>NW_017299923.1:865468-981903 GCF_001594075.2 Trachymyrmex cornetzi | reverse complement strand
GGGAGTGACTCAACAAGCCATTTCAAAACGCCTCAAAGCCATGGAAATGATTCAGAAGCAAGGAAAATGGGTGCCGTACGAGTTCAAACGTTTCGGCTATCGGTTTTAGTCATCTTCAGCAAATACAAAATTAATATACTGACAGAGAAAATCTTCTTATCATTGAGAACAAAAGATGTTATCGAAAATCTTCCTAGACGGAAAGTGAGACGAGCACAAACATCGCACAAAGAAGTTCCCAGTCTTCTTAACAAGTGTTTGAATTCTCAAATTCAAGTAACGTCGAATTAAAGTAAAATACAATATTGAGTAGAAAGAAAAATTCGTAAAATATGTTGTACAGAGACTTCGAGACAAAAAGTATCGATGTTCTTAACTGCTTCACGTCTCAGAATGAAAAAATCACCCCTTTAAGTTGTGACAATTTTTTTTAATCGTTCTTTTTGAGTTATGCCAATTTTGATGAAATTAATTAAGTTAATTCATTTTTTATGATTGATAGGGTAATATTTACCTAACTTATGGTAATAACTTAAAAATCATATTTTTTTAGTTGTAATGCTTTTAAAATAAGGGAGAAATATTCAGTTTCTCAGATTAAGAAAAAAATGATAAGAAACAGAGATTAGTTTCGTCGTAAATTTCTGAAATTATAAAATATTTATTTTAATATAAACTACTCATAATTATCCATTTTTCGCATCTATATAGTGATAGAACACGGCTTGGCTCAGAAGAATATACGAACAGGACCTTCTTTGTAGAACGTTACTTTTCTGATAAATCGTTTCCACTGCGCAAAGAGGCTTTCCGAGAAGCGTTCCCAAGTGAAACGGTATTACGAAGTGACACTTTGGTCGCGCTTTAAATTGAACAATCCGCAGCGTCGTAGTCTAAGCGACCGAAATGACGAACTCTTCTTTCGAGTGTGATATTAGCGCGACGAGATTAGTTCGGAGACTGTAATCGCGGCTTCTCTCTTGTGATAGATAACCGACAAAGGACTATGGAAGTACTACCTGTTATTTCTCTCTTGCGAGAACGAGGGTAGAGTAGGACCGTGAAAAGGAACTCGTCTAATAACTACTCGCTCAACCATTAACTAATAATTCGTGGCACTTGTCAAGTCGCTTTCTTCAGTTTTTACCTGATAACTTTTAGTAACTCGAGGAGATAAAAAAGGTATCAGTATCCATCCTTTAACGATCCTTTTTTTACAGCCTTTTCCCATTTAAGATCTCCTCAAAATTTAAAATCTTTTCGAAGATGCCCTTTTCTGATCCAAAAATCATTGCTGAATAGTGTCTTCAAAATATTTCACATCGCTGTCATCACAATTCATGTCGCAAGCTAAAATTTGACCGTTTAAAATCAAACGTATCGATCTCTCTTTGTTGACCGTTTTCACAGCCACATATAAAGCACTGCCACAAGTTAAAGGAAGCGTTCCGTATCTAACGAAAAATGAATTTTAAAAACAATTTTATTGAAAAATAATATTTATTTTTATAACAATTTTAATATTTTGTTAGTTTTCCGTTGGCTCTTAATTATTACCATCTTTTTCAAGAAAATACAATAAATTCAAAATTGCTTTATACTTATAGCCAAAAGAGATTATATTTTTTAGATTAATGTTATATTTTTATGTAAAAGATAGGATTCTGAAATTGTTGGTTTTTCGATAATTGTATCCTTTATATTGATGAAATATTTGGTCTTTTATCACTTTATTTTTATAGTAATTTATTTGCTCCTTTAATCATTTTAGTAAGTTAAAAAGCATGCATCTCTATAACTGAAAATAGAAGTCATTTTTTTTACATTACGAACTTTCCGACACTCTGCGCCAATGAATCGATGTTCGTAAAAGTATCACGGCTGATTGCCACGAACGAGATCAGTCATAGCAATTAGATTCGCGGAATACCGAAGAAGTGAACTTTTTCGCGCGAGCAGAAAAGAACGCATCGAAATGTATCGTGTAAGAGACGATTTCGTTTCCTCGGGCGACAATGATGCTCCAGGAATGTACTGGTGTGCTCTTGCATCGAAATATGACGGAAGCAGTCATACTCGGGGTGTCTAGGGACCTGAGAGCCATCGCGTCGCAACCCAACTTAACTTTTGCGTGAACATACGGTATCGGGTACCGCGCTAACTTTATGCTAATCTTCCCTCCTTAGGCTGTATACCGGCACTTCGCACAATGAAAACCTGCGTCACAGGAAACTCACTTGCCCGATTACTCATATACTTTCCGCAGCTCAAATTCCTAGTCGAGTTAATAAGATACGAAATTCTCGCACGAAAATCTATTATCTTCGTCGTTCGCCCAATTGTATCGAGAAATATGTTATTAAATTAAACTATTCCCATTAGTTAACGATATTTTAATTTTGTTATCAGGATTAGGGAAATAACGGGTTATTTGTAACGTTGTTACTGTTCATTACTTTTTTAGTAATTTTTAGTAATGAATGGGTAATATATGATATATTTCTTTATTCCTAACATTAATGATAATACAGTTGCATTTTTTGAATAATGGCAACGAATACAATAAAATTATTTTCATCGTTACTTTGTACACATATCATATATGCGTTTGAAAAATGTATAAATGAGTTTTAAAAAAAGATTCCATTTAACCACGTTGCGATTAACAATCACTATAGATCTCTGTGAACTTAATTAGCGACATAGGCAATTGAATGTCACTCTAAAAAGGCTAGTGATTTTTTTTCACGTACACCCGAGGACTTCGATTTTTTCCCTCGAAAATTTTCACAAACTGGGAAATGTCTTTTCTACATTAATGCTCATAGTCCGTGCGCAATTAACGACACAACTCAACCTTACATCCGCTTACAATTAAATTTTACCCATATATTAAAAATTACACGGATTGAACCGTATATTAATTACACGTGTACACATACATATACATGTACGTAAACATGTGTATCTCCAATACGTTCAAAACCATGATTTCTAAAAAAGATATTACACAAAGTTATAACGTCTTAAACTTAACTTTTTGACAAACTTAGCAACTTCGAGATAATGTTTGTACAGGTTTTGAAATCTCATCACGACACTCCTATGGAGTTCATACCACGGCCTGCGGATTGGACCGTAAAGGAATGCACACACCTGCGTATCGTAAACGCAGGTTATGAGATCGTAAGCTCTGGCAGAACCAGTTAACTAGGGAATTAGCGAGCCGGTGAACTCGAAATTACGGCTCGTACGCGGCTTTTGACATGGCCGGAAAGGGTGGACTGTGGCGACTCTTGACAAACGCGGCCGCGTTTGTTGCCGAGGGGGCTGCGTATAAATTTCGCCGGATGGTACACTTCATTTAAGTGTACCGGACAGCGGTCGACATTAAACCCGCTTTAACTTTCGACTTAATTCAAGACGTATATTGGAGTCTTAATATAGGGGGTACGATTGCGATTGAATAAAAAGAATAAAATGTGTAAAATTGAAGCAAATGTTTTTAGAAAAAAATATATATTCTATAGTTGAGTGGTAAGTTGATATGCAAAAGAAGATATATTAATAATT
This sequence comes from Trachymyrmex cornetzi, assembly GCF_001594075.2. Taxonomy (NCBI): domain Eukaryota; kingdom Metazoa; phylum Arthropoda; class Insecta; order Hymenoptera; family Formicidae; genus Trachymyrmex; species Trachymyrmex cornetzi. Next base: position 978,330 of record NW_017299923.1, on the reverse strand, counting down.
AAAATATAAAACTTAGGTATTAAAATTTCTAAATTACTTAACTTCTTAGCTTTAGCTACAAAATTTTCTTTGGTTTAATTTTTTTATGTAACTAGAAAAAAAGTTATATTTATTTAAAGACTGTGAACAATTTTGTTACAACCATCCCAATCCCTAGGGACGATATAACAGTAGAGGGGAACAATTGTACTACATTTACTACAGGTACATAACACAACCACATAAGTCATACTCTTTCTTGCAGCGCTGCACGAATAGATAACTGGTCCTTTATAACTTCTTTAAATGTCTGTTTGTATAAAGTCACTTTTATATAGTTTTTCTCTTGTTTGCTTGTGTTTTTTTGTTAATTGGATTCTATGAAGAAAAATACAAATAACATTGTACAAAATAATACTAAAATTAAATCAAGTAAGTTTGGGAATAATTGTAATGTTATGACTGACAAATATTGATATTACTACTATCCCCTAATGATATTTTATGATTTATAGTAATTTTTTAAAATAACCTAGATAAAAATGTGCAAACCATCAACGCAGATAATTATTAAAACATATTATTGTAATACATTGTACCTTCGTTATAAAGAAAAAAAATATTTTTGATTTTGTGCACGCAATAAAACTTGATGCATGAAAAAAGTAATTTCTGCTCCTGCACGTTTCGCGAGAACCAGCATGTAACGAACGATTCAATGCCGACCTGTCTACAGAATTTTACCATGCAGCCTCATACACATATCTATTATAGTTTAAGAAATATTAACGATGTTACTATTGTCCCTTGTTACTTTTGTTCCCGGTCTCTCCTAACTCTCATTTTTATGAAACTATATAGTCAACCTTCGAAAAATCGGTTGCGTATGAATGATGTCGATGAAGAAGAGACGTGCCCCAGTAGGGACATCGTGCCAAATTAATTCCTACAAAGCCGATGTCACGTATATACGTACATGCGTACGCACAAGTACACGTATAGCACACTTCCAATGTGCACGTATAATACACGTTAGAGTACAGATAGTCCTGCAACGGCGAAGTACAAGGAACAGCCATCTTTCTCAGAAAGAAATTAAAGTTTTCCCTGAGGTATAGTCTTCTTCTCTACCTCCCTCCAACCCCTGTCGTCTTTCTCTCTCTCCTTCTCTCATCGGTGTCTTAGCCGCCAAGTTCTCGTGTTAGGGCCGGGTAGGTCGAAGGATACTGCCGTGGGGTGGTCGTAGGGTGGCATCGGCTAGCCCATTGCTATTGTTTGTGACGTTCCCTAGGGACGGACCTGCCCTTAACAGTGGCATGTGCCGATGACACTGTACCGGGTGTCCGTGATATCATGGCACTTGCCTTCGTCGCCCTCCATTAGATCCACGTGATCCAAAATTCTACTGACCATAAGTGATCGTCGTATGTAATCGTTTACGCAATATCTTGCAGTCTCGTGCAAAACTCACATTTAGAACACCAACATTCCGTTTTTAAATGATTGTAACATGTTTATACGTTTATTTTTAGACGTGGCACTTTGTGCGACTTCGTCGTGTGTACATTTGGGCCGGATTGTTACGAATTATGAAAGCTCATTTCACGCGCAGTCATTATACCACACCAATGCTCGAAATTAGCTTACGGATACGAATACGCCGACGGTGTTTATTATTTCCGACTGAATTAGCCAGTTCAAAAATCGGTGATGACGCGGCAACTGCAATTCCATTTTCTAGCGAGAAGGAACACCATATACTCGGGTTTTATTCCGTCAGTGGTTTCGGCGGTGGCGATGGTATCGGGCCGAGACGGCCAATTAAAAACGTATCAGCCATCCGGCCGCTTCGAATTTGAGTACTAACCGAATTGAAGAGCCCCGAAAAATATATGTTCCAATTTGTTGTTTCGCGTAGGTAGATATATAAAATTGTTATGATACAAAAATTTCAAATGATACAAAAGTCCCAAATACAGACATCCAAATTTTGATAATTTTTGTTATTAAATGAACTCAAGTACAAAAATTGTGTGCTCTTTTTTTACTTTAAAAAAGATATAATTAAAAAAACACGATTTTTTAATTATTACCATTCATGAATAAGTTAAATAAACCTATCAATCAAAAGTTAATTCACTTAATTTCATAAAAAGATTACCAAAATCATTATAAAATGAACGGTTTTAAAAAATGGTCCAAAGTGTCACAACTGAAAGGAATAATTTTCTAAAGATTGTGAAACAAAAATAACATTTGATCATATTGAGAATTTCTTTTTGCCAATATTTGATTAGTCAATAATTTTCTGTCAAGTTGAAAAATAAATTTTTCCTTTTCTGAGAAAATTGATATTTTGAATTGTATCACTATTGAAGTAAGGGAATAATATCTTTTTTAAAATTACGTTTATACTGTAATTTTATAAATATTTATATCATGATTTATAATTTCTCAATTTTCAATATTAAAAGCAACTATTATAATATCTCTACACATTTTTATAAAAAAGGCAATTTCAAGTTTTGAATTAATTATATTATGGGCTATTATGTCATATTTGTAAAATCTTTCATAAAAATAGAGATCTTAATAAAAAACATAATAACAATATATAATGAGGCATACGCGTGAGTTGACGCAATAATGAAATTAAGCATATCACATTAAGGAGACAAATATAAATTATAGGGTCAGCTTACCATAATAATTTGCATTGTCACGTGATGCTTTTGCTCTCCCAATCTAGGGGTCGGCGACGCTTAATTGGGCTGTCATTATGACGCCTTATGGGACGCAGGACTCGATTTAAATTACGTAAAATCATAACTCGTTAACGCTAAAATGATGACACATATAATTTATAAATTGTTTTCCCCTTTTTATTCTCTACAATTTAAACCTAGTGCGATCAGAAAATTGCGAAACAGATTCAAAGATAACTCTCAAAGATATTTTTCTATGTAGATAGACACTTTGTTTTTCAAAATGTCTATTTAAATATCGAAAACAGAAGATCGTTACTCGAGTATAATGATCGCCATTGATGTCTTTATCTTGAAACTTTACCTTTGACGCTAGCTACGTATGAAAATACATTCGACACTCCATTTAAATGTCACAAGCATGTTTCCCTTTTTCCCTCGTTGTCCTCACAGGCGGGATCCGATTCCAACTAGATGAGAACCGCGACCGTGAGAGCCACTGGCGCGATCCCGCGGGACTACTGGGAGCAGTGGGAAGCCTCTGTACCCGTGCTGGGGCTATACCGGGCTACGCCGTGGAGAGGGCGCTCCCCAAGGAGGTAATTACCCTCCCTGCCGCCGCCCGACCACCCACAAGCCATCGCAACTTCAACTCCTGCCGGAGTTACATGCTAATACAAAACCAAAACCGGTTCCCAACAGCTTTGCTAGCCCCGTCCGTCGAATTCCCAAAATTCATATACGTACGCGCGTATACATATATACGTCTACATACGTATACACGTGCACACAATGATGAAAGCCATGCGCGAGTCGTGAAAAATGATGCTGGACGTCGCGGTGCACAATCGATCCCCAGTATTTACGTGTAATATCTGACCGATGTGACGCGACAGTATACGTTTAATGTATGTCGCGTCGTGTAGAAATTGCGGTTGTATTTTTTTATTCTACGAATTAAATTATTGCCTTCCCGCGAAGAGAATCACGTTAAAACGCCCATTATCCGCGTTAAAAGAATTTTCGTATTCCGCGCAGCGTCGGTATATCGTAACAATGCGTATGCGTTTTCGCGCAACGAGAATTTTCGTCAAAAACGCCAAAAATGCATACGTTGCGTTTAAACATAAAAGCGGCGGGATGAATTTTGCATCTAAGGATAATAAAATAATAAATACGTGACAACCCGGAAATTAGCGTGCAGCTATACTTTCACATTTTCACCTTTTTTTTCCCCCCCCGAAAAAGAGAGCGGCAATGATGATTTCTCACGAAGGAAAATCCCCGTGTATTTTTTTTCCCCAATTTCCCGTGTCCCGTTTCAGGTAGAGCGGAGTCTCTCGCGGAGAGTTTGTTTTTCCACACAAAAAAAAACTTTTATATCCCCCGCCTGAAATTTTTATTTTATATTTCGTGCCGCCGCGTCGAGCCATGTCGTCACACGGCGAATTCGTTTTTTAATTGGCAAATTTATTTGTTGTGTCCTGTACACGCGCGCCAACTGAAATGCTCGCGCAGCAATGATACAAGAATATTACGATTTTACGTTCGCAACACGCGTGTGTCACTCGATAACATTCTAGCCGCATGGTATACCAGATGTAATAGTTCGATTTAGGTATCGGATGACGGTAATACCTGAGCGATTTTGGGAAACGGGAGAGCCTGGTACGGTTTCCCGTGCGGTTCGCGGCGCGAATTAAATATTCGATGAACAATCTAGAACGCTGCAAAAATTCGCGATTGTGTACCTAGAAAAGTGAATGAAGAGAAGCAGACAGAAAGATGGAGAGGGAGGGGAGGAATCAAAATCAGAATTGTCATTTATTAGGTGCTCTGGGACTACGCCCCCTAAAGCATACAAATCTTATTACGAAAAAGAGCAGTATAATAGTCGCTGCAATTATAACGTGAGATGCAAAAACAAAAATAAAGAAAAAATATAATGTAATAGATAATGGGAAATAAGATTTAAAAAAAAGAAAAATGAATATGTATATTTGTACGTGTATTTGTGTGTGTAAAAGAGTGTGCCATGGGCGCGCATTGTAAAAGTTCCTATGCATGCATGAATGGACGGATAAATTGAATAGATCGTTATACTTACGGAAAATAAAATTTTCAGCGCTATATACTTTGCAATACAGTGTGCTGAAAGTATATTTATTGCTGCAGCAAAAGAATTCGCACACTGTTGCGTTACTACATTAGTTTTTTTTAGCAAAGTATATCTACTTGTTTGCTATGTATCAATGCTACAGATCATATAGATTATAAATTGAAAATTTGTGTGTGTGTGTGTGTGTGTGCTTCTCTAGACAGACGTACTTAGCGCAACAAAAGTATAGGAACGTGTTTAAATTAAACTTTTCACTAAAGTCATTTACCCGTGAGTAATATGCGACACCACTAATAGATGGACACGACGAAGTTAAACTTCTCGTATTTAAAAAAACCCATACAGAACGGAATAAAAGACACAATATCATAAAACTTTTCGTTCACATCACTCACACGTAATGAAAGATTCCTCCAAAGCGAATTCCCGAAATGGTTTCCATAATGAAAGTAAATGAGATATCTTTGACAGTGCCAATTTTTATGTATGTAAAAATTCAGGAATATGAACTTTTTATATGTAAGTAAGGGAAGTTTATATGTACCAAAATGTGTTAATATGATAATATCTAAAATATTAGAAATATCTAATGTCCATCATAATGAACGCCTATGTCTACTAATTGTAATGTCTACTGCACCCTGGATGCGATGAGCGATATCTGATGAAAGCTTTGCTTTTTCTCACCTGACGATGTAAAACAGAGCTCTCATTGGATATCACTCGTTGTTGCAATAGACACAACGCGTTCATTAAAAAGAGTGTTTGGCTATAGTTAAATTTTTATGACTTATCTATAACATCTAATTAAAATTAACTACTCTATTAAAGTTTTAAGTATTCATATGTTACAACTAAAATTTAGCTATCACATATACAGATTCTTGTTGCCGCAGCAACTAATCTTTTTTTTCGTGTACTTAACTATGAGTTAACAATGATTGCGACAACAGAAATGATTACAAAATTTGCTCTTAAAACTGCAAAGAAAGAAGTGTAAAGAGAAAAAGAGAGAAAGAGAAAGGGGTGAAGAAGAAAGAGGATGAGAGAGAGAGAGAGCTCTTTTTTCCTCTCTTTCTCTCCTTTTTTCTGGTTCGCTCAGTGCATTTCGGTAACAACGACGAACTGATTACCAACGCGGCATCCCAAGCGTACAGCCTTGGAACTCCCAAAAGTCATACTCGTAAAAAAAGGGGGACTATTGTGCACCGCGGACTTCCGGGTTATTTATACGAGTTATCTCGTCCCCGAAGCGCCGCGAACCGCGCTCGCTCGCGCCACCCACGCCGCGCCGCAGTTGCAGCTGCAATGTTCGCGCCGTGACTTACGAGCGATGATAATTCCAGCAGCTTGAGTGCCGCGGCTTTTCGTTCCACCGCGGTCTTAACGTTTTATTCCGCCGCGGTTCCTCGATATCGTCTTATCAGTGAGTTATTCGCAATGTAGAAGCAGCACGAAAGAGGAATTAACCAAGGATTGTGTGACTCGTGAGTATCTTTACGAGATTTCGCTGTTAATCTCAGTGATACAACTATAACTGTGTGTCTCACCAATGAACAAAATATGAGAGAGGTTAGTTGTAATAATTTTTTATTAGTAATTTTTTCCGGCCTAATGTATACATATATTTACATTATCAATGAACACCTACATTGATACAAATAGGGTAAAGCGGGACTATTCCGTCAGTTTCAACTTTAAAATAATACGAAAATTTATAATACCAAACAACCTCTCTTTCTCTCTCTCTCTCTCTCTCCCCTCTCTTTCTCTGCAGTGACGTGCTTAACATACAATCATTATTACAATCATTATTACTCATTGAGAGCACAATCTTTAAATAATCAACATGTGCTGTTTAGAAACATGAACGTTATCGCAAGAAATGGACAAAAAAGCCCCGCTATATTCTATATATTTAACTAGACAGTTAATTCTTTTCTAATTTGTATCAACATTTTTAAACATTGAAAATTAACATTTTATATCAGAAGGAAAACTGTAACAACTTACTTTACTATGAGGCAAGTTGTTATTAATACATTGAGCGCCGATTAATTTTTATAGGTATACATTTGTATAGGTGTAATGTCACATGGTGTGTGCCGCCGCGCGCTGGTGCTGAACTTGTTAAACTGGAACAAATTATTATATTTACAATATTATACTTTAATATTACGATAAAATTAAATACAAAATGCTTCACAGAATCAACGTGCATACGTAAACTCATTGCATATTCGTGTTGCTACGCGGAAAAAATGGCTACGGTTGCCGTGACCAAAAGCCACCCATCAATACATTTCTTGGTCATAAGAACTATAGTACGATTGTAATAATCGTAAGAAATGCATAGAAATGCATATTGGTTTTATATTTCGGCTTTTTGATAAAAGTTTAAAATAGTGAATTTAATATGCTGGGCAGAATTTCCCTGAAAAAATAATTTGATTATCATTTAACTCGATTTTAGGAATTTTTTAATTGCGATATATATATATGTAAAACGTCAAGTTTCTAGTTTCGCTTTATTTGAAGTTCATCAATACTATGCAAACACTAATTTCCAAACTGACTTTCAAACTTTGAATCCTGTGACACTAAATCCTCCTTTATTGGAAGTTACTACCCCTTTGAAATTTGACATTTTCAGGTTACACATTCAAAAGTCAATGATATCAAGAATCTAAAACCGAATTTAACGATAATCAAATTATTTTTTGAAACTTGAGTTTAAAAATTCTCAGACCAGAATCAAATACAATAATCCCAAAAATTCTTAAAAAACAAAATCTTTAAAAATAAGTTATTGTATTAGAAAGCTACGGTTTTCAAAGAGTTAATTGATACTTCATATATCGGACAACATTTTGTAAAATTTATTTCAATCTCTCACGACTAGTTTGTGTCGCTCATCTAATATTACAATCTAAATAAAAAATCCTCCGATTTAGAAGAGGACTTTTCGCGACTCACAATTAGTTTAGTCCGTTCTACCTACGCACGAGCGCTTTGTCAAAACTTACCGGACACCCTATATATATGTGAAAAGTACGTATGAAATGCGCGAATATTTTATCATTGATGTGTGCGTGCACGCGCGCGCGCTAATAAAAATACGCGTTGACCCAGCTATAAGTGAGCTATCTCGACATGGTATTATACTAATGTCACGAAGACACGCGGTGTAATTTTTTCCATCGCGTATCGAGGCGGACGCCGTAAAGTTCGATTATCGATGCGCTTTGGCCGCCGCGGTTGTTTCCCGCAAGTTGTGCTTAAAGTCGCACGTATTCCGATGGGAAATTTGAATTTTGGCCGGTCTTCCTCTCATATACGTATATGTGCTTGTATGATGTACACGCGCGCGTACGGATATGTTGGTCCAAGGCGGCTGGGTCTCCTATGCGCAGGAATGGGCTGTGGGAGCCAATATCACCGGAGTATGACTCCCGCGGGATCAACGCCGTACCGCTCTTTTCCACCCTTTCCCGTATTATTCGCGTCCGTGCGCAAGCGGCATCATCTGCGGCGCAGGTATAGGCCGCACGCAGCGTATCTCCAAACTCGTTCCGCTCGATCGCCCGAAATCCCATGAAATTTCAATGCGCGGAATCCCTATTAAGATCCTGGCGGGTTATAGACGCGCGGATCTCGACACCGGGCTAGACGGAACGCGGCGAGATTGATGTAACCGCGCGAAGACATCTTTGTCAAATCCGAATCTTAATTCTTAAGCGTGAGTTTGTGGAGACGTACGAATCTTCTCATAGCGAGATCGCCGCGAGCGCTCTCAAAACAAAATTCGACAAGTCTTCGAGGCATTTTTTTCCGTAAATAACGCTAAACAACAAATTTTGATCAACATTTTGTTTTTTAAAGTAATAAGTGTTTCTTATAGATTTACACTGAAAAAAGGATACTTTTTTAAAAAACTGCATCACTCTTTAATTTTTAAAAACTCCGCTTAGTATTTCTTTTATAATAACGCCAATTCGTAATATATATATATTATATAACAAAACAAAATTTAAATTTTTTTAAGGCGGTGCTGGCTAAACTTGATCGACGTCGATAGGACAGACTTTTTAAATTCTAAATAAAAAACTTTTTTAATTCTAAATATAAAATTGTTTCCGATAACATCATTCTTACTACAATTACTACATGCTGAGTGAGATTTGATAATTTTAATACTGCGATTGAGAGCATATTTTAATTTTTATGTATGTTCTATTTGTAATAATTTCACTGTTATTTTAACATTGATAATGATCCAATAGGGATCGAAACGTTTGTTTTTGATTTGTTGTTTATTGCCGACAAATTAAAGTATTTTAACTAAATGACATGTTTATTTACTAACGTTTTCAATTTTCAATTTTTAACGATTATTCTCTTAGACTCATAGCCCTTCCTCTTTCTGTTTTTTTCTAAATAAAAAAGCCAATAATAGTGACACCTTTAATTTATTTCCTACATTATTGTTCTGTCTCACTCAAACATATACATCTGTCCTTATCTAACATATTGCAACGTCGTCTTCTGCAATATCGAGTACTTACTGCTAGACACAATTACTGTTTTGTGTATTATTCTGAGTTTTTGCTATAAAGCATATCTATGTATACACATAATTTGCAGATCAATATAAATCTTTTTTTTAAGCTTTTAATCTTAGTTTCATAAACTCAGTATTGTTTGTGCACGTAATACGCTGGGTGCTACACTGTCGTTTTGTCCATACAAGTCATGGTAGAATTAATAAGATGAAACATTGCGCATAATGGCGATAACATTATTGGAAATAACCAATCAAATGTTCTTCAATATGCACTTTCCTGCGTATAATAGCGCTGGTTATATTGGAACAGCCAATTTCAGCAGCTAAAAATACATGAGCTGCATCACTATTTGGTAACAAGAAACAGAAATCTTGTAAATCAATAACTTTTAATGATTTAAATTAATTAAGAAAATTGAATGTAATTAGACTGTACTAATCATAACATGTTTAATGTTTCAGATTATTTGCAAGATGGCAGGTCAACTTCCATCCAAGGCCCTGATCTAGAAAATCAGAATAGCCTTGACAGCGGTGAGTCATGTTTTTACTCGTTAAGTTTAAAATAGATCATATACGTAATGCATCATATATTTGACAAGCAAGATTCTTATAATTTGACACTTATCTTGAAAACCTCCAATTTTAATTATCTTTTCGTTTTAAAACGATTAAAGTCGCCTAGATTCGTATAAAGGTGGTGACCCTAACAAGCGTCCTACATGTGATAAGAATTAGAGGTTATTACTCTTTGCATTAGAGATTGCTCATTTGACTGGCAGAAAATTTGTAGATAAGCCTCAAATGGCGTGGCAGGTTAGAGACGGAAGGATTTAATTTAAGGAGACTTTATGGGAAACTTTGAATTACAGTGTTCGAACAGTGTCTCGAACAGAGAAAGGTTCCCGTTTCGACGTCGAAGGGATAAGTATAAAGTAGAATTGACCTCAGAGGGAAACCATCGCTTTTATGCTCGAAGGGCCCGAGAGTTGCCTCGAAACAACTTCGATGCATTTAGGTCGAAGTGTTTTCAGTATATCCAATTCTCTTTGCGAATATTTCAAGCAAGGTTGAAAGCTTCGGCGCAGAGATGCCCATTTTGTAACGATTTGAGAAAGTCAGGACGAATTTAATTTTCTCTCAAATCGCTGGAAATGTTCATTAGATCCTTCATTTTTTGTTTCATGTTACATATCGTTTGCTTACTTTAAAAGTGACGTACAATTAAAAAAATTAGGTAAATTTCCCAGAAAAAGGGAAAAATATTTCAACTTAACAGAAAATTATTGACTAATCAAATAATATCGGCAAAAGGAATTATATTCTTAATACGATTAAATGTTATTCTTGTTATTTTTATTTTACAATCCTTAAGAAAAAACTCCTTTTTGAATTCCGACAATTTTGACGATTTTTAAAAAATCATTCTTTTGAGTTATGTTTTGACGATTTTTGATGAAGTTAAATTAGTCGACTTTTGATGATTGATAAGATAATATTTACCTCTGACTCATATCATTTATGGTAATAATTTGAAAATCACGTTTTTAAATGTATCACTTTTGAAGTAAGGGATCGAGCTAGTATTTTCAATGCAAAACGTAAATAATGCGCTAATGCGAAATTCTGGAGAAATCGGGTTTCCTTGCGGCTTAGTGGCGAATAGATAATGCTCTCAATCTCTCATATCTCTCTCTCTCTCTCTCAGTCCGTGAGCCACAGATACATACAATAGCTCCCATGCATTCGACATATGCTCTCTGTAATTCGATTACCTTGTAACTGCCAAAGCTTTGGTAAGGGACTGAGAGATTGAGCCGACTTAAGTTGACTAATCTCTCTCGCTGGCTCCACAGCATAGATAGACTAGTCCTCGGTAGATAACTCCGTGAGGACCACAGACGCACTATGCAAATAGATCTTTTGCTAAATTCAAAAGCGATCATTATTGAATAATTACAATATTTTTTGTCATTCACGAACGAAACAGATTAAAATATTATCTCTTTCACCCTAATTTCTCTCTTATCTGGAGACACGGTAGTGTCTCAGCGATAAGTATAATGGCGCGAGAGACGCTGCCGTGCCTCTTTTTAAAATTTTCCTAAAAATAAATTGAAACTTAGAATAATTGCAATTAATGCAGGAATAATTTTTATTCTGCTTAAATATTTTACTTTGTAAATTATATAGTAATAGTCCGAATTTGTGACTCAATCATACAACAATATACGATATATGTACTTTGTTGAGTATAACGCTTGAAAATTTCATCACTATACCTATTTTTCATGTTAATGCTAGATAGGAGCGTCTTCTATCAAGCTTATAATATCATCGAGAATCGTTTAACCCGTTAGCGAGAAAATTTTACGGAAATGCCGACCCTTACTTCTCCGGAAATTCGCGAGACTTTGCAATGTCCGGCTCACCCAACCACCGAGCTCCCCGATGACTGCGCAATAATTGGAGGATTACCGCTTTCCTAATGGCTAACAGAGTTTCCGCGAATTCGACATACGCTTATATACGCGGTTATTCGATTAGCACGGACTAACAGAGGAATCGAGCTTGAGTTTGAAACGAACTGGCGAGGTTGACCAGCCCTGGTTAACATCAGGGTTGGCAAAAGGGAGGTCGCTGACGAGGGTTGGGGTCGGTTGGACGGTCGGCCAGCTTGGCCGACGGCTAGCCAGCTAGCTAACGCACTCCTGGGAAGACGTAAATGTGTCCCTTTAGTGCCAGGCTGCCAGCTTCCGTTCTGCAATACGTCTACCAAAAGGGCTTGCTCACTTCGTCTCACACACACACGCGCACGCGCGTTCTCTCTCTCTCATCGAATAATGTTTTAAAATCTATTGACGCACCGGCGCTCATTTTGCCGCAGGATTCGTACGATCGTTTGCTTCTTCAAAACTGATTAAAACGTCGTGGTTCTCATCAGGAAACTTTATTTGATAAAGCTCATTGAGACTGTGAATGTGCCCATAAAAGAATCCACGTATGCCGCTGTGCGACAATATTCAAATACACTTGAAAAACGTAAACGATTTATGCAATTTATGTAATCGAATTATTTCTACTTTTCTAGTTTCTGGAGATACGGTAGTGTTTCGGCGCTAAAGCCCATGACACATACAAGAACGTAAGGCCGTAATACGCAAGCAGTGAATTGGCTAATCACAGTAGAGACCGTAAGGCCAGTAGCGAATCCAATGTTACGATTTCCTTACTGATTACGTCTTACGGCCTTACGTTTTTCTATGTGCTCCCGGCTTAAGGGCTGCCGCACATAAAATTTCATAATAGTATGCGTAAGACGTAAACTTAAGCTGATGAATCAGGAAACTGCTTTAGATTATGTAATCTAACGGAAATGGAAATAACAATAAACTTATCCATAACCTCGCAATAAGGCGAATTTCAACCGGTTGAAACTCGCCTTATAATAAGTTTACTGCTATTTCTATTTCCATTAGAGTACGTAGATCTAAAGCAGTATCCTGATTAGCTCATTGGCTTAAGTTCACGTCTTAAGGTTACTGTTACAGAAATTTTGTCTGCGGCGGCCCTAAGGCCTGTTAGTCCACAAACACAATAGAGTAGTAAGCCTTAAGCCTTAAGAAATTGATCAATCACAGTTGAATGTGAGAAGAATAATCGACTATGATTGGTTAATTCCTTAAGACTTAAAGCTTACTACTCTATTGTGTGTTTGCGGACTTACACAATAAAGCCGTAAGCCGTAAGAAATTAACCAATCATAGTCGATTATTTTTCTCATGTTCGTCTGTGATTGATCAATTTTTTACGGCTTATGGTTTGCGACCCTATTGTATAACAGTTGATAAATTTTTAACAGAAACTTATCTGAACATTATAAACAAGGTTTGATGTACGACGAGAATTCATTTTATATTAGTTGACTTTCTGTATAATTTTATTTTATGACTTGTTGACTCTATAATCTGTTTTGTTACGTTACAATGCTCAACGTTATATACTTTATGCTGTTACTGTCATTTGAACTCTGATATTTACACGATTCGGGTCTCTCAACGATTTATTTCTATTCATGCGTTTCTATATTTTTTGATATTCGGATCATGATTTGCAGCGGGTGAGTCCTTTGATCATTCTATGCTTGTTTTTATCATTATCATATTATTAATTATTACTTTTCTTTGGTATTCAGTTAACCATTCAACTAATTGACAATGATTTTTCTTAAGTTTGAAATTGCAGAGGCTCCTTTAGCTATTCTCGGATTCTAGCTTAAATAATTTATAATGTTTTCTGGACATCGCTGAGGATGGCTCGAACTGAACCGAGACGTCCGATCTCATCATATTAGTTTTAAGGTCTACGAAATACATTTGTTAACGTATAACGCTTTAACAACTGCATTTTAATTTTTGCTCTCAATCACCTGTCTTTGATTTTATATTTTTATTGAAAAATGTATTATATTTATATTACTTATTCAGAATTCTTGAATGCTTTTACTAGCTAATGCGGTTTGGTATAAATCATTTTTTTAATCCATCATTCCTTTTATCATAAATTAATGAAGCCACCTGTTGACGGCTAGATGTTGGTGCCTAGGGGCGGCAAAATGCTTAATCCGTCACTGATTACCATTGCGGTTTTTTGTTAATTCATACATCTATTTTCTGAAGCCTTACATAGCGTTTATCTATACTGAGAAAAAAGTCTTGTAATACCTATCAAATGCATTTTGTTAAGCATATTGATGCAATATTTAATAAGTAAAACCAAACATAATAATAGTAACTAACCGTTTGGTAATAATTACTAAATATTTAGAAAGCTAAAATTTTCGGTTAGTTGATTCGACTAAATGATTGAATACTTAAAACCAAATTATTTGAGAATATTAGTTAAATATTTGATAATTATCAAATTATTTAATAATTATTAATAAATAATTTAAAAATTGTTACTAAATTAGTAGATTGTTACGGCCATAGCAACAAGGATGGGATAGACTGGGGAAGGAAAACACTATAGAAACACAAATAGCACAGTCAAAGTCGGCCATATTTAACATTTTCTTCTGCATCGGGTGTTTAAATTGAAATAAGTCCGCATGGTATACAAAGGGAATATATAGCATGCGCTGCTGTATGCAGTATGAAAAGACTAGATTTAATGGTAATTTCTGAACGCTGTCATTTGTATGTGTGGCAATCGTAGTTTGTATTTAGAGATGCGCAAGCTGAGCTTGTAAGACGAGTAAACACTTAATTAACTCTTCAAGTTAGCTCTCTAGTCCTCTTTCTCCCTGTCCCTCCCACCCTTGACATCTTCCGCTACATCTGAAATGAAAATCCTTTACCAAGGATGGTAGAGTCTGTAAAGATTCACTGAGACCTACTCACAACAGTCGCTAGATATATGCTTCAAAAAATGCAAAATTGCATAAGAAAGTAATTTATCAGATCTTTAAAGTTCCAAAAATCGCAAATCACGCACGAAATCTATATGTACAGAGTGTTTCTGAAATAACGCCCACTAATCATATAGTGCTATTCTTAATAAAAAACTGAATCGAAAAGTCCTCTACTATTTTGCAATTACTATAAAAAGTAACGGCAAAGTAACTGAAAAATAACGTTGGCCAACCCTGCGTGTATCAATATTTAATAAAGTCATTATAAAATCATTTATTGGGAACACGCGCCTCAACTAACAAAGAATTAAAAGAAGTAATAAAGCTACTTGGCCAAAAAGGATAATCTTACAAAGTCAAAACTCACGGATTAGGATCGTCTTGAATTAAAACGGAGTTATTTTAACCTTTCGCAGCCGCACTTCTCAAGGTTGCTTATCACTGTGAGAGAAGAGAGAGAGAGAGAGAGAGAGAGAGAGAGAGAGAGAGAGAGAGAGAGAGGAGAGGAGAGGAAGGTAGTGGGGAGGGAGGGAGGGAGCGAGGGGGAGAGAGAGAGAGAGTGTGTGTGTGTGTATGTGTGTGTCACCCAACAACGGTAAGAGGCCGTCGTGGACAAGTTCGAGCTTTCTGTCCCGGCGGACATTCTCGGATTCGCAGAGATCCCAATCTCTTAGGCGGGTCGCATCTCTTTTCGGTTCCAGTCAGTCAGTCACTCGACCCCGTTCACCCTCCTCTACTTGCTACACCCACCTCCGTAACCTCCCTTCCATTCTGTACTCTGGAGACCCATTGCAACTTTAAGCGCCTCGCATTACGGGCGTTCGACTCGTTTCTCTCGTTTCAGGCTTTGCTCGAGGCTACCTCTCCCTTCTTTCCTGTGTGCTCTTAATTTAGCCATCTACTACCCTTCCGACTTACCGGTTTGCCACCCCCCGAATTCATTTTAGATGTTTATCTCCAACGGGAGAGAATCGACTCGAAAACGGATTAAGCTCGGACGATGGTGCAAGTTTTGTTTGTTGAGATCGAATATCATATCTTAGGTCATCGCCAATTTATCTGTGTACGATATCAGATTATTCTAAATGAGAAATCTTCCAAGAAAAGGCTCCGCACTAATTGTATGGAAAATTAAGTAAAATAAGTTTTCGTATATAATGTAGATTATAGTGTAGTAAACAAAAAAAATGTCCTAGATAAAACTCAATGATGAATAATTTTTGAACTATGTGTATCAAAAAGGTGCTTATAGAATATATTTTACATCTTTGATATACCATAGGTAAAAAATTATCCATTATTGATTCTTATGTGACGTCTTTTATCATCATGCCATATAATCTATCTATACTACAAGTGAAAACTAACTCATTTCATTGGAACTCAATTTTATAATTAATGCGGAATCCTTTTTTAGGTATGTTGCGAACGAAAAATTATATTCTAAAAGTTTTTTTATCAAACTTCCAATAGAAATAGGTAATAGACACATTATTTAAGTAGAAAAAGATAGTTATGGACGGACGTTTCAGTGGAGAACATGGTAGATGCAATATGTATTTTATTAATAACTCTGATATCTCTTTAAAATGTATACACGTATATAATCAACGTTACTCAAATTAAGCCGGATATTATTTTAATAATAGTAGCCGGACAAATAATTGCGATTTTACTTGTTTCGTTAGCCGATCAATTATTGAAAGTCCGAAATGAGATAAATAATTAATAATTCACGAGTAAATGAATTACACAACAAATCGATTAATGGGCCTGCATACTTTAAATTGCAATTAGTCAATTGTAATTAATTCGTAATCAGTCAATGAAGCCCTTTTCAATCATGCGGGATTTTGGAACGATAGGACTCACATAACGCAAATGAATATCATAATTTCTCTTGCGTTCTCGCATTGAACGAGGTTACGTCGAGGTTGAATACCTTCGCTTGCCAACACCAATCTTTGGATGTAACAACCTCAGTTGACACGTTGAAAATTTAACCCGCGTCCGTCTTTGGACCCTAAGGAAGCTCCGAAGTTCATCGTTCATTATTCCGCAGGAGCATAGCCTATCTTTGACTCGGCATCCTTAAGAAGCTGGAATAAGTGATGAGACGTTACAATTTCAGCATTCTTGTAATTTAGCAATTGTAATAATTAGCGATCATATATATAATTAGAAGGTTTTAATTAAATTATATTTGGATGGTTAGGTGAATTTAACGACTCAACATTTTGTATTAAAAACTTCACCTCCATTAAAGCTTAAGAATGTATTATATATATTTTTGAGACAAAAAAATTACAGATTATTACTACATTTCAAAATAATACAAAACATTTATCGCTAATTGAGAACTTGGATGAAAAAATTATTTCTTTAAAAGATAAAAGTATGTATAAAAAATAAAAGTATTTTAAATATAATTAAGAAATAATGATAAGAATCTCAATTTTGTCATACAAGTACTTCAAATTTTTAAATTTATATAAAATTTATGTAAAATTTCATTACGGTGCAGAGAGATTAATTCTTCTATTATATAAATAAATAAAATCTATTTATTTGTTTATTTACGGAATAACTAATCTTTACCTAGCAATGAAATTTTACATAAATTATCTTGAAAGTACTTATACAATAAAATTACGATTTTTTACATTGTTGTTTAAAATAATTTAATTTTTAATATACTATAAATAAAATAAATAAAAATGCGTTAATAAAAATATAATGTTATTCACAAAACTTTCATATATACAGAGTGTTTGAAAAATGTTAAATCTTTCGCATAGGGGCAGAATGGACTAAACTAAGAAGAAAGTCCTCTACCATTTTGCAATTTTCGCAATAGTTAATAAGATATTAATTGCTATAAAAATTACCGAAAATTGGTCTTCAATAATTTTTTCCTCAAATACTATCAATTTTATAGAAAAACTGCAAGAGACAAAAATTGTTTATTTTCTTCTCATAGAATTACTAATTTTTTCAGAACTTTTATCAACTTTTTAGTATTACATTTTTTTATTTTTACTAACATGAGAAATTAACTATTGCGAAAATTGCAAAATGGTAGAAGACTTTTTTCTTCTCAGTTTAGTCCATTCTGCTTCTATGCGAAAGATTTATCATTATTTTCCAAACACCCTGTATATTTAATATAAAGTATAAATATTAACACATTTTCAATTTTAATTTACTTTATAGAAACTGTGACATATTCTTAATTAAATGTCGTATTGGTTTTCAATTTACAACATTAAATATCTTGACATTATATCTCCCCCAAGTCAAGATTTTGTTGCAGTTTGAGATCTTATAAATATTTAGCAAAAGGGTTTTAATAAAATTAGCAGAGATAGTTGTCTACTTTTTTTTCTATTTTTTCTCTTTTTTTCTCTTTTTTTCTCATTTTCTGAAAATGTACAAAACAATGTACGAATAAGTCACAAAAGACATAAGTGATGATCAAATTAAAAGTCTGATCAACCTTGGCCAATATATATATATATGTACTATATAATAGGATCTCTAATTCAAAAAGATCATTATTATAGAATCTCTATTTATAAATTTTATTTAAAGTAGCTCCTAGATCAATATTATTAATGTATAATATTATTAGTTGTTTCGAGGCTATATTGAATTTCCAGACTATTTCTCTTAAATTATATAAAGAAGGCATCAATCATTGTATAAAATACTTGTACAATATTATTGAGCATCAAAGGGGCTCCTTAAGATTGACAAAAGAACTGTTGGCTTTAGTATCACAATTTATTGGCGCAACATGTCCCCAATGTATGCCAACGTTTAGGCATATCTCTGATGAATTGTACTAGGGAGTGAAACTACAATATAATTATCGAACACAATTTCGTCATTATTGCGGGTGCTGAATCCTCCGCGATGACTCGTTGCCAGTTGAAAATAATCTCATCTATGAAAACGTATAAAAATGACAATTAGCGAAATCGATGAGTCGCGCAGTGGACACCTTGCCAAATCCGCGTGATCCGCGGTTACAGCACCGTTAACTGACAGCGTCGCAGAACGGAAATTGTGTCAGTCGCGCGGGCGCGGACGAATATGTTTATAATATCGATCGAGGCGCGCGTCGCGCGCGGCGATGATCGCGCCGGTTAATTTCGTCCGTTCGTTCACAGACGGAGATTCGCCGCCTGTCCGCCGGCGTGATACCCGGTGGTCGGTGCGACGGTTAGGTAATTAGCACGGACGGACGTGGACACGAACGAGCACTTTAAATGTCTGCCTCTACGGGCAACGCTGCGCCGGTTTAACTCGCTTATTATTTAATAAACTTTGGAAGTTTCACACGCGCGCGCATACATCACAGTCGCGGCGCCGGTGATCGGCCGAATCTGAAATACGACTCAGGTCGTCGCCCCCGACGGCATATCACATTTTAAACGTTTCGTTTGAACTTCAGCGATCAGTTTTAACTAGACCATTTGATATCTGCGATCCCGTTGACATCAGCTTTTTATTTATCAATAAAAGAATTTGAACTTTCTGAGAGTTGTATGATTATAAAATAAATGCTGCAGGCATCTGCTGTGAGAAATCAATCCTGACAGATACATATAAGTTAGACGTTGAGAGATTCATTTTTTAGAAGAAGGTTAGGAAAACAACAGTCGTTAATTTAAAAATATGATAGCAATTGTTTCTGTGCTCTCTGTATTTGCAGCTTGCATTTTGCATGACTTATTTTAAATAATATGATTTCATGTACGTTTTTTCATATACTAATAGCTATTTCTATAATTTATGAATAAATTGATATAGTTATCTTCAGATTTTTAAAGCTTTATCGACTGATGGTAGGATAGATTTCTCTTTGCAGTGTAAGACATCACCGCTGCAGCGTTACTTGACTGGCAAACACGCTTTTGAGAAGTGTACATACAAGAAATATTTTATATCTTCTATTATATAAAAGAATTACTAACAACAAATCCTTTTTATTTTTAAATAAAATCTATAAACTGTTTTTTAGTTATTTTTAATTTGATTACAATTTTATGTAATTATACACACCGCACATTAACTTGAGTATCTTCTATCGCGTATAAGAATAATTGCTAATGTAACAATTTTTTTTCTCATATTTAGATAAAATATACAAGTCATTTTTCTTCATTTTCACTAGAAATTTTATTTTTGCTTTACAATTTATGTACTATACAACTTCAATCAATATAAGAAATCTATATCGACTTAAAAAATTATCAGAATCAAAATTATATATATAATTTAAAATATAATTAACAAATTGCCAATATTTTCAACTAAACTTTTCGTGATTCGAAGTGAAAGGACCATGTCCATCTTTTAAAGAATTAACACTTGTATATAGATAATATGTATGTACATATAAACTTCAATTCAATATTAAACATTACTATTGACATAAAAAATTAAATCCAAATATGCTCTGGCGAAAATAAAAATCGGAGCGTAAGTCAAATATAAGGGGAAAGTAACAGAAGTGTAAACACCTCTTTACGTTTCGTTGTTTCAATTTTTATCTGCTAGAAATATTTACGCTACTGTTACTCTCCCCTTACATTTGACTTACACTCCCATCTATGTATATTTTCACCAAGGTATAATTGAAGATATAATAATTACTGAATTGCCAATGTTTCTCGTCAAATTCTTCGTTGCTCGAAGAGAAAGGGTCATTAGGCACGCTCGTTGCATCTCTAGAGGATTAACACTTGTGCTTCACGCCCTCTTCCTTCCGCTCAGGCTTTCGGTCTTTCATAGCTTCCGCGCTTGGCGCTAATAAAATAATAAATACACGTCGTTGCAAGAAAGAGAAGAAGAGGAAGCGTCAGGAGGATTCGAGAGGGCGGAAAGAAGCGACTCGCATTTTACACCTGCAAGGTAGAAGACCGACGCCCTCTTCTACTTCTTTTCTTCTTTTTCTTCTTCTTCTTTCTCATCCTCTTTTGCATCTCGTTTCCCTTCCTTTCCCCACCAGGTTTGCCTTTTACACCCCCTTACAATACCTCAGCGTGCATTACATACAACTCGGTTATTTCTCCAGGGAGTTTTCTCACGTGAATGCCGCGAGAGCACGCACATTTGCGCGCGCGTCGACACCAAGTCCACGTGTATATGCTCACGCACACCGATCCGCACAGGATCTCGGTGGATCGCGAAGCGAAAGGGTGCGAGCCGGAAGAGGGAGCCTGCAGGAATCTCGCACAGAGAAATTTTGTTCGCCGCCGCGAGATTAGCTTTTGGGAATTATTAATTTTCGAGGGGAGCCACAACGCCCTTGTTAGAAATGCGCGATAAAAAAAGATTGATGAGGTAGTACGAACACATAGGCAGGTGCAAATTGCCTGATATTATCGCAAGTTCATTCCGGTGCTTGAAATGCGCTTGCCGAATTATAAGAGCGCGATTCACGGTGATCTAAGTCGAGAATGGATTATTATATTGCGGTGGAAGAACCAATCGTTTAATAAATATGAATTTACATTTAACTAAATATAGTTATACTAATTTAATAAAATCATCGCGTTTTCTTCAAGATCGAAAGTATATAAATAAAGATTTATATAACAGAATTATACAAACACATGCCAAAGGGTTTGCGGATTATCGCCTCTTGCATCTTTGAAGTAAATATCCTTAGAAATATTATATAAAGAATTATAAGGGAAAAGTTAAATACCGACGACCATTTATCAATTATAAAAGCGTTTATTTAAAAGACATTGTCTTTAACTGCAATAATTAACATTTAGGGAAAAGTCACCTATATCGTATCTCTTAACGTTTAAACAAAATTGTAACAATAGAATCCAATTTAGCATTACCTCGCATAACAGTGAATAATTTCAAAAGATTTTGGCCTTTTTTTGTTTAAAGTTAATTATAGTTTATGTTGATGATATATGAAAGTTAATTATTGTAGTTTAAAACCTTTATTAAAGTTTTCCTTTAAAATATTCGTAGTTTCTTCCTTCAAAATTACTTTTCTTACTTCTCTCAAAAAAGTCTTAAAATTCCTTTTATCGTTAAAAAATTTTCAATTATTTCACATGGTTTCTTGTCTCATACATACCTTCTGATTCCCTGTTTAATCTAAATTCCATTATTTTTCGACACCGATGTATCGATATTCCTCATTCGAATTTCGCAGCGATGGCATCCCCCAATGTGCCACAGCTTCCATGTTATCGGGGATGTGTTAGTAGCGATGGTTCCTTACGGAGGAATGACAGGGTGGCAAAGGCGATGGTTGCAGGACAGTGTGGCGATTCCTCCACCCCTCTTTTTACTCTCTTCTACACACACACGCGCGCGCGCGCGCGCGATACCCGCGGGAATTTAGGCGAAAACTTTTGCCAGGCCGCCCGAAGGTGGCGGAATTCTTACGACGCTGGAAAAGTTTGAGCCGGGCAACTCAGCAACGTACTTTACCACTCGGCGATTCCGCGTTATCGCCCAGCTTCGACAACGCTTATCGTTCCGTTGCTTCGCCGAGAGAATGCTAGAAACCGGGATCGAGTGAGCACATTGATGCAGTTTACTTATTCGCTTTAATTCCGAATTAGTAATATGAAATATAATACGATAGAATGTGACCCGTTCTTTATAACATTGTTCAAATATCGCTGACAGCATTATTTCTATAATATACTTCATGGAATAAAAGTAATAACAACATATTAATCTACGATAATTTTTTATTTTAACGATAAAAAGATTCCTTTTTTTAAAAGAATACCCAAAGAGAGATAAAATATAGTTTGAAAAATCTACAAACATTTATAAAGGAATTATCACATTTTTTTCATTATTACACTGAAAGAAAAGATCACTGCAACAAATTAGATGGTTAAATATGGCACAGCATTTTTAATTGGCTGTAGCAACCAACTTTTGGTTGCGTCAGCCAATCGAAATCCTATACTGACATTGCGGATAGGCTAACACAACCAACAATTGGCTGCAGCATCCAAAAATTGGCTGTTGCAACCAATTAAAAATGCTATGCCATATTTTACCGCATAATCTAATTTACTGCAGCAGCCAATCCTTTCTTTCAGTGTACTTCATACATATGTAAGTAAAGTTAAATCTTATATACATCCGTGATAGTCTATGATAAGCGATGTCGCATAGTGCACGCGCCGAAAGCAAGCGAGAAGGAACGCTTCGCTCATCGCCTCAATGCATCGCGGCTCGAATTGGACAGCGGCACGAAGGTCTAATGAACGGCGGCATTTCGGACTCGCATGCTGGGCTGCCGTGCGTAGCAGGACAACGAGCATAGCACCATTAAATTAATCCGGGCGAAGCTGAGTGCCCGGTTATCATCATTAACTCAACCCGGGCGTTCGCCGGATTATTATGTTTTCCGCTCGCACTCTGGCTTCCGTTTTTGACAATGCTTTCGTCTGCCGATGCTTGCTATATGTCTTCGTCTTATGGCATATAATTTATTTAAATTAAAAAAGGAAACTCTATGACACAAACTCTATTAACAAAGTTTCGAAATTTCTTGGAAATTCCATCTATGAACGAAATGGAAAACCATTTAACTTTTTCTTTTTCTTTTTGTGAGTTACCTCTTGACTATTCTTTATCATTGAGTTAGATTTTTTTATTAGTACTTTTATCCTCTCACTCATTGTTTCAAAAATAAAATCCAACGGATAGTCATTGTGTGTAGTAAAATTTTTTAACAATTAAATCCAAATTCTTAATGTAAAAAACAGAATAAAAGGTAAAATACTCTGTCCACTACATGAAAAATAACGCCTTTTTTGGGGGGAAATCGGATGCTGAGACCAAAAATTAAGAAACCTACCCGAAAATGTAGGCTTCTGGTACCAATCAAAAATCATTTTGTTACCAGAATAATCCTTGTGTCCAAAAAATTAATAGAATTCCCCCCCCCCCCTACTTCCAATGTAAATTGTAATCTCTGGTGATAGCATTAAATTTGTCAAGAATAAAATCAATCTGATCATAGACATGCAACACACTATATCGTCGACATATCTATAGTAAAATGGCGTAGCAAAATTATAACATCGATATTATATTATTGCTACAGTGTTAAGGAATTTTATTGTTAGACCATGTATAATAATCAAGTTTATGTCAGCAATTATGAAAATTACATAAAAAATCAGCAACTTAGCATCTTATTAAATATGTCACTGGCCAGATTCTTATTTCTACTGTCATTATATAATTAGAATTGATTTTGTCCCGAAGAAATCTCTTGGTGAAACTAGAAATATGGCAAAGTTTATCGAAATATTATTAATAAACATAATTATAAGAGACGAAGAAAACGAGTTTGGATTCGTAGATGACCTCGCACTGACAGTCTTGCCGGTGCATATACCGTGTATATATCGCGGAAAACGAAATACAAAATAAAGTTAAGGACAGACGGACAGACGGACGTACCGCGCACAGGAATGTCCTGTGCGATAAAATCTGCCGACCTGCACCTCCAGCTCCATGGCAGAAAAAGATCGCTGACCACTCCTTCTGCAGCGGCCAGGCAGCCGCGTTCCTCTGTATTGAAACAAATAGATACGCGAGAACGATTGCTCTCGATAGCGCGCCAATGGATCGCAGATTAATGCGAGCGATAAGGAGTTAAATCGGAACACTTAGTTCCGGCGCTACCGCGCCGGTTATAATTAAGTGCACACGTCGTTTGATGTCCTCGCGATGAAAACGAGTGGTGAACACAAGACAACCGTGCTGGATATCTGAGCAACACGATTTATACGTTTTGTATACACGTATGGAAATGACAGTTTACAATAAGGAATCTTTGTGTTACAGGCTAAGAAACTTGAATTTATGCAGTAAACACCAATTAAAAGTAACATAATAACAATGAATTTTACACTCAATGTAAATAATATAACACGTGTATTACATAACAGTTACATTGTCGAGTATGAAATTATAACATCGATTTTATATTATACTTTAGTTAGTTTTTACTAGATATTTAACTCTCTGAAGCTGATCATCAAAAATTTTACAGTTACTGACACTGACAATGAATTTGTAAGCTCTACTTCAATTATTTAAAAGGTTGATTAAAGGACACTAATTAATTTCAAGGAACCAAAATGACATAATTCGTATAAAAAAAAGAATAAATACTAACAATAAGTATATTTTAATACAAATAATCTAAAGTTACAAATGTAATATAAAGAAAATTGAATTGTTTGACATTTTTGCAAAAAAGATTCATAATTGAATGGATCTAATAGACCGTCAGCTCTGGAAGATTAATATGTCTATTATTAAACGCATACATAAAATATACATTCTTAAAATATAATGTTTGATAAGCGAGAAGCGAATTTTTTTTTTTAACAAAGAAATTAATTTTTTTAACTTTTAACATCAAGTATTAGCAATATACTGCAGCATAAATGTCACGTAAGTGCATTTAAGATTGAAAACGTCAGTTTTAACTTGTTACAAATGCAAATTTGTGAAACATAGACGGATATCAAAGGATACAGTAGAGACTGATCTTACAGAGTTGCCTGTCTGGATGGACCCCTATCGATAACAGTTTTTAAAAAAACACTGACATCAACTGGTACAAATAACTGTCAAACAATAACTGAACGTCCAAAATGACGACAATTTTCACAGGTATCTTGCAAAACGTGTACGATGTAGTACTAAAATGGTTTTAACGAGTAATGCCATCTTCATATTGAGGTTCAAAACTTTTCAAACAACCCTCGTATATTTGAAATTTGAATTAGTAAATACTATTTTAATTTGTTATAGTTTCTGAAATATTCTAAATTATTCTTTTTACGAAGTAATTAAAATATCGATTGAAACAATGTTATTTTATTGTTATAACTAAAGAATCAAAACCTGGTTGGTGAAAAAAACAATTTGTATTTGTATTATACTGTTTCCTAAAAACAGAATCGTACCAGAATGCATTGTGTTATTGGTCATTATTTAACGAAATTTCGTCTCTTTCATTTATACAAACATTTCTCTCGATCAGGAAGTTAGTTTTCGTAATAGCGAATGTGTGAATAGGTCTTCAATTCAACTTGTCTTCTCTGAATAGATCTTCAATTTAACTTGCCTCTACTTTATCAAATAAAACCTCTGGTGTAAATAAACGGTCTTCTATTCTCAATATATTACAACCAAAATATTACAACATGGAAAGAATAGTTTTGTTGAAAGTCTAAAAATGTAACTAGATACAGATTCAAAAATAATTTTATTGGACTATCAAATTATTATGTAAATCGTAAATGATTATGTAGGACACTCAAGCTGGTTGCTGGAATGTTCACATTTTTTGTAGTGCATTGCTCAATACACTGGAATGTTCTACGTAATTATTTTGATAGTTCAACAAAATTATTTTCAGATCTGTATCTAGCTAAATTTTTCAATACTTCAGCAAAATCGTTCTTTCTATGAATACATTTCGCTCGTAACAGCGTCTACGATTGAAACACCCAAACGCCTTTAAGATCAGGATGGCCAAGTGGTAACGGATTTCTCAGAGACGATTTAACGACAGCGGGCGCGAGGAATGCACGTCGGTCAGTCTCGTGGCAAGGATTTCAAATGAAAATTCCACGGAGTTAATGCGCTCGGCGCTTCTCAACGCGGCTCGGTATAGTGTTTGGGGGTTTTAGACCGTGTAGGTGCAATATAACTTTCAAGTACCCCGCATAGCGTTAGGCATATCCTTTTACTATTCTCGCGAAACCAACCGCAAATCTCGTCTCGACGGTAATCCTCCTCTCTTTCTCCTCTCGGTACAACATAATTGCAAAGTGCGAAGACAATGTCTTTTCTTGCTTCTACCCTTAGACCGGCCGACGCGCGGCGTGGCGAGCACTTCCGTGCCATTACCCCGCCGTATCATTTTTCCGCTGGTTGTTTGTTCGTTTTCCGCTCGCGCTCACATAAGTCTGCGTTGATAAATTTTTTTCTTTCTTAATTCAATTACGACCATTAAGTACTTCTGTTTCTAATTTTTTAATAAGTAACTATTTTTTCCAGCTAATATCTATTAATATTTAAAACTGATATTTTAACTGATATTTATCTTTGGAACTTTTAAGTTATAATCCTTACATAAAAATATAATTTAGCGCAAAAGAGCAAATTAGCTTAAATGATTCAAAGGATTACATCCTACATACAATAATTATTTAAAATGTGGAAATGTCTTTTGCCCCTATAGAGCTATTTTATTTAAAGACATTTTTATATTTTATATGTATCTAATACATTACATATGTGTATATGTATGCATATATATATATATAATGTATATATGTGTTAAACACATGTAAAATATAGGAATAGTTTTAAATAAAATAGCTCTATAGGAGCAAAAGACATTCACACATTTCAAATAATTATTATATCTGGGATGTGATTCTTTGAATCATTTAAGTTTGCTCTTAAACACTACATTATATGCTTATGTATAACTGTTTTATATTATTAAGTTCTGTGAGTTTTTATGTCAGTTGACATAATCTTATTTACATTATTAGTCTCTTAATCGCCTTGTTTAAAGTTTTGATTTAATTTCTTTACTGGTTTGTATATATACGAGCGATTTATATATTTTTAAATACTATTAAATAATTATGTTTCTGAATAAAATTAGAAAAATAAAATATCGTGTATGCGCGTCTAAAATTGCAAAAATAAAATCTCTACCCTCAAGGCCGAGTGATAAAACTAATTTCTTGAAACGCTTCTGCGCCTATGGACGCATACCCAAATGATTGCAGTTGGCTAAAGGAGAGTCGAGATGGTTGGCGCCCATCCGATCGGCCGGTCGTAGGATGGCAGAGGACGCGGCGGTAGAATGTCACGTGTAAGGCACGCCACGTAAACTACTGTGGGAGCTGGCCACATCGCGGACTATAAATAAAGCCGTATCCAATTAGTATTTGGGTGGTGGGCCGACCCAGATAGAATCTACCACGTTCATCGCGTGTTCGATGACCCCGATCGAGATTCTAAACTACGTGTTCATCCCATAGATCTATTACCTATAGTAACTTCTTGTATTCTCCTGTGTACACCTCGAGAATTCCTCCCGATTTCTAAGCGAGACTGTATTCATACTGGCAATATTTTTCAGCCATTCTTTTACACTCTTAAAATCCGCGAATTTCATATAGGTATCTAATTGAAACAAAACGTCTTGCATCTCGAACAAAAATCGATGCCAGAAGGGTAGAAAT
This sequence comes from Trachymyrmex cornetzi, assembly GCF_001594075.2. Lineage (NCBI taxonomy): Eukaryota > Metazoa > Arthropoda > Insecta > Hymenoptera > Formicidae > Trachymyrmex > Trachymyrmex cornetzi. The sequence continues at coordinate 950,252 of NW_017299923.1, read as the reverse complement.
TCAGAAAGTTTTGTGTTACTCAGAGAAAAATATAGTGTAGCAACTATGAAGAGGTAGCAACTATATAAGTTTTATATGAATTATTGTAGAATAAATGTACATAATGAAATTAACTAATGTACATATAGTTGAACAAACTATTTTATAGTTATTGCAAAAAAAGGAAAAACATTTCATCTCAAATAAATCTAATTCGAAAAATGTACATTCATTGTCAGAGGAAAAGACACGTGATGGTAGTAACATAAAGGTGACAACTATACAAGTTTTATATGTAGAATTAATGTGTGTACGTACAGTCGAATAAACTTTATAGTTATCGCTTAATTTTATAGTTATAATAATATAATTATGTATAACTATATGTATTATGTACAACGTACATTATCACTATGTACAATACATGTGTATTAATTTGCAATCTGCGTCTCCTTTTAATACACTTTTCCGAAATAAAGAAAAACGGTAAAGTTTGAGTCTCTTATTGCTAAATTATACATTTTTAAATAAATTTTTATTTTTTCCTCATGTTTATTCAAATTTCATTTTATTAAATAAATGTTTAAACATTTAAGATAAAACATTGTTATAATACAACAGAGAAGCTAACTTTGAATTTTCGTACATATTTAAAAAATCTCTATCAATAGAAAAACTTGGGCTGAACAAAATTTAAATTGCAGATGAAGGAAATAAAATTATGATTGCATACGAAGAACTAATTTCACATATAAAATTTTGTATGATAGTTGCCACCTTTATAGTTGCTACCGCTGTCATTTTTTCTGACAATGAGTGTACATTTGCCAGATTCGCTCAAGATGAACTTTCTTTTTTCCTTTTTAGTTTGAAAGTGCGACTGCCCATATCCTTATTCTCGTTTAAATGCAGAACGCATCTTGGGTACGAGTCTCGTCTCGTCATGTCTCACTGTGTCTTTACCGCGCGCCGTTTAATTGTCGGTTCTTGAGCAATTGCGGTTTCAGGGCAGTTGAAGCAAGGATCGAAGTAATTTACCCTTTTGGTCGCAGGGCACGGAGCATGAGAAGGATGAAGTCTGAAAAAAAAAAAGAAAAAAAGACGATGCCACGGGATCATGCGTTGCGCAGTAACTGGCGCATTCTCCACTCGGGGATGCACGCATCCTCTTCGCAACGCATCGCGCGCATGCATGCCGGCGTTATGCGCGCTCGCCCACGTGTCGACCGCAGAGAAACGCTTACGGTTAATTGAATTCGCGTTACCCGACGAGAAAACTTCGGAACGACGCGGCTGCCTCGAAACCGGCAATAAAGCAGTCTCGAAACGCGACCGGATGCGCGTAGACCAGATTGCTGCTGCGGCGTTTCATTCGACGTTGGCATCGACTTGCATAAACGTCGATCCTACAGTTTTACGCAATCATAAATTAGATAGTGAAACTTCGCAGTGTAACGCATTAGTCTTTTATGGAGTGAAAACTGATAATTATTTGAAAAATATAAATTAATTAGTGTATAATTATGAGTAATGCATTGTAATAGAGATAATTCGCAATTTACATTTGCAAAGAAACAATTTGATACTGAAATATTACGTCTCTTAGAAAACAATATATGAAATGAGACTCAGCGAATTAAAATTTAATAAAAATCAAATAATCAAAAACAAGGAGTCAACCTAAGTTGTGATATTGACAATAATACTATATTAAAACGACAATAATTTTGTTAATTTAATCTAACGGTATGGTAGATTTTTAGAACATATTCAGAAAGATGAGGTCGGATCCGACCCGATGTTCTATTTTTACTTATTTTTTATTTAATGTATTTTATTCGGTGTATAAAATTGGTAAAAAAATAAATAATAAAATAAAAATTGTTCCTTTGACTTCTAGAAAAAATAAAATAAAGTTTATTAACCGGTTTCAAATAATTGCAATAAAACAAAAAACGCTTCGACTAACGGACGTTGTCAACTGTGGGCGTAGACGCAATGATATAAGCTGCGCATTTTCTAATTTTGGAAAACAAAGAATTAAATTGTATCAGTATCTCTTTAACGGTGTGTGTGTGTGTGTGTGTATGAGAGAGAGAGAGAGAGAGAGAGATGGGGGCAGGGGGAGAGGGAGGAAAAGATATACAAGCTATCTCACTCTTTCTAAACCAATAATGACAATTTCATATGAATACGCCTATATAATCTATTATTATTACGTCTACGATGTAAAGTCACATTTGACCTCAATCCTTAGAAGGGTTTAATACCGAAAATGATCTGATAAAAGTTTGCCATGATCTTTTTAATATAGTATCACATTTAATATAACATAACATTGTTATATTAAATGTGTTATATATAACAGCATCAGCTTGGCTTACAGTCCTTTGTTTTTTTTGTTTATATACTTTGCATTACAAAATTATTATAATATATGTTAGAAATTTCGTAAAAATGCCGTTATTAATTTTCTCACATCAGCTACGTGGAATGACAAAATAAGCGCGACGACAAAACTGCACGCTCGGGTACAACAAGCTCCTGGGTGATGCTGCACCTCTCCAGCTCGGTATCCCGACATCGCGACGTCATTAATATTTCCTGATCTTATCGTTCACTCTGTCCGCGTAATTGTCTGCTTCGTAGCATGTCTCACATCCCGCGTATAGCGTTCCATTCCTGTCAGCCGCCTGATCATCTTCCGCCCTCATTGCGACGCGAAACGCGGAAAGGGGCGCCCACCGAGAAAAAATTCTGCATGCGCATTAGCGCGCACGGATCGTCCTATAATTATCCGCTCGTAAAGCAGTAACGGACAACTTGTAACGGAGGGAAGAGGAAGCGCGCGTTATTAAAACTTCGCCTCGCATATATATTCGGTATCTTTCTTCCTCCACCTTCTCCATCTTCTCCTTTTCTTACTTGATCTTTCTTCTTGGAGGGCGACAACGTTCGATATAAGTTCGATACAAGAGACCGCGACGACTTGTGAACACGAGATAATCTTGGTATCGTTGAAACGCATAAGAAAACTAGGTGCAACTGACGTGTCAAGAAGAAGAAACTGAAATTTCTTAAACAAAAATATAACTTATTTGTCGTAAACAATAGTATGTAAAAATCAACCGAGAAATACAAGTAACCGAAGAAGGCCATATTTAATGGTTAAATCGGGTTTTGGTGCCAAATAATATTTTTGCGTCAATTGCAGTTCAAGCAAACTGTGAAAGTCAGTCGAAACGTCCGAAAATAGAATATTATTGTTTATACATTTGAATTATAGAAAATATATATGAGCTCCTTAGTTGACAAGTGGCATAAGTCCAAATTAATAAAAAAAATTGAAGACTAAATACATTATAATATTCAGCGATATCACAAAGATTCTTAAAACAGTAGAATTCCGAGATGTAATGCTAGAACATTCGATAGTTAAAGTGATCCTATATTATATTATTAATTTATTTAATTAGTTGAATCATTATTCTTTATTGAAAAGTAAATTAAATTGATAGATAAAACAAACATTCTTAATATTTTCTACTATTATAACAAACGTATTTTTCTTAATTTTGGACTTATGTCACTTGTCAACTAAGAGGGGCTCATATAGTTTATTATAGCGTATTATAGCAGTTTACCCTTATTTGCTTAATTGTTTATTGAATTATTTTTGTATTACATTTTATTTGTTACAGTTACAGATAACATTTATATTTCTTTTAAATAATATCTTTCCTAATAAATTAAACAGCTAATTTTCAGATCGATATAATCCTATAATAAAAATGTGGTATATTTAATTTGATGTAAAGTGTTTCGACGAAGCGAATTCTTATTTCAAAAATTTGACGTAGATTCTATCACAATATAAAAATATATTAACTTTACTTTTTAATTCAGATCTGTGTTCCTTGACGCGTGACTTGCCGCTTAAAAATGAAAAAATACAAGAAGCGACGATCGCGATCAACGAGCTAAATATGGCACGGCATCAGTGTCTTCGTTTAATCACGGTTGACGAAACTACCGTTTCATCTTCTCGATCATCTTCATCTTCTCTACTTCTCCTTTTGCTCTGCTTCGCCTATGTCTCCGCGCTTCGATGCATCGCTCCTCTTTTCTTCTTCTTCTTTTCGCCTTCTGCCAGTGCCCTCTTACTGCACCGCGTTCCACGCGAGATATCCTTAATATTCTCTTCTCCCTTCCTGACTTTCCTCTTTTTTTTTTTCAAAATCTTCCTGATCTCGTTTTACTTCGTTCTTTGCGCTCCGTGCCTTCCTTTTTCTCTTCGACACCGTTCTCCTCGCCTTTTCTTCCTCCTTCTGTATCCCCGTCTTCTTCGTTTCACTCGTCTCCTGAATCTTCTTTCTCCCTGCCTCATATTGTGCTTCTTTCCTTTTGTTATCACATACGAGCAATACGCGAGTACGAAGGCCGCGTCGCGTCGGTCCGGACTCAACGTTCCGCATCGTAATTGAAAGAGAACATGATAGATAAGGGCTCGTTTCTCAAACGAGAGGACGAAAGAGAGGGACTGTAAAAAAACAAATTCCTTAAGTCTCATACACACCGCGGATTTCACATTTCAAAAAAAATTATTAATAAAAGCAGTCTATTTATATCATATTTGTGCATTTCTACTAAAAAAATTAAAAATGCAAATTTTTAATGCTGAGATTCTATTTTTATAAATATCAAATTGTTTGTAAACATAATAACAATAAACGTAAAAAATGTATAGCATATAATATTAATATACACATAAAGATAAGAATATTATCTTATTGATAAAGACCGATTATAAACTATAGTTTTGAACTACTTTTTTTTATAAGCAAATTTCAAAAATGTATTTTAATATTCAATATATAATATTCTCGTTTTCACGTTTTTATTCATCTGTTAAGACAACTTTGTTACAAAATATAATTGCATCGCTCTTCTTTCTCTCTTTAATTTTTTTTCTTATTTTAAAGCTATGCTCATTTTGCAACTGTGTGAGCGGTACCTTAAAGTGGATTTAATCATGACGACAAGATACGAAGCAGAATGTTGCACAGTTGTCACATGCTTGCTACGCGAGGATGCGATACATTTATTTTTTCGTTAACATGGATTGATCGATCACCAGCTAATACTTTTGTTTGTTATATCGAAACATTTAAAGGTTCGAAAAGCGCATCATACTTCTATGGCGTTCCACATCTTAGATTCTACATAGCAAAAAAATACATCTCTCGAGACTTATTGCAGCTTTATATCATTATCGGAAACTATCTTTGCGTTTTGTCGATTCAGAATTACATTCCGATTTTCTTAATTTGATCTCATGTGTCTAAAACTTGTACGCATCACAAACAAAATTAAAAACATAAAACGAATTGCGCAATAGTTAAGAATATTTTTTTTAACTGTTAACTTGAAAAATTTTAATATTGATTGCAAAAATTATAAACAGAGAGAAAAATTTTTGGTATTTTTTTACCATAATTACATGATAAAATATTATGATTAAGAACCCTATTTAATAAATACTTTATCAACAGTTTTGGTCATAAATACAAACAATTTTTTTGTTATTGTCGATGTTTTCAAAGAAACGAGAGTATGTTTTTCTTTTATCATTTTCTTACCCTTACTTATCTCATTTGAATCTATCCAAACCAACTTTTCGGAATGTACACATTTTTCTCAGGATTCCCTACCATCGCACGATCGTTCCTCATCGCGTAAGAACATTCACAATCGGTTATGGGAATCGCATGGTCCGCTGTACAAGGACCATCGCGTTAGGTGGCGGCACGGCTGGTTGAAGGGGTGGAGTAGATTGGGTGGGTTCAGAGGGGTGGGGTGGCGGGTTACATATAAAGCATAGGTCTCGGAACGAGACCTCGGGGTGCCGTGCCGCGGACCCAAGGGGTCCATGCTGGAAAAACTCAGCTGTTAACTGCTCCAGCCGAACGGCAACCATCGACCTCCACCCTCACCTTGTCGTCCTCCTCCTTATATGTATGTAGCTGCGTGTTTGCGCGTATGCATTTACAAAATAATGGAACAGAAGGATTTATGAGCGACAATTTAAATTAATGATACATAGAAGCTCGATGGTGGTCCTGCTTAAGTTTGAAAATTTAATGCTGAACCCTATTTGTGTTTTCTACGCTATATGTATGTTTTAGTGATAATTCAGTTGTTAAATGCCGACAGCTAAGGATATTATCGAGATATTTAATAAAATTTAATGCTCTCCGCTGTACAGAGATGAAGTCGTGATTACCATTACCTTTGATTTGACAAATTTGTTTACGGATTGAAACTGCCATTAGATCACAAGCATATTCGTAAGGGGCTGGAAATAAGTAACGAGATCGAGCAGAGTCGAGGAGAGGGGCAGAAAGGCCAGGGGACCAACAATCGGAAAACAGCGTTGTTGGTGGTCGGCTGTAGCCAACTGGCAGCAGCAGGAGCCGACGACGCGAAAGTGCCGTTCGAGGATTCCTATTTCCCAGGATCCCACGGCTGCCATACGCGTCTGCCCGCAATACTCCGTCTTTCTCTGCACTGCGGTAATCATAATTACACCTGCGGGTGTCTTCTTATCGCCGCTCGCTCTCGTCCGATCCCTCTCGGCCCACCATCGCCATCCTTCGAGGATCCTTATCCTCCTTCCGTGCGACTGTCCGCCGTTCTGACTTAGTTCGAGGCAAGAAATCTCAATCTAAGATAAGAACGATCTTCAACGATTCCTATTAGAGATATAAAGGATAGATCGTCAAAATTTCAATCGCGTTTAATCGAAATTTACGATATTTAATTATTATATATTATTACACTTTATTTTTTTTTTTATATACACACTGAGAGAAAAGTATTTGGTATTTGTGATTAAAATTAAATAATAAAATATTTATGATTAGGCTGTATTGTTATAGTTATTATTGCTCTAATGATAGTAATAATAATTATCATATTAAACAATAAATTTTGATCAGCATTTTATTTCTAAAAAATAATAGGTATTTTATGTAAGGCTTTTTACACTGAAAAAGGATATTCTTTTCAAAAAATTCCATCACCCTTAAATTGGATTTCTTATGTCAGATTCATTCATTTCGTGCAAAACGCGTAGAATGAACCTAATTTCATCAAAATCGATGAATATAAGCCTGCGTCTTTTGCATAATTACACCTTTTTTTAAATATTAAAACAGGCTTCTAAGACAGAGTGCTAAGACAAAATATAAATTAAATATGAGAGATTTAGGAAGATATTTATCTTTGAACATTTTTATTTTTTATTAATATTTTACATACTAATGTTTAATTCTATGGTATTTTATTATGTAATAGATATTTTAGTTTTTAGTGTTCTTATGTTAAAGCGAGGATAGTATAGAATAAAATAAAAATAGGCAAAAAGTTTTTGGTTTATTTAGTATCTACCTATAATCTTATTGTCAGTGACGGCCATGACCTATAAAAAAGTAACGATACAAGAGTAACGGGGTCGTTACTTGTTACTAAAGAAAATGTAACGTCGTTACTTTTTCCTTACTAATAAAAAAAAGTAACGGCGTTACCAAATCGTTACCAAGAAGTAACGGAAATGTATGCGTAACGTCGTTACAAGTAACGCGTTATTTCCTAACTCTGCACATATATGTATATATATTATTGTATGCATACATGGATATTTATTTCTGTGTGTATACTACATCAACGTTTCTCTCATATGAAGTAAGCTGGAGCATTTTATAGTAAACTGCAAACATTTTTACAGAAATTTTACCATCTTATATTCTTAGTGGAAATCACACGTATCTTATTAATATTACATTGTTTCCTTAAGCGTTGAGAAAAGAGTACGTAAAAGTGGAAGCGGTTTTTATGCCATATCATTCAGAATAATAGAAACCGACTACAACTCCGATTAATCGTGTCCACAGTCATCAGCTACCGAGACAGATTTCGCGAATCAGATTTCAGAGGATCGAGGCGAGACGAAGTGCGATGAAAGAGATCGAAATTCAGCATCGAAGGGAGCAGATCGATGCACATTTTGCGAGCAGCTCTTCTCGGTTAGCCGAACGACGGATATATCCTGGGATCGAGGGGAGGGAGGTAGGAGTGTAGATATAATGCATTGAATTAGACACAAATGCACCCTGGGCGCCAATTGGCCGGGCTTCCCGCGCTTCGTGCTCCATCTCTCCCTCGAGAGGGCCACCGCCTCCTTCTCGAGTATACCGCAGGATGATGCCCGGACGCGATATCACGGACACAAGAGCCCTTCTCTCTGTCGTGCCAAATGAATGCCAGCAAATCTCGGGTATTACGCTAACGCGCTTGTCAATAAAGCTAGACAACATATTCTTCACATTCTCTTCCCTATATGCTCCGCGTTCTCTTTGTAAGTATTTCTAACGAACACACAAGTTCCCCCGTGGAAAACTTATTGATGAGTTTTAGCATGCTGTTATAGATATGTTTTCATCTTTCGTTGGTCACGTGGAATTTTGCACTTTCCATTAAGAACCTAGGTCTTTAAGAGGATGCTGGAACGACAGTAATTACATACAACAAAAATTTTCAAACTAGCTTTACTAATTCCAAAATTATTTATAGAGTTAAAATATTCACAAAAATAAAAAGTTTGGATATATCAATTTCACAAATAGCTGCACTTTAGGTTAAAGTTTGCTTGATATAAAATTGTTATAGTTCACATGAATAGTATCAAGAGAATTACTTGAATAGACAATACTGAGTTTGTACAACTAATAGTAAGATTAAAAGTCTAGAAAAAATATTTTAATCAGTTACTTGAACGTAATTCACGTGTATACTCAGCGAAAATTTAGAATAGTAAACAAAGCAATAATCGTGTCTAGCAGGTGCTCGATTTTTCAAGAAATAATGCTGCAATATGTCAAATAAGATATATGCATTTGAGTGAGACAGAACGGTAATGTAAGACACTAAATTAAAGATACCGCTATTATCAATATTTTTAATTTAAAAAAAAAGTTTGTACTATCGACATCGATTAAATCCAGTCATCGCTCTCCTTGAGGGATTGCAAGATTGATGGCCAAACTTGATTGATATTGATAGTACAGACTTTTTTAATAATCAAGGAATAACGATGTTATATTTCCTTATTTGTAATTATAATAACGGAGTTACTTTTTCGAGTACGATAACGAATATAATCGTTACTTTTATCGTTACTGTGTACATGTATAATACATATATATGGAATATGCATAAACGAGTTTTAAAAGAAGAAAGTATTATCTTTGACCATGTTGTGATTAACTGCAACTATAATCACTATATTATATCAAGTTGAACTGATCAATTAGTGACCAAGTCAATTGGACCTTGAAAAAGGGGTCACTAAAATTCGATGAAAATATAACGGAAATTATAATAATTCATTACTTTTTAAGTAATGGTAACGATAACAAGTTACTTTTTAAAGTCAGTAACGAGTTACTTTTCAGAAAAAAAGACGGTAACAAGTTACTTTTATAAAATAACTTTCCCAACCCTGGTTTGTATATTTTAGATTATATATCGAATATCATGTATGTACGTTTAATAAAAATCAATTAAAGATTTTATTTGGAAAGAAAACATCGTACGCATAAAACCCGCTGTGATGTGATTCAATTGTACTTAATGCTTCCGTCCAGATAATGAAATATCATCATTTCTTTTGTCTAGTAACGACGATTGCAGAAAAGAATCGATACGGTTCACCATGTTTTTTCGACATTTAACCCACGGCACGTATTCACCTGCAAGAGCAGAAACCAGATACTCCAATCATCTTGTCACGGTTTATAGAATTGTGTACAAAGGGTGGATCACAATAAACCGCCCTCATAGGACACTCGCATCCACAATCTGAGGACTACACCCATGTAGGGAAATACGTATATTGCTCTCTCACGATTCGTGATACTATATATTCACTGTACTATTTTTTCTCCCTTATATTAAAATCATTCTATATGTAAAAATAAAGATTTGCTTTGTTAGGGAAAGTCGAATTTTAAATGACCATTATATTGTACAATTACAAATTTTTTAAAAGTCTGATTTCCATGATTAAATAATGTATTTTTGTTCTTTGGTAGGAATTATTATAACTAATAGGATATAGAGGAATTATTATAGTGCTAAATTTTATAGCCAATTGAATAGTACACTTGACAAAAGTTATTATATCCTTCAACTTTTTTTTGTGAGGACGAAAAATTTGTCTAATTTTTCTTATTTAAGCTATCAAAAAGATTTTTCTTTTAATTAAAAAAAATCATTGTTTTTGAGTTAACAAAACATACGTAATATAATATGAAAAATGATTAAAGAAATAATTAAATATAATTAACAAATATAATTGCATTTACAACAATAAGGATTTGGCGATTCAATAAATTTTTTTTACATTTTTCTTCCTGCAAAAATAAAGATCATTTAACTTCTTTTCCACTTTTCTCTCTTGATTGTAGAATCTGTAACTACTTTAGCACATTTTTAAAACATTCAATTCATAATCATTGAGCTATGGAATCTAATGATTCTATAATACCTAATTTTTTATGTATTTTATAGCTACTTTTGCATATAAGTTACTCAATTATAATCCCTAATTACGATATCCAAATCATTCGAATTGTAATCATCGTAATTTAGCATTCCGCATGTGCAATCTGTCAAAGTCATTCGTCGATGCTGTCGAATTACTCGTATAGGCATCTCGTATGGAGCAGCACATACGCGTTCTTAAGGATCCCACCATCGTGAAAGCTTCGCCCTTTACAACGCTCATATTTTGTTTTAAACCCCCTTGCTAGCGAACATATCGAGTTACACGCGCCACCTAATACCAGGCACATAAAGGGGACAACACGGACCGTGGGTCCCATCGGTTCTCTGTGGACAGGATATCCATTCTATATTATCCTAAATCGTCATCTCTTTCTTGTTTCCGTCTTCTTACTTGCCTTCTTCTTCCTTCATCTAACTCGTTTGTCAATTCGAACTGCGGTGGTCTTCTTGCAGAAGGGAATCATCCGGCAAAAAGGGGTGGCCTATCTTAAGAAAGGGCGGCGCTGATTTTCGTCCTCGTGCGTGTCCTTTGTAAGCGCCCGCTCGCGGGACATCCGATACCGTCCTTCCGAATGGCAGGCATTAACCGCTGCGAAATGGAGCGAAACGGTTCGATTCGAGGATCCACAGGCGTCCTTTCGCTCCCCAGGAAACTTTAGAACATCCGCCGGAATTATCGATCGCTTGCCGACTCGCGTACCTTGGTCGCGCTTAATTACCTTAATTGCATCCATCGTGCAGGAGCAATTTTGGATTGACGGATTTCGTTATCAACGTCGTTTATTACAATCAATATCAACATCAAAATAGATGTTCTATTTCTGAATTCGGAAATGCTACAGTCAGAAAAAAAACAGTGACAGCAACTGTAATTTATAGTCCTATAAAGGTGATAAATAGTGATAACAACTACACAAGTTTTATACATAGATTAGTATATATATGGTTGAATAAATTTTTATAGTTATTACAACTATAAAATAGTTTTATATGTAGAATTAATGTATGTACGCAAGTTTTTATTTGAGTGTACGCATGAAAATTCTATACTGGCAAGGGAACGTTTCGAAGTGTAAATATTATAATAATACCAAACTTTTCATTGGGTAAAAGTGATTTTCACTATTTATAAACTGTACCTTTGTGATATCGGCAAAAAAATCAAATATATCCTAATTTTTATTGATCATTGGTCATATTATTTTGTTAATTCTTGTTTTTTATTAAAATATAATTTTTCTAGTTGTATTAATATTACGAAGTTTGTAACTTACACCGATAAAATGGTAGAAATATGGCAGACATGCATTATTTAAAGATTGCGCTGCAATTATGTATACTGAACATGTATAATTCATGTCATACACATATTATATATGCGAGAGTCGTCTGAAAAGTTTTGAGCCTCATCATGAAGATGGCGTTACTCGTCAAAGCCATTCTGGTATTATAATCGTGATACTTACGAAAGATATCTGTGACAATTGTGGCCACTTTGGACATTCAGTTCTTGTTTGACAATCATTTGTGTCATTTTGTAAAAATGGAAAAAATTGAATATCGTGCTATAATTAAATTTTTGCATTTGAAAGTCAATACGTCTACGCAAATTAAAGCCGAGTTGGATGCTGTTTACGGGGACTCTGCCCCATTATTTGCCACCGTGAAAAGATGGGTAGCTAAATTTAAACGTGGTCGTACCAGCTTAGCTGATGATGAGCGTTCGGGACGGCCAACAACTGCGACCACCACCGATAACATCGAAGAAATTCATCAAATAATAATGGACAACCGTCGAATTAAGATTAGGGAGATAGCAGAGGCTGTTGGCATATCAAAAGAACATGTTCGTCATATATTGACTGAAAAATTAGGCATGCGTTAACCGCGCATTGGGTGCCGCGCTTGCTCACTCTGGATCAAAAACGCATTCGAATAAACATTTCTAAGGCTCTGTTAGAGCGGTTTAAGCGAAACGAGTCGGATTTTTTGCGTCGATTAATAACGGTTGATGAAAGTTGGGTTCACCACTTCACTCCTGAAACGAAAGAACAAAACAGTGGACTGCGAAGGGTGAACCTGCTCCGAAGAAAGCGAAGACGGTTTTATCGGCGGGAAAGGTGATGGCGACAGTTTTTTGGGACAATCGTGGAATTGTGTTGATCGACTATCTTGAAAAAGGTAAAACAATAACAGGGACGTACTACGCATCATTGCTTGACAAGCTGAAGGCAGAAATTGAGAAAAAACGACCGCATTTGAAAAAGAAGAAAGTGCTGTTTCATCGAGATAACGCACCGTCTCACACTTCGGCGGTCGCTATGGCCAAAATTCACGAATTGCGATTCGAATTAATTGACCATCCACCGTATTCACCAGATCTGGCCCCCAGCGACTTTTTTCTGTTTTCTAGGCTCAAAGTTTGGCTCGGAGGACAGAAATTTTCATCGAACGAGGAGGTCATCGCATCCGTAGACGCCTATTTTGCAAAGCAAGACGCTCAGTATTATTTGAATTGATTAAAGGGATGGGAGCATCGCTGGAAAAAATGTATCGATTTAAAAGGAGATTATGTGGAAAAATAAAATTGAATTTGACCGAAAAATTACTTGTTTCTGTTAGGCTCAAAACTTTTCAGACGACCCTCGTATGTAATTATCGGGTTATACATAGAGATGTCATTTAAATTTTATGATTTCGTGGACTTTTTCACGATTACATTAAGTGATTATACTCCCTCGCATATTCCTAATTTAAAAATAATACAAAAATTTTAATACCAAAATATCGAGGCTGTAATAGTTTTTAAATTAATAGCGGTTGAAGTTAACTATGATATGAGATACCTTAATAAAATACAAATTTCAGATATTGCAATTAGGAAGCTTTAATGTTTCTGAAATACAGATGTAACGAAGAAGCTTATTGCAATAATCGCAAATTTACTTATACTCAATATTTCCAGCGCAGCCAGTGTGCTCCCAGCATGCGGTGCAATTTCGTATGAAGCTTCCTTTAACTTTAACATATTATTTTCTCTGCTTTTATTATTATTATTATTATAGTAATCTTTATCTTTGACAGTCGTTAAAGATCGCCACTCGAGCTAAGACTGGGAGGAGACATGTATTTGAAACACTTTTATTTAAAACACAGTATTTGCAATACAAGTGTATTTTGTATTTCAGCGGAGCACACGAAAGTATATAATTAACAATGTTTAAAAACACCTCAATGAAATTTGATATCATCAAATTTTACAAATCTTTTTTCGCAACGACATTACGTACACGATCTATAATAATAAATTTTCTATTAAATATAGATTTTATCTCAAGAGTAATATAAGTTCATGGTGGAATGAATAAATGGCCCCTCTATTAATTTAGCAAAAACTCCGTTATTGCGTATTAGAAGATTGTCTCGTAATAGGGGACTTTCTCTAAAAATTATACTTAAATTGTAGTAATTACAATCATTTAATAATAATAATAGTAATAATAACTATATATTATATCATTTTCGTTGTTACCAACTATATATTTGTTGTTAGAACCATACGTATAATAATAATTATTATTAATATTGTAGCAATAATAATCACAATTATGGTAGCATGTACAGGTATAGTCATAAACTCCAAAAACTCTTTTCTCGGTATATGTAGATTCTAAAAATTATTCTCCAGGTGCTTCTCGAACAAGTTAAACTTGTTGCATGAAACACACAGTTGTTCTCGATGATAACAAACTCGTTATAGCAACTCTAGATTAATGATTAATGTTTCATCGCGATTATAAATTATCACTAGTGTATGATACTGTCCCGTGCAGACAGTGGCAGTTTTAGTTTCGAACAGTTTGTGAGCCATCGGTCAGTACTCGATCGTCTGGATTGGTTCGAGATGAATGTTCCTACGAGGAGCTCGCGTTAGGAGATGCCCGTAGATAATCCACCGGGAAACGATGAAACGCTGGCCGTCATAGACGAGTGAGAGAGGCGTATGCGGGAGGGTGCAGAACGCGGCGTATCCCGGATCCCATGGGGCCCGCGTCGAGTAAGATTGGCTTCGGGGCTGTGGCCCCGCGGGATCAAGACTCAATTAAACTTTAAGATGATATGCGCTACCCCGCGCCACTCTTCCCCTCCGTTCCTCGTCAACATCGTTTCCGTCGTCGCCGCTCCGCCTTGATTTGTCTCATCGAAATCCTACGATCGCGACTTCGACGACGACGAAAATGAGAATGAGAATAAAGATCTATGCAATTCGGCACAGTTGAAACACTTGTCGCAAAAGTGAAACCTAATTTCCAAAATTCCCTATTTCCTAAACTATAATTTAAATATTAATTTTTATTAATATTTTAAAGCGTTAATAGTTTCACAAGTTAATAACTTATGAAAATGGTTTATTAATGCTTTAAAATTACAGAAAATCGAATTTGGACGGTTAAGTTACTTTTCTGCTAAGCGTCTCGATTAATGCTATCAATTTCTTAATTTTATCTCTGCTATAAGACGGAGATAACATCACGGTTTGAAATATTGGAAGTTATATCGGAGACACAAAATTTTAACTATGAGATAGAAGCAGCCTTTAAAATATTATTATTGGTAATATTAATTTTATTAATTACTAATATATATTTCAATTTTCTACTTTATTTATCCTTGTATTTTCTACTGATATTTATAAACTGAGTAATCATACTGAAATGATTTATTATTTTTCTTTCCCTCAAATCGGCACAGCGTAAATTATAGCTTTATTTTATTATTAATAGGATTTTCTGATTTAATTGGTTTCATATCAACGTTAAAATTACCAAGATATTATCACAAGACAAGTCATCTCGGTATCTCTCATAAAGTGATCCTTTATTTATTATTAAAATAATTTTTCTAACGCCGGATTGATAACGATCTTTGTGATTTAACGCGGTTTTCTAAGCTTTAAATAAAACACGAATAACAGAACCACTTTTTCTACCAAAGTGTTTTACCTCGATTGAACTATAAATAAAACGCGCCGGCGCGGCGTGTTACACTCTCTTCTGTTTCACAAAGAATCGTGAAAAGAGACGCGGCTATCGGTTAAAGAGCGCGGAGCCCAGCTTCCCACACTCTACCCGCGACCGACCTCAGCCCGCGGAACTTTTCTTGTGTTCTTTGTCTTGTCACCTGATTCTCCTCGCTCTGCTCCCACGAAAAACGTGACGTCGCTGCTTTAACACTCAGGACTCGACTCCTCATCCCAAATACCATTTCTCCTTCTGCGAAGCGACGCAGTATTCAGAACCATTAATTGTTGCGACGAGAATTACTATAATAAGAGTTGCTAACAATGTCTACTGAAAAAGTAGATTCGAAAAAATTTTCAAAAACTTTATTTTATTTCAATTTAAGCAAACTTTTTATCGTGATAATAAGAATGAAAGGAAATGAAGACATGCCGCATAAAAGATAAAAGTACGTAAAAAGAACAATTTTGCTGAAGTATCTTTAAAATTTTGAAAAATATAGATCTACACGGAGAAAATTTTATATTAAGTTTTAATACAATTTTAAATTACACTTTACTATGTCTTGTATTTTCGATGGACTCTCACAACATTATTCCGACTTAACTTTTACTATGGTAATATTAATTTTTATCACATAAATAAAGTAATTATTTTGTTAAGCCATATTCTAACATGAAAACAGTTAATTTTTACTATGATACGCAAACAAAATTTGCAATATTTGATTTTGTAATAAAAAATTTTTACTATGAAAAAGTGTAAAAATTACGTTATATTGTTTTTAAAAAAATAGCTATAGCATTTAAACTAATAATTTACATGAAGACCGCAGCTACTATTACATTATAGTAATTTTAAATATAAAATTTTTTCCGCGTAGAAATAATTTTGTTGAATCATCAAAATAGTTACGTAAGACGCTCAAGCGTGATGAGCAATACTGCAAAAGTTTTGACATTCTAGCTTGAGTGTCCTATGTAATTATTTTGATGATCCGATTAAATTATTTTCAAATCTGTATCTAGCTAAATTTTGAATAATTCAGCAAAGTCTTCCTTTCTATGTACTTACAATTCTCATTTCATTTGTATTCTGTCATATATATTACGCGCATTGTATTTATTGTTTTGTATCATTATATCATTTTCCCGTTTGTATTTTATTAAAATTATTCTTTTATTTACAGTCTTACACACAAAGATCCCTCTTAGCAAACGCATTCATAAGAGGAGAATTTTATGTACACGATGTTACATAACTAAGTAACGAAATTTACTTGGTGCGTGATGCTCTAGCTACATACAGTGATCATGCGTGACTAATGCGGAGGAAGTGCTGTTTCTTTCTGCGTGTGTACGACGGTCTCCAAATAAATGTCCCCGCGGTGTGGCTCGTGACAATGACACGACAGTTAGCATGATACCACCGGTCAGCAGGAGGCCCTGTAGCTCCTGCGGGGGTCCAGCACAAAGCCGTGCCCTAGCACCGTCAGCTCTTACTGCTCTCACGTATGCTTGCTCTTCTCTTTGGTTCTCTCTCTCCCTCCCCCTACCCCTCTCTTTCCTGGGACTCTGATAAAGTTGGAGAATCAAGGACCCCCTGTAGAGCAACAAGGGAGACGGTGTTGCCCTTAACACCCACGCCGTCTCTTACTGCTCCCAGCTCGATTAAAATATCTATTTTCTTCTAATTCGACATAGACGTAATCCAGTTTCAAATTAATGGCTGTCGTTTCTATAACTTGAATTCCTATGACTTACTCTTTGCTTTATTAATTACATACTTTTTACAATAACCAAAAATCTAAAAAAACAGGGCGAATGAGAGTCAGCGTGATAATTAATACGCAATCTTAAATCTCGAATCTAGAAAATAGAATCTTTATTCCAAAAAATATAATAGTACGTTTCAGTTCACTTTGGAACCATCTTCAGCAATACAAATTGAAAAAATCAAAATATCAATCCCTTCATGTCCAAGAAAAAAATCACCATCAGATTAACAGATTTGATGTTGTAATCAACTCAATTTCACAAGATTTTCATAATTTTTCAGTCACTTAGTGAGCTCGAAGAGTCCAATCAAATAAGAAAAATACGCTTTACAGTTGGAGAGCTATTTTGTAGATACAATATTGAAGATGAAAGAAAGAGAAAGGAAAGAAAAAAAAATAGATAGGAAGAGAGAAATATAAAAGGATGGAGAGGGAGAAGATACTAAGCGTAAAGAATGAAGAGAGACACGGTGAGGACGCGAATAGCACAAATCCAGAGAGATTAAAATGTCATGCGTATACCCAGAAACAAATACGCCGAGCCAGGGAATACCTGCTGCGCTCGTGCCACCTTCGGTTCACGCCGCGAGGCTCCAAGATCCGAGAGGAGAAGCCTCCTCACTCTCCGCAGGGCCCTATCAGAATCTCACATTCCTGCTCGCCGACCCGCACGTAGATAAGCTTCTAACCGCAGATAAACCGTTCTCCTATTCTTCGCAGCTTCGACAAACCACGATGATGATCTCCGACAATCGAAGCGAATTCGTTGAATCGAGTCTGCGGACTTTAAAGTTTCATCAAAATAATTCAAATGGTTTTCAAAATTTTTAGCAAAAACGAATTTTTTCCTTCAATTTTTCATATGCACTTTGTACACAGAAGGGTACTATTTTTTTCGCGATCATTCGGGATTTGTTTTATTTTTACATTTTCTTATGTATTTTTCTTTAGGAAAATTATCGTAATAATGACGTTACATCCAAGGAAAAATTGAGAGAGAGAGAGAGAGAGAGAGAAAGAGAGCCTTAAAATAAAATTAAAAGAATTCTTATAATAAAAGAAAAATGTACTAAATTTTAGTAAATACTTATTCGTATAGTGCCAGTTGAATATTTATTAAATGTAAACATATATATTTATTTGGTACAAGAACCGTTATCTGATTTATCTATTATTATATTTTATTTAACAAATATTTATTTTTTGTAAATAAATGTTATATTATACTACTATTCAAACAATTATTTATTAAACTTTAATACATTTTTCTCTCTATGTACTCATATTGTTACGAAATCACTGTTAGTTATGCTTTGATTATGTAAAATTTAATTTAAAGAGTTGGATCAATAACTCTCTGAATTTTTAAATTATCGAAGCATATAAGTGATAGTGATTTCATAACGATGTGAATAAGGATTTAATTCATTATTCCAATGTATTAATTTTTTTTTCGAGTGTAGCGTTATTACTATGATAATTTTCAATTTTCATTAAAGAAAAATATACAAAAAAATGCAGAAATAAAACCGACTGATATCACGAAAAAGTGAACGTTAAATCTTTCATCTTCAGAATTGTTCTTTTCGTGTTTATATTTCCAGCGTGCCATTTATTCATGTAGAAAGTACAAACTATTCATAGACCTAACAAATGTGAACATATTTTATTTAAAAGTTTCTCTGCCAAAAATAATCGATCTTTTTTTAGTAAAATATGATGGCGTACTAAGTATACATACAGTGTTCTTCTCCTTCTATTTAAATCATCTACAATCCTTTTTAGTTTCTTTCTCTCTCTCTCTCTTCTTGTCCTGACAACTGTATTACCTTCTTTCTTTCTTTCTCGCCTCGCCATCTTTTTCTCGATTCTCTCTTCTTCCGCTCGTTGCTTCTTCATTTATTTTTACACCAGTCTTCCTCGTTTCGCCTACCACCGTACGCTCTCTTCGCCGCCGTTTTGTAAACGTGTGCACGCGCACGCGTTGCTCGAGGACCGAGAGGCTCTTAATCTTGGCACCATTCCCTCGGGAAGATTGTAATCTGAGATCCAGGTACGCGACGCCTCAAGCACCCACGAGGAGGCACCTATCTACCCACCGCAAGTATATGCCTAACGAGATCTATCTTTATTCTACCACGAATCACTCGCTCTATAGCCAATCGTTGCGCAATTGCTCGATTCTGCACGCCGAACTTAATGGAGTTTATTTGTAAAAAGAGAGAGATCATTTATTCGTACCTATATGACGCCCAATATTTGTACGGAAAGTCAGGAGTTCCAGATTCAAACTCTGGCTGAGGCAATATTTTTCGCAATAAAATTATTTGTATATTTAAGATTTTCTAATTATTAATATTCTTATAAAAATACTTATAGTAGCATCAAAAATTATTAAATTGCTTGTCAATTAATAAGTGATACTACTCTGGTTCTACTCATGATAATGCGTTCAAGACCGAAAATAATTTTGGCACGCAGTTAATTACAGAATCAGATATGTATATAAATTACACATATAAAAATTTAAGTACTAAGAGCCTCTTTGACCAAATATTAAATTTATTCTTATCGATCTTAATTTGTATCATATTCGTATCATATTGATTTTTCATACATTTAAGTGCCTCTCGTACTATTTTCTTCATTTTAAACCATGACTAAAACATATCAATTTTGTAGAAATGATGTAATTTTCTTTTACATAAGTGACCTTATTTCCTCCATTTTATACTAATATTAATATTTATTAAGAATGCGGTTTATATTCTGATATAGACTAAAAAAATATGTTAGCAAGCTATAAAGATGACAATTATATTAGTTTTATATAGAATTAATTACATGTATATAGTTGAATGAACTATCTTATTATAGTTACAATATTTTTATTCAACTATAAATTTTTACGTAATATAATATTAGAACTATGATGTATTCCATGAATTGTATCAAAACATAAATTGCTGTTACATGTGCAAAAAGGGTGCAGATAATAGGGCCAAAAATCTTTCTTCTTTTCTCGAGGCAAAAGATCAGCGCTCGTGTTATTTCGTCACGCTATATGTATCGCACTATATGTATTTCGAAACAACAAGTAGTATCGTTTTAACATAAGTACGACATATTTAAGTCGAATATAAAATAAGTTCGTTAACCTTCGACCTTCGTACGTTTCTGAGCTCCCGTTTTTCCTCAACAAAAATAGAAATCTAGAAACGAATAAAAAATACATATTAATTTTGTTTGTAAAGATAATCAATATTACATAAGATTATCTTAATCAAATCGGTTTCGATTTTATTGAATTTCGAGAACAATTTTTTCAATACTAATGAGATTTATAATTTCTATTTAACTATAAAACAGAAAAAGAGAGAAACACATAAAATTCACCAAGAAAACTTTTAAAATCGAAAGATCTCGTGCTTTTAATTAAACTAGTTTTAAGTACCAATATTAAGTAGCAAAAATTGCAAGAGCAGCGGTTTTACTGTCAGTTCGATCAGTTGGTTCGTTCAAATTTTTTTATTAGCGTAATCCGTAAAAGAAGTAAAAAGCTGAAGATCTTGCGGTTTAGCACTTTCCCGATGAAAGTCTCACCGACATGGCAGCCTACCGAAACTTTCTTTGCGAAACTTTGATTTCGATATCACAGCGGATATCGCTTTACGACGTCCAATCAGAAACAATCGCAGAGCAATGCCAAGTGAAAACAATTATTTATTTAGTTCCTGCATAGAATATTTTTTGGGATCAGATTAGAATCCAGTCGGATTTTCTAAAAAAATTATTGGATTCTAATTTTAGGAAATCTATGAAGATTCTGATCAGAAGTGTAATGTTTTGTAAACTAGATTCTAAATGGGAAATCTAAACAAATCCTAAATGGGAAATCTAAACAGATTCTCGAATTTTCTTCTAATGTAAAAACGTATCTTGTAAATTTAATTAAACAAAAATGCGTTTTACTATGTTTTTTTTTTTTTTTTAATTTAGGAGAATATAAACCAAAACGAACATTTGTGTTTCCTTTATTACATTAATAAAATGATTACAATTGAATTGTTACTTTCGTGTTAATTATTTATAAATAAATTGTATAATACTGTCTACTAAATTAATTTTATATTAATTCATACACTTTTTGAATCAAACAAATCAATATATAGTACATAATTATACTAAATATAAATAATGCTAATACAATTAAAGTATAATTTAAATATTATTACGATTACAATATATTATTTAACTCTAAAATAAAAAATATAAGGTAGGATTACTAAGGATAATTGTGACAGTGAAGGTAAATGTGACATGCATTTGGATGAGAAACGAATTTTGGGGTTATTTTTATCAAACACATAAAAAGTATAATTGTTGATTACTTTCAATGTGTTTGATAAAAATAATCCCAAAATTTATTTTTTATTCAAATATTATTGTACGTCACATTTACCCCCACAGTTACCCCTGTCATAATTACTCCTAGTGACTCCATACATCAATATAAAAAAGAAAGTAACATGCATCGTTAATCAATATTTATATATGTATACAATTTTTATTTGTTATTCTATTGTAATGCAATGAATTCCATGTTTAATAGATATAAAAATTGTGATTTTCCATTCGATTTCTTATATATATAAAACCGCGATTTTAACTAATGATACAAAAATAATCATGTGAATTTCTGCACTGATCTCTTCCGACTTAAACAGAAAATCCAAATTTGAGATAAAAATAGATTTCCTAATTCGTATCGCAGTGCGATTTACCTACTTGGGATAAATGTGGATTTCCCATTTTATTTCCATATAAGAATGACACAATTTTCATAAAAAAAAAGGAAACGCAAATTTCTATATTGTTTCTGTTTCGATTCTAAACAGAAAACTCAAATTTGGGATAAAAATAGATTTGCTAATTGGTATCGCGGTATGATTTACTTATTTGGGCATTCTAATCAGAATCTAAGATGTATTTGGGAAGATTTTGGGAAATTTCTATGCGGATTTCCTCGTCTGACGTGCAACTTAATCTCGACGTGCGACTTCGATCTCTTTGATTGACACCTCACGTAAAGCAATCTTCTGCAGAATTAATTTTCTCGCAACATCAAGTCTGAATTTATCTTTATAAAAAATTTTGCCCTCTATATTTTTAGATTAATTATATGTCTCGCGCCAGGACGCTTAACTTGTCTTAAGCCTTGTCCACGATGCTAGAAATCGGTCCGAGATCTTGGATGAAAAAATAATTGACCAATCACAATGGTCATGTGATCAAATTGTTCAAATGTGATTTGTTAATTTGTTTTCTGTCCGAGATCTCAGACCGATTTCTAGCATTGTGGACATTGGGCTTTAGCGCCGAGACACTACCATGTCTCCAGATTAAATAATTAAATTTTTTTATTAGATCCTTGGAATTTTTTGAAATTTATAATAAAAATAAATATACAGTTGGAAAATTTTGAGAAATTTATACCGGATATCCAGCAAATATTCAGTATCCAATCGGATAATTGTCATACCGGATATCCAATCGGATATTGGATACCCAGTATCTTATTCTTTTCGGATATCGGATATCCGTTATCCAGTAATTTACGATCCGGTGCATCTCTCTATAAGAAATATTGAATATTAATTTAACACAAATATTCACATGATACGACAATCATATTATGTTAAATTGATCCTTGGAAATGTTAAAAACAATAAAAAATCGACACAAAAATTTTAATAGGAACCGGTTTTAATACAAATACTAGTATAGTATTATTTACTACGTACAGTTTTTTTTATTTTTGCGTGATTTATATCTGTCGTAGACACAGTAAATTTTAAAAACTTCGATGGTAACCCGTGAGGCGGGAAAGAGGCACCAAGAAATGCCCAGGTTAACCCTTTCATTCTTAGTGCCTACAGTTGGCATATAAAAATTTGTGAGTTCGAGCGCCGACAGTTGTGTTCACGTAACGAGCCGGGTTATACTTTTCTTATTAATATGCGGAAATATATCATAAAAGCAATGAAAAATGTCTTTAGTTAAAGAAACAATTGTTTTTACTTAAAATCTAGTTTGTATTAGGAACGAGAAGTTTATTTTATAAGATTTCTGCACACACACACATATATATATATATTCAATTATTTAAATTAATCTAAAAAATAAACACTCGAGGCAAATTTCCCCTTATAAGAAAAAGCACATTCGTGCATACTTACTTGCTAGAACAAAAAGATTAAAATCTAATTTTTATTAACATTGAGAAGTTTATTTTATAAGACTATACATACATGTGTGCAACTGTCTAAAAAATAAACACTCGCGGCGGCTTCCCCTATACAGGGAAAGCACGTTCAGGCACACTTACGCTGGAATGAAAGGTTAATGTTGATTTTAATTATATCAGAAATAAAAAACTGTCGTCGTGAAATCGAGAGTGGTTTTGTTGTTACCGAAAGCTTCGGTCCAGCGATCACGAGAGCAGTGGCTGCAGGTGCTACTTACTCGTGAAATAGATCGTGCGGCTTTGTCAGGTGCCTTCTTACTTGCAGTGCTTCTTTTTGCCTTTTTTGTACAACGTACACTCACGCACCGAGCAAATGCTCCATTCTCGAGAAGACAGGTGAGTCCCAATCTCGATGTACCTCGGTGATTCCCGCAGTCGATGCGTGACCGAAGGGCACGCGTCAAAATGGATCCACCCTTCATAGTATACCAAATAATGTTATACATCACTGGGCTGCAATGGATCAGTAATCAGACTTCTTCGATGTTGTATATTTTTAACTACTCAAAATTATCGAATACGTATTATGCATATGTAAACTCGGGACCAAAAGTTTGAAAACATTTTTTTAGGATTATTTATCTGCAATAATTTTTTAGATCCATGTCCTATGTGAGTAGTTTTAATTGCGTTTATAGTACAGAAAAACAATTCGGTGCGCAGTTCGAAAAGACTACAATATGCAAGTAGGTACATATATAGAATATATTAATAATTCAAGATTGAATTATTTAAAGCAATGAAGATTCAGCTTCGATCGTAATAGGCTTAATTCTTAGAAGGTGTTTTTAAACTTTTAGCCTAAAATGTATATATTAATTTAAATTTATATATATATAACAACTTAAATAAAAAACAATTTATGATTATTTTGGATGCAAATAGAGAACAATTATTAATGAAAGCAGATATACATATCACTCAAAATGACTGATTCATTAATCGTAGTTGAGATGTGTCAGATGTAATCGGTGAAATCGAAATCGCGACACGCCCGTACAATTTAGATAATATCGTAGGAAGTTAAAGGCGATACCGAGCGTTTGTTTTTCAGCAACGCGTCTGCAGATTCGTTGCTGGAAATAAACGGTCCAATGGGCCTTAATGATGAACAGTGGTCGCGTCGAATCCCTCGGGAGCGGTCGGCTTTGATATTGGAGCCCCCCCACAACGTAAAGAGCTCTCACCTGCCCAGATCTCTTCGTGGTCGACAATACCATACATTTTCGTTCCATTCGTTCAGCGAAAAAATGGTTAGGGATCTCTTAGAACTGAGATATTAGAAAAATGCGTACATTCGAACGGGGTGCCAGCGAGACTTGGCAGGAGTAAAGAAATGTCTAGATAAAAAATTAATGAGTTCATATCGTGACCATCGCACAATCGAATCACGAAGAGAATAGTGAAAGGCTCGATTTTTTAGAAAAATAATAGTATGGATTAGTTCTGCCAGAAAAGCATATAGATCGGAACTTTTAATGTATAAATAACTAAAAAATGAACATTCCAACAAAATGTTAAAAAACTTGATTAACATTTTAAATTCTTTAGAATGTTGACTTAAATGAATGAAAATTAGATCAATAATTGAAAGATTGTGTAGTATTACAAATTTAATTGTACATCA
This sequence comes from Trachymyrmex cornetzi, assembly GCF_001594075.2. Taxonomy (NCBI): domain Eukaryota; kingdom Metazoa; phylum Arthropoda; class Insecta; order Hymenoptera; family Formicidae; genus Trachymyrmex; species Trachymyrmex cornetzi. The sequence continues at coordinate 924,915 of NW_017299923.1, read as the reverse complement.
AATAGTATACAATTAGAAATAAATTAGACAACGAATTAGTTGAAGACAGATGTTCATTAAACAAGTAAAGCTCATCAAAGAAATTTTTTAATCTTCATTCCAAGGTCTGAATCTCTATGTATAAAGATTCATCATGAGAGGTTCAAAATCAATAGATTATTTACGATAGTTGCGTTGATGGACAATGTGGACGATCCATCAATTCTACTGACAATATAAGACCTTGCTACTGGAATTTTCCAAGTTCGGACTCAAAATCATTTCGTCAGCGTCGTGTAAATTCTTTCATTAGACACGCCACACAGGAAGTTTCCTCACGATAATGTGCCAGTCATTCTAGAAATATCTTTGAAAGGATCCTCTCAAAGGACCACGCGATGACATTATAACTCTTGATGAATTCTCGTGTAGACGGAATAACATTTAAAGATCCGTCCACTGATAAATCTATTATTACTCTCTCTCTCTCTAAATACATTTATTATATGGAAAAAACAATTTCGCTAAATATTATCTAAAAATTTAACCAGATGTAGCTCTTGATACAGTTCTGAAAATAATTTTATTTAACCAAAATACCGGATACTATCTTTGTGACAAGATAAGTAGTGAAAAAGTCGATTGAATATGGTAAGCCCTCTTTCCTATATGCTTCATATATTTATGAAAAGCCTTCAACAGAATTCAATTAAAAGATGTACACTTGCTTTACAACCGAGGGATACCATCCAACCTACTAAAAACTATTGAAAATATCTATTCGGGAAACAGTATACTGGCACGATTGAATGGGAATACAAATTATCCGTAAATAATAGAATTCAGCACATTTAAGCACGACAACAATGTAAAAAATGCAACAATAACAAAAATACAAGAGCATTATTCGACCAATTATAAGTTACTCAGCTGAAACTAAAACTGACACCGTCAAAACAAAATAAATGCTGGAGACAGCGGAGATGAGAATCTTCCGAAGAATCACCGGGAAGATATTATTGGATAAAGAATGAAATGAAAATATAAGAAGAGCATATAAGGTGAAGAATATGGAAAAATGGACGTACAATAGAAATAAGGAATGGAACAATCACATCGAAAGGATGACGCAGGATAGAATCGTAAGAATAGCACGCGACAAATCCCCAGTGAGAAGGAGAAGTATGAGACGACCTAGAAAGCGATGAAGCGACAACCTGGATCTAAGTTAGAGAGAGGTGGAATTGATGGAAGAACAGGCTAAGAGAAAAAAAAAGAAGAAGGAACGTGATGAACAATGCGGCCAAAATTTTAACATATTACGAAAGTGAGAGTGCTTAAGTTATTTCTTATATATATCTACATATTTTCCATTTAGCACTAATTAGTACGTAAATAAACTTTAGATATTGTAGCTTGGTGTGTCAGACCTATTATTACATGTTTAACTATTCATCAATAACAAATTAATATAAATCTTTTTATAACAAATTAATACAATAGAATAAGAACGACTCAATTAATTTCAATACAGAAACTTTGATAATGAGTGGGCTATTGGAGCCTTACGCCAGTTATTAAATTGCGAAAATTAATGTCTCAATTGTGAAGATATTATTTACAAAATATATATCAATTGAAAATGTAATCATACGACGTTTCGACCCTTACGTTCCGTTCTTATTTTAAGACCGTCTTAAGTAACGTCTTAAGATGCTAAAGCGACTTTCTGATTGGTTCATGACATCTTAAGACTGTACTTAGGATGGTCTTAAATATAAGATTCGACTATGAGTACCGGCTATAGTTCCATTTTATCTGGTTGTGAGTATGCCACTTATCTTGTATTATCGGACCACGGCTCGTTCTCAACAAACAATAGTAGGCAGTTCTAAACTTTCCTCGACGTATTACCATGTAATGTCCGGTGCTAATTAACATTCCGGAAGACAAGAGCTTTCCGTCTTCCGGCACTTCTCTATTCCAAAGTCTTAAACCCCGACAACTTAAGAGTTAAGAATGGAGTGTCTCGCCTATTCTCCACTACTAAGACAAACGAGGGTGCATCGTCTAAGAGGGTAGAGGTACTTCCGGTCAGCTCTCTTCCTGCCGCACCTCACGTAACTCACTTCGGCCACGGGTCGGAAGTCATCTCGATGAAACGGCTCCGTTCGGGTTTAAATTTACTGTTCTTTGGTAACCGAGGGTATAGCAAGATAATTAATGAATCATGAAAAAATATATTGTATCTAAGAACAATTTGTATTAATTATAACAAAAAATAGAATGAAAAAAATAAAAATCTCATCACATATTTACATTCATAATAATTATATTCGCGTTTCATTTTTTTTTTACATAATTTTACATCATGAAACTAAAAAAATAAATAGGTGTATCTTGTCCTGGAAAAACAAACTGCCCATTTTCGCGTGATACGCATTTCTAAATAAATAAGATATTTCGATTTTTCAATGAACTCGCTCTCGAGAAAGTCATGAGAACGACGGAAACGATGCGCCACTTCCGTAGATCTCCGAGATGTTCGCGTGAGAAAGTCTCAATCTAATAAATTCATGAAAGAACGTCGTACGGTCGCCCGCGTTCTCACAAGCCTTGAATATCGAGGCGCGATTCCTACGGTTTCCGTGTGATCTGCCGACCGCAAATAGCGAAACGGTAATGCGGAGAGGCGGCAACCTCGAGTCTCCAAGATCAAGCGAGAGACGCGCCTTGTCGTGGAGCTTAGCTTATCACTCGCGGATGGAAAGCGTATCGAAAGCGCATCGAATGAAATAGATTTTGCATAAGTAAGATGATGAAATGATTGGGTGCCTCTCATCAAAAATTTAATTTCAAACCGCAATTTTGTCGCCTAAAACAGAGTCGTACTTTAAAGCTCACTCGATGCAGCTTGGGAGAGAGATGCTGATTTATAAAAAATGTACTTTCAGATACTGTTATGTTGAATTTTATCTGATGTTTCATTAAATTGTAGCACTTTGGTAAAACAAAAATATTGCAAAAAATATCATTTTTTATTTTATGTAATTTAAAAACAAAATATCGTAGAAGAAAATCAAGATTTGAAGTCTTATCTTTTCGCTTTAAAATGCGTAGTCGAAAACCTCTCTGAGATTTTTCTCTCGAGATATTTAACTTTTCGTAAAATGCGAGAAAATTACAAATGCCTTATACTTTGGGCCAAAGCTGTAGTTGTTGGATAATGTAATTGAAATGTTTTTCACAAAAACAAATCTAACAAATTTAAAAAAACAAACAAAATTTTCGTCTTCAAACTATTTATTGTATAAATATGTTAAGTTTTTCTGAATAATGAAAGCTAAAAACAAAGTTTTTGACTTTAATTAATATTTTGATCTATTTGAAAAGGAAAATAAAAGATCTAAACTTTTTAGTTCTTGCAAAAGTTCTATATTTTATATTTTACATTTTTTTTCTATTTATTTCATATTTTACATCTACCTTTTTTCATAATATTAATAATAATAAAAGTGTGAAGAAAAAAATATTATTTAAAGAATAAAAAAATAACATTTTTTATTTTTATTTATAAAATTTTGTAAATTGTTCTTAATAGAAACATTTCCTTTGCAAATTCTTATAGTATTTCCCGTTTTTTCATACGATTCTATTTAGATCAACTATAATTCCAAAAATTACTACAAATTATAGTAGGTAATTATATGTACATATAGCTACAGATATTAACAATTTTTCTATCAATATATACATATATAATACACATCGCATCAATAATTTCATATTTCGATTAATTCTATAAATAGTACGATCGCATGACGAACTTCTTTGTGAATGCTAGCGAGCAAATCAACGATTACGACCGATTCAACACATATATCAAAGCCTTTCACGTGTGAGCATCGCCTACCACGTTCACGGATTACCGTGGCTATGAATGAAATCGCGCGTGGCGCGTCGTCCGTGGTGGGAGCCGATAAGCATGCGTTGCGTAACGTTGCACGTGTGGGTGGTAGTAAGCGTATGGGAACGTAGATAGTAAGGAGAAAACGTGTGTATACCACGAGTAAACGAGAAACGCGCGAACGGAGCCGGACGTAGGCGGAGTCGCTCACAACATCGTCTTCGCTCGCACATGCGCCTTATTAAGGTGCCTCCCACAACGACTCGATCGTTCGAATTACTGAGAATCCACTTCGCGAGCCACGATTACCATGACCCTTATCGCATATCCTTATTAATGTGTCTAACGATCCTACTTTCGTTTTTTTCTTATGCCGAATTACCAATCCCTTAACAAATTGTGCCTCCGTCAATTCCTCTTTCTTTCCTCCTTCGTGTAACGAATGAGGCTCTTAACCTTTGCGGAGAATATGTGTATAGTCACCTAAATGGTTTTTTAGGTAAACGATCACATTTTTAAGGTGTTTTTATACTCCAACTAAAATCGCCATTATTAAAAACATATTGTAGAATTATTGATTGTTTTCCGATTTATTTATAATATTTGAAAATATTATACAGGGTGGCATTAAATTACCGCATCACCCATCTTGAATAGGTAGAGCGGACTAAACTGAGTCGAAAAGTCCTGTACCATTTTGCAATATTCGCAATTAGTTAACGAGATATTAATTACTAAAAATCGCTAAATATTAGTCTTCAATAATTTTTTACTCGAATATTGTCAACTTCACAGAAAAACAGTAAGAGATAAAAATTATTAATTTTCTTCTCATATATATAAAGTTCTGAAAATTTTTTCAGAATTTTTTAGTATTTTCTCATGTTGGTAAAAATAAGAAAATGCATTACTAAAAAGTTTATTAAAAATTCTGAAAAATTCTTAGAGTTTTATGAGAAGAAAACAAATGATTTTTGTCTCTTACAGTTTTTCTGTAAAGTTGATAGTATTTGAGTAAAAAATTATTGGAGACCAATATTTAACAATATTTGATAAATAATATCTCGTTAATCATTGCGAAAATTGCAAAATAGTAGAAGACTTTTCGACTCGGGGTTTAGTCCACTCTACCTGCTCAGGATGGGTGGTGCGATAATTTAATACCACCCTGTAGATATAGATTTAATCACAATTTCTAAAAAGAATAAATAGAAATCCTGACTAAAGTAAAACTTTTCGCAATAGGTTCTTTACAGAATTAATTTAGGGGGGATTATTTCATATATAGAAATATTTCGGCGCCTTATCATATTTATATTATTAGCATCTCAGATCGATTGTGGTTAATGTCTGAACGTTTCGGTGCACAGTCACATCTCAGATAATTAAATTTAAATTGAGAATATATGATGGATTTATAACATCTAACTTTGACCAATTATTGGCGTTCTCTCTCATATTTATAAATAAATAGAAATTTAACAATTATTAAACGGAATAAGAATATTAAGTAGTTTATTATGTCAGTATTTCTAAAAAAAATAAAGATTTTAATTATAATATAACGCTTTTTATTGTTTGTTGTCCATCGAGTTTTTGATGAAATTATATATTTAAAAATTTGCAAAGAATAGTTATGAAAAAAGAAAGAAAATGTATTAACAATATCCATTCAAAATAAGGTTTTACAACATTTCATATTTTTCGCCACTGAGATGTAAGATACTTCTAATGACTATTCCCAGTAACGGGATCCAAGGAGTCTCGTCGATAAGATGTAAAATCGTGAGAGCACAGATATAATTGTAGACAAAGGCATTATCGCAGATCGTAGTTGTTTAAGATAACTCGTGCATGCTCGGACGTGCGTGCCTAACACGACGATCTCTAAGGCCGATCCCCCCCTCTCTCTCGCTTTTTTATTACTTCGATTTACAGTTTAGTCTTGGCAGATCGCATGGTTTTCGACTCGATCAGAATCGAGTAAACTCGTTCGCATGATCCGGTCCACTTCGGCGTTAGATTGATCGAGCGATGGTACCACAAACTATAATATAGAAATCATTAGACCGTCGCGCTAATGACAGATCTACCACAAAAACGTAGCAAAAACAGATTACGCTGGAGTTAGCTAAAATAAATACGGTTTAAATGACTGTAATAAAAAAAATTTTTTTTAATATCAAGAGAGATTAATTACATTATTTATCACAATTTTCGGCATAACTTTGTAGCTGCATAAACGAAAATTCCGTTATTATGAACTTTATCTGAGAGAAACTAGGTGAAAACGGTTTCGTGATATTTTGTTCGGTTGAAAATATCTCACACTGTTAAAATTCATAATGTCTAATTATATTCAATTTTAGCTATTTTTAATCATTTCTATAAGTCGACACTGCTTCTACTCAATATATATTAACTTAAATAAAACAATGGAATTAAACAATTCAACTAAAAAAAAAATGTATTAAATTTGACTTAAATTTAGTTTATTATTTACTTTGTAAATGCATTAATGTGGATATTGTTTACTTGGAAAATGACTACAAAAATGGATTGTTGTACATTTTGATATATATACAAATTAAAAATAACAAAATGTTATTTTAGGGATTGGATTACCATTAATCCTTTGAGATCTAACAGTCATAGTTGGGAGAATTCCATTCTATATTGTCCGATGAAATCATTAAATAGTCTTTCAAGCTATTCTAAAGTTTGGCAGTGTGACACGTATAAAAATAATGCACACGTCACTGCAGGAATTACAAGCAACGTATCGATCGGAGCGCTGGAGATGGCAAAAAATAAAAAGGAAGAAGAAAAGAGAGGAGAGGCGTCGGAGACCACCTAATGCCGCGATCGCAATGAAATAAATAATCACGATGGGTGGGCGCTGGCGCCTTCCTGAGCACGGCTTTCGAGTTAGGACCGCGCACCTTATGGAAGTCCATAGGGTGCCGTGCTCTCCGTCATTGCGTACCCCATAAAGTGGTACAGAGCTCCAGCCGCGTGTGAGAATCCATTCCGCGCGATTTCACAGGACTTTCGGGGGAGCCCCTTACCACCGAAATTCACCTTTTTTACTCCCTCCCCCCGACCGCCTCTTTTCTTTTCTACGCTCCTTCTCTCGTGTTTGAAGTCTCAAGAATCCTGTCGCGTAAATTCGAGCCTCCACGTGACGGGCGAGTGCTGTCAAAATGAAAAATTAGGTTGTGTAAAGTATGTCTTTATTCGGCGTTTACATATATTCCAATAACATTGGAATTATGAATGGGAACGTAATTGTTATATAATACAAGAGAGTTTGATTTACAAAACTTCTATTTCTCAACAGCTAATGATTCTTATGTACTTTTAGCTGTGCTTAAAACAGTTCCATCACCTTCATATTTTGAGAAATCAAGGATATTATTTTTAAAAAGAACTATGAATTTAAATAATTTATAATTTTTTACTTTATTTATGGAGTAAAATACATAAGAATCGTCATAGAATTCTTATACTCTTCAAAAGAAAGCTGAAACTCTAATCAAAACTTAAGAATTGAAATTGAGGGTGCTAACTTTACATATCCCCTTCAGGTATTAAGAAACAAAACTTGTAATTTTTCGATAAATATTACACTGTAAATTTTATTATTTCAATATAAAACTTAAAATTGTATGTAAGTACATAATATAAAAAAAGCTTTGTATCGTCACATTTATTCTCATATTTTATAAAAAAATATTTAAATTTTGTATATTTATGAATTTACATACTATTATATAAGAAATTCAAAGCGAGAGATTCTAAAAATTGAAAGGTAATGTATTTTTTTTGAAAATCATATTCTTTTTTCAGTGTAAAAGAAAGACTAATTATTATTGAGGAACAAAAATATTAATCAAAATTTGTTGTTAATGTTATAATTATTCGATTTTACCAAACCATTCATAATAATGTAATTATATTCCAACAAATTTTATCTATACGTTTAAATAGTTCCAATACTAATTTATATGCTTCATTTTACTTAACGCAGTTCACAGAACTTGGTCGTCAACGCGAGTGATTTTCTCTGCGCAAAGCAGAGGCTTATTTTCTACGGCGCTAACCGAACGGTAACGGCACTTTTTCGTGGTCGAATACCCTGTTGAAAGTTTCCTGACCGGCGCTTTTGTAGCATTAGCCGCGGGTAACGACTCGCCTTGCGTACGAAATCGCCGTGAATTCGACAAGCGGAGAGTTTGATTGTTCGCGCGAATCGCAACACTGGGTGCGAAGAAGTGGAGTCGGAAAAAGCGATTGCACGCGATTTAAAAGCTCCAATGATCGAGACGGTCGTTATCCGCGACGCCATATAAATAAATAAGGAGACTTAATAATAAATATTAGGAGACCTAGTAATAAAAAGGAGAAATAAAGTAACTACTAACGATTAAGTTAATTAAAGTTTACGGCACACGATGCTTGTTTTCCTGCTGGATTGCTTGCGCTTTGGTAAATTACTGGAAATTCTGCATTCTGGATGCAATTATAATAATTTACTATAATATAATCAATCGGGAAGAAAATGGCACTTCTATAAATCGGTTTCATCTTTTTTATTTAAAAAAAATAATAGAAAATAGATATAAAAAAGCTCAAATAAATTAAAAATGAAAAAACAATATAATAGGCTACAAACAACATTTGTTTTTTATTACATTTGTATATTTATTACATAATATTTATTATATAATAAACATTATATATAATAAATACTTATTTATGTTATATCAATTTTAGCATCAAAATCTTATTGATTCGTATGATAGCATATTATTGTTTTTATTTCACTTTTTTCTTTATTTCTTCTTTCTTTATACCAAAAAAAATTTCTGGTTGAAAATGGACGAATCAGAAATTTCTGGTTAAATTTATTAGAATAGTTGAAATAACCGGAATTCTGGTTGATACTATATTTCTGGTAAAATCTATTAGAATTCTTATTTTTACCAGAATAATTATATTAATCAGAATTCTAATTATCTCAACTAGAATTCTAATAGACATAACCAGAAAATTCTGATTCGTCCGTTTTCTACCAGAATTACTGTTTAATCCAACCGGACCATTTTTCTCAGTGTAGTAAAAAAAAACTAATATCTATTTTGTCATAATTATTTCGTTCCTCAGCAGAGATATAAAATGGTGAAAAGAGAAGGTTCCTAACCTCGAAGTGATTCTCATGCCGAGCCGAGCACGCTCGCGCGCTAAGCGCGTCCTCATCGGGGTTGCGTGCGTGCGTGCGAGGTGGAGGATTAGGTGGAGGAGCCGGTTACGAGAAAGGTTAAATAGGTGTCGGGTGGCGGTAGTTCTCGAAAGGTGGGTGTACTCGTTAGTGTGTGAGCCCGCCTACCGTCCAATACCGTGGCTGGTTTCCCAGAGGACTCCGTGGTTTCTCTCATGCGGCTTTTCGTGCAGGTCCCCTCTCTTCCTGCCGTCGTTTTCTGCCGGCACCACTTCACTGGAGAACTTCGGCCGTGTACGTGTGTGTGTACGTATGTGCTCGCGTTACGTGTGCGTGCATCGCTTTGCATCGCTTTGCATCGCGCGCGATAATAGTCACGGGTGAGACCCCCTTGACGCGCGCTTCGCCTCGAGATCGTCCGAGATACCGGCTCGACTACTGACGAAGCTCGCAGTTCTCAGAGCATCGCGATCGACGAAGGATCGATCGGTGACTCGCGCGATCCTGACCAACCCGATGGGATTCAGCGAAGAGGTTCGACGCAGATACGACTGTTATCACGGTACATCGAATCACTCTCGATGAAAATCACGAAATCACGGAATCAAGAGGAAATAATTGAAAAACACTTGGCAAACGAGTTGGATATAAAATTATGCCGATCAAGAATTTTGAGAAACGAAGTTACCTGTGTCTTGAGATTTTGATGTGCAGTGTGTGATGAGAATTAAATTGTCTTAAAGGAACAAGAATGCGCGCGCGCACGCGCGAGTGCCTTAAATTGGAATTATCGAAAGCTGTTTGCTAATTGACATCCAAAGCCAATTAGTTTTATAACGACATTTTAATTGATACGCTTTAATGATATTTGGATTGATATTTTCGTTATTACCTTACTACACTAACGTGTTAGCAGATTTATCGATTTACGTGACCTGAACGCTGATGCTCTAGATCATTGAAGTACCTTTGCACCGATTTCAACTTACTACGAATAACAACATCAACGTCTAAATACTAATATTCACGATTCCGTACTGATTAATTCGATGACAATAATTCAGTTTGATATTTTGGACACGTGATGTGGACTTCTTGTTAAACCGAAAATCGATCAAGGTGAATACAAAAAAATAACAAGGACAAAATGCTTTTCAAAGGCAACAGTTCACGGCTGGAATTGTTGATTGGAAAAATCCACGCACATAAGGAACCCTCACAGGACGAGCAACACAAATCTAAAGGTCTGTAGATGTAACTCTTTCTCTCTCTTTCTCTCTCTTTCCGTATCTTTCTTTTCCTCTTTGCCTTTCTTCTACATCTCCGTCTGATTTCCCTCTATGTATAAGTTCTACTACTTTTCCACGAAGTTTAGCATTATCGTCATGTTCTTTCATATTATTCCGCAACTTTTTATTCGCCGCTGTAGAACTTTGACGAATTCACGTGTGGAATTTTCTACTCGTTGAATTTGAAAAAATTTGACTAATTTTGAATGACTAAAAATATAAAAAAATATTATTGAAAAGCTAACTGATACGAAAGTATTCTCACTGAAGTTCAAATTTGGAATTCAGTTTATATTGATACGGGAGACAATTCAAAGAAGGCAACCTCGCTGCCTGACTGTATTTAGATTTCTTGTACTTATTTGTTCCGCATAGTAGAAGGAATTTATTCATCCGCTGGATATTTACTTAGTTTGGCGCTAAGTAACTGATATATCCTTCTTTTACTTCAAAAGTAACAAATTAATTAATTAATAAGAAATTATTTAAATTAATTAACTTAATTTCCCAGGAAAAAGAAAAATTATTTTTAACTTGACAAAACATTATTGACTAATCAAATATACATTTTTTTAAAATTATCGAATTTTATTAAATATTTATTTGAATAATACTAACGAAATATTTATACTATATGTAATATATATTTATTTAACTTAAATATAATTTTTCACTCTAGTTCTGTTAGAATTGCATTTCAAGACCGAAAATAAATTCGCGCACTTTTAAGGATTGGATATCAGTACATAAATTCACACAGAATTATTTCAGCACAAAAGATCCAATTTATTTCTGAGATTCGTGATATGATTTTTTTATTTTGAATAAATGTTTATATTTACTGTAAGTATTTCGTTAGTACTATTTAAACAAATATTTAATTAAATGAAGTAAATTTTCTTTTCAGTATAATATTGGCAAAAAGAACATATTCTTAACATGATTAAATTTCTTCATTCATTAACATGGTCATTTTCTTGATTTTTGTTTGCAACCCTTAAAGATGTATTACACGCATATTTTAACAAAATGAAAGGGTTGTTAAAAAATTACAAACTTTTCTATATTGTATTTGAAAGCATTATAAATACTTTGGTGACGATTGAGGACCTGGATTAAAAATTATTTCAATAAGGATTAATAGATGTTTTTAAAAAATAATTAATATGAAATGAGAACATTTTCATTTAAATTATAATCCCCCCCCCCCCCCCTCTCTCCATCTATAATATATTCTTAAAAAACCATTTGAATCTTTTTGATTTTAACGATTTTCTATGAAGCTGAGTTAATTAACTCATTCATGGTAATAGCTTTTTGAAGTAAGGGAACGATATAGCGATCGTCATGACAAAAAGAGCGAGGGTTAGTGCATTTATAATCGCGTCCCATTTCATCATCTTTAGAATCAATACTTTTCATAGTGATCTCTCTTTAGTCCCTCGTTTCTTGTTTCTGGTCTCTCGCCTCGATCAGAAATGCTGACTAATCGCACTCCGTTAAAGCAGACACGTGGCGACATTACACGTGCAGAATCCGACCGTTTAAAACGCGACATGATACATATGAAATTCATGATATTATCTAGTCTACTTAAACTTAATTTCAATTGTAATTTAAATGTAACTTATTTAAATTCAGATATGATTAATTTAATCATATGTTAAGCTTGAGTCATACCAGCTAGCAGATTCACTTGCTCAAAGTGATCTAAAAATTACTTTCCTACTTCTTATTTTCCTTCCCGGTATTCATCTTTGTGAATTTTCGAACTCTCGTTGAAGTCCTCAAATCGTCTGTTGCGTGTAAATTAAGCCCGGCGAGCCAGCATGAATTATTATTACTTCCGTGAATCTCCCCGTGACAAATGTTCATCCTTATGCGATAAATAATCGATCTATAGTCACACGCACGCATATGTATAGCTTTTAAGCATGCTACGATTGATGACGATCTCCAAGAACAAGTTGATACAAAATAGCTTTCTGACGAGCGCACTGTTAAAATTTGTCGCTGGTAACAGCAGCGATAATTTTACTCCATAATTGCGAGCGGACAGCGTGAATAGTTACAGAAGACATTGCTTGGTGTCAAACACCAATGTCAATGCTTTGAAACGATTGTACGAAATCTGAGCATATTGCTAAATCAGTACAGTATAATTACCTTGTATTAATTTGTCGAAATTGTCAAAGTGATTAGAAAAATATTTCCAACGATTCTAGAATCAAAATAATTTCAAGGAGATATTTCCAATTACCTTAAATGTAAGATGTCCCAAAATTCGTAATCCAAATATTATAGCAAGGTTTTCGAAAAATTTAGTAAAAAAGTTACTTGTAAATTTTTATTTTAAGCAATAGTTTCTTAGATATAAGGGTTTAAATATGGCCAATTATAAACTATACGTTTAGGTAGTCACCTGTGAATATTAGCGCGCTGGAGTGTGCGCTCACTAATACTACTGCATGCGCGACTTATGGACAAGTGGCTATCTAAACGTCGTCTGTAATTGACCATATTGACCATAATTACAAACCTTTATTATCTTAAAAATTACCGTTTAAGATAAAAATATTTATAAATAACTTTTTTACTTAATTTTTTAAAAACTTTCTTACTATATAGTATTTTGAGCAAGGCTCGGTAAAATAACTGACTCATTTAAAATAAAAATACAAAATAAAATTTTAAATAAAAAATATAAAATCGATTTAAAAAATTTATTTAAAATATTAAATAAGAAATAGGTTAGAAAAAGTTATTTAAAGTAATAAAATAACTGTTTTATTTTAAATAAAAAAATAAGACACTTATTTAGTTTTTTTGTTACTTTGTACAACTTCTTCTGACTTATTTCTTATTTAATATATATTCACATATTCTAAAACCCATTTTGTATTTTATATTTCCAAATGGAAAAACTACAGCAATTTTACATTTTCTATGTCAAATAGATTCGAGCAGCCATTTTGTCCATCTCTGTTAATAGCTCCACTTTTATAGTTATTAACGCTATATAAATGTATAAATATAATTTTTAATCATAATTATTTTACTATGCGCGCGCCATTACAATCACAAATATTAAATACTTCTCTCTCAATATGGAAAAAGCAAAGAGGGTACTTCCCCTATTCCCTACTGATGGTTTTCGCGGTGTCGCAGGCCCGTGCTACGCCACTGGCGCGAAAATCCGCGCGAAGCGATCCGGCATAAGTCACAATTAACGAAGGCGTTAAGTCGGGGCCCCTATTAATAAGCGTCGTCGAAGCGCTCCTAAAAATAGTTCTAGGAGGCACAAAGCGACAACAGCATCGTCGACGGGACGCGACGCGATGCGACACAGGTTGCCAACGCGTGCATCGGCAGCCTGCGTCGCTAAATGTGCCTATTTTCGCCGTGATGACACATCGTCGCCGATCGGACACAATCGCGAATTAAATAAGAGTTTCTTTCGAATTGAAAGGTCTCTCCTTCGAGTCACCCCTAACAGAAACTCTCATATGGCACAGACGATGTGTATAGTGTTCGTATGTTAACTGGACGCGTTCTCGCGTGTCATATATTTAGGAATTTCTGAAAATCACTCAATCAGAGGATTAATTAAATATAACGGTAATATAATAGACGGGAAATATATTTTCTATATATAAGAATTGATTTGCTAAAATACTTTTCTAGCTTTTGTTACACTAATCAGTCATGTTCTTTCACACCTAGACAGCCTTTCGCCAAAGTGACTTTCTCAGCATTCACTCGGAGAACCATCGGAACGTGTGAGTCAGTTGTAGTGCCAATTGAGTAAACGCTCGATGCTCACGTTATGCAACGTGAAGAAATAAGTTTCTTATCCCTTCAAATATGAACCATAAATATCTGCACATATCTACAAGATATATTATAAATTACTTTATCTTTAAAAATTATTAATTTTCAAACAATAGAATCAAAGGTTATGATCCAAGTTAGGTTTTGGTGCTAGTTGAGGAATAAACATTGACTGCGTTTAGCAGAGAAAAACTAATCAGTTAGCGCTTAGTGATTCTTTAATATAATTGGTTCTTACCTTTTTCGCTGAATCTAAGTGTAGGAATTAATCATATTAAAGAATCATTAAGCGCTAACTAATTAGTTTCCTCTGTTGAACGCAGCCATTAAGTTACAAAAAGAAACATTGAAATAATGGAAATGTTACAGAGAACGCCGTAAAATATGACAAACGTTTCTACTCTCATTAGATTATTTTTAATATCGCGTGCGCGAATACAATGTATATAACAGAGATAAAAAACTTAAAAACGAATATTATAAATGTATAGAAATTAATGACAATTTAATAATTTTGTTTGATGTTTTTCCTCTTCCGGAAATAAAAATTCTTATTTTAATATCTTTTTCGTTTTTATCTTCTTATTTAAAAAAAAAACCTTAAAAATGCGATTTCTGATACGTATTCAAACTTCGTCTTCTGAGCGACACGATCATCGCGATAATTCGCGCGGAAACGCGGAGCCTGGGCGACGTCCTTCTGGGAGAGGAAGAGATCGAGCCTCGTGAGGATGACGTGTGGGTGGAGGATACGAGCCATTTACGCAGCATCCATGACGGCGTACCACGATCGTCGTATCTCTCGTAATCTTCTGGGTGGCGGTCTCTCTCGCGCGCGTAGACTGGGATTCCGCAAAATCTCTTAAATCGACTCGTGGGTGTCGATCCATCGCCGGAGTCGAGGACAAATGAGGAAACGGCCAACTAGCCAAGTCATTTCCACCATTTACGCGGCGCGCCTCGCTTCGCCTCTATCACGAAGTGCTCTCGGTGATCTCTCTCGTCTTTATTCCCGGCAATTATAAATTATTTGTGATTAGCCGGCGTGACTACGCCGGAAGTAGCGACGCGACACGCTCCCTCAGCGACGTGGAGGAGGTTAAGCCTGATTTTCTGTGACAGAGACGCGGGGGCTCCCTACTTGACCCATTTGCTCCGGAGTTGTTTGACGTTTCGCGCCAAAGTCACTACTTCCGAATCATATATTTCACGTATTTGAAAGGTGTTGTGGTTGCAATACATTCCGTCGAAGCATCAATGAATTATCGTACACTTTTCCGCAATATGAATATTTCAGTTTTTTCACGTACAAAATGATACACAGAAAGAATGCTTTTGCAGAAATATTAAAAAATTTAGGTAAATATAGATCCGAAAATAATTTTGTTGGACTACCAAATAATTACGCAAAAACTCATGAGGAGTAATACTTCAAAACTTTTAACATTTTAGCAACTGGCTCGAGTATTTTACATAATTACTTAATGGGTTAATAAAATTATTGTCACAGATCTATATCTAGCTAAATTGTTATATATTTTAAAAAGCCGTCATTTCCGTGTACATGTAGTTAAAAATATTACAATAAGCTATCTAATTATAAATATATATATTATTTAAACAAATATGTAACAATGGCTTGTTTTGTAAGAATTACTTACTGGAAAAGTCTCGAACGAGACGTCAGGTAACCCTGAGTTAACAAAGAAGGCGACAATCGCACGAGATATCCTGCCTGTTGAATGTAGCCTGGCACAATCAAGGGTCGCGCAAGACCGCGATCTTTTTCGAGCCAGTCAAGGCTCGGGGGTTAATGGTACGAGTTTTACTGTCTGCACTCGTTACAAGAACGATATAAAAGGACACATAACAGGCGAGGTGAGATCCGTAACATTGTTACGCATACACAGGACGAGTTCCTAAATCGTAAGTCGTCTCGAACGTAAAGCTCCTTCTACAATTGCATAAAGCATAGTTGTAAGTGGTTGCAGTTGTAAAAATTGACCAATCACAGCTGAATATTCTCTTCATATTCAACTATGATTGGTCAGTTTAACTGCAACCTTACAACTACGCTTACGCAATTGTAGAATGGGCTTATAAAAGCATTCTCTTCTTATGACACTCATGAAGAGATCTTGAAAAATCTTCTAAAACGAAGATAGATAAAAAATTCGTTTATGATATCGAGACATTATTGAAATTAACGAGAGAATAAAGGGCACATAAGAGTCAAATATAATAAAGTATATTAAAATATGAAAAATCAAAAGAAAATATGAACAATATAATATTCTATAATTGATTAAAATATGACATGTTTCGGTCTCACGGTTGAGCCTCCTTCAGATATACATAAAAGGGATGTTACATTAGATGAAAGCAGTCGAAAAGATAGAAAAAAAATATACATAAAGTACGAGGGTCATCTGAAAAGTTTTGAGCCTCATCATGAAGATGGCGTTACTCGTCAAAGCCATTCTAGTATCACAATCGTGATACTTACGAAAGATATCTGTGACAATTGTGGCCACTTTGGACGTTCAGTTCTTGTTTGACAATCATTTGTGTCGTCATTTTGTAAAAATGGAAAAAATTGAATATCGTGCTATAATTAAATTCTTGCATTTGAAAGGCAATACGTCTACGCAAATTAAAACCGAGTTGGACGCTGTTTACGGGGACTCTGCCCCATCATTTGCCACCGTGAAAAGATGGGCAGCTGAATTTAAACGTGGTTCGGGACGGCCAACAACTGCGACCACCACCGATAACATCGAAGAAATTCATCAAATGATAATGGACAACCGTCGAATTAAGATTAGGGAGATAGCAGAGGCTGTTGGCATATCAAAAGAACGTGTTCGTCATATATTGACTGAAAAATTAGGCATGCGTAAGTTAACCGCGCGTTGGGTGCCGCGCTTGCTCACTCTGGATCAAAAACGCACTCGAATGAACATTTCTAAGGCCCTGTTGGAGCGATTTAAGCGAAACGAGTCGGATTTTTTGCGTCGATTAATAACGGTTGATGAAACTTGGGTCCACCACTTCACTCCTAAAACGAAAGAACAATCAAAACAGTGGGGTGCGAAGGGTGAACCTGCTCCGAAGAAAGCGAAGATGGTTTTATCGGCGGGAAAGGTGATGGCGACCGTTTTTTGGGACAGTCGTGGAATTGTGTTGATCGACTATCTTGAAAAAGGTAAAACAATAACAGGGACGTACTACGCATCATTGCTTGATAAGCTGAAGGCAGAAATTGAGAAAAAACAACCGCATTTGAAAAAGAAGAAAGTGCTGTTCCATCGAGATAACGCACCGTCTCACTTTTCGGCGGTCGCTATAGCCAAAATTCACGAATTACGGTTCGAATTAATTGACCATCCACCTTATTCACCAGATTTGGCCCCCAGCGACTTTTTTCTGTTTCCTAGGCTCGAAGTTTGGTTCGGAGGACAGAAATTTTCATCGAACGAGGAGGTCATCGCATCCGTAGACGCCTATTTTGCAAAGCAAGACGCTCAGTTTTTCATTATTTGAATGGATTAAAGGGGTGGGAGCATCGCTGGAAAAAATGTATCGACTTAAAAGGACACTATGTGGAAAAATAAAATTGAATTTGACCGAAAAATTACTTGTTTCTATGTTAGGCTCAAAACTTTTCAGACAACTCTCGTATACTTTATTTGACTCTTATGTACCCTTTAGTCTCTCGTTATTGTTTTTAAATTAAGAGTCCTTCGTTCTTGTTATAACTTATTATTGAGATTCTTCTTCTATATTGATTTCAGAGGCCTTAGGAACTGGAAGTTCCTCGTGGCACAGCGAGGATGGCGGGCCCAACTCGCGTCGCGGCGGCGAGACACCGTCCTCCTGCGCGACGCCGACATCGGCCAGCTTTCCGTCGGAACCCGAGGTTGATGTCGACGTCAGCGTCAATCCCGACGGCAATAACCCCGCTGCTCCGTACCCCTGCCAGTTCTGCGATAGAACGTTCCCGCGGCTCAGCTACCTGAAAAAACATGAACAGGTAAGGGTGATGTTCCTCGATAATTGGATATTCCCGGGCTATTAATAGCTCGTTATTGTTGGAGACAAAGAATGTAAATGTACGTCTAATTCAAATATAGTTATATGCAACGTAAAATGTTTAGAGACAAAAATGTTGAGTCTGTATAGAAGGATCAAGCGTTTTATTTTGTTTTATTTGAAATGATAATATTATATTTCTTATAAGACATGACAATATTTTAGACTATGAATATCAAGGAGGTAGTCATAAAATAAAAAAAAGGTTGAAATATTTTTTAGGAAATTTTATAAATTTAAAACACGTAAAAAAATTTTTCTACAAGAATTTTCTTGCCAAGGTATGTTACTAATTGTTGCTGCATTCCCATAAATACATTTCTGACGTTATTAAAAAATGCTGTGATTTTAAGTATCTCGCGTTCATTTGAAACTGCCTAAGACACAAGGTCGTACGGAAAAAGAAATTAAACCGAAAGGGTTGATGACATTCATGACATTCGTATATTAATATGCGCATCGTGCATAAACCTCTTCTCTCTTCTCGCGCCATGTGAGAAAAAATTCGAGGTGTGATTCCGCGAGGTCGACGAGTCCTGTACACGAGCAAGTTAACGCGTACGTTTCCACGCCGCGAATGTCCTGTGACATGCGAGCGCGAGTGCCATGTCCTGCGGTGAAGAGACGCGTGGCGAGTCCTTTCCTTTGAATTTTTCTGTTTTGCATGGCGGTGGCATTAGCTCGTTCTTCCGCGTCCGAGGCCGGCCGACGCGGGTCATCATCGGGTCAGAATCTGTAGCGTTGTGTCCATAACAGGTTGTACCGGTTATCAGGTTATTCGTCCAGGTGGCGGCCGTCCCTTCAACCTCCTCTTACTTCTTCTTTCGCAACGCGAAAGCCCATTGCTGTGCGTGCGTGCGTGCGTGTGCGTGTGTGTGTGTGTGTGTGTATGCGCGCTGTATAACGCGCAGATATGACTCCGATAATCAAGATGAGTACCCGAGTCTAGGCAGGCAGATAGCTGTCTATTTATGCTACGCACAATGCTAGGTATGCTCTACTGACAATCGCAGCGAATAATCTCAATCCTTGTGGACTTATTGCGAAATTAACGTTGACAGATTCACAAACGGCTGAATTTTGAAGATTCTCAATATATCATGAATTCCAAGATTAATCCTAGAACCTTACCGATATTGGGTAATACTATTGGTACGTTTTTACGTACGAGGAAGTGAGTCACCCTTAACATAAAATTTTCATACATCTCACACCTTTACATGACAACATATTTATAACATAGACTTTTTTATAAATACAAATAATGCATAGGAATAGGAAATAAAGACCCACTACGGTCGAAGCTGGATTTTTAATGCTTAAATGATTCAATGTGAATTTATACACAGTAAAAAACATTTTGCATTTATATTAGAAACGGTCCACTCAAATCTTTGTTAAAATTTTGTTGAATTTTTAATTTGACATATAATTGTGTTATTTGAATATTTTGTGTTAAATTAAAATTTAACATTTCTGCGGTCTGCAACCTATTAACAATCTGAAATACGTTTCACTTGCGACCTGCGACCTACGTTCTACATCTTATGTAGATCGAGCTTTGATAGATGAAGCCAATTGATGCTTTATAGAGAAACAGAAATTGCTCGCAAACAGTTGAACGACTGATTAATTTTATATTTCGAATCTATATTGATGATAGCTCAAAGCGGAGCTGAAACGTCCATAATCATAAAACACTTACGAGATGTTATTATAAATATTTTGTTGTAAATTATTTAAGCACCTCTACACGGTGCAACTCATAATTTAATTCCTTATCTCTAGTTTCTAAAACTTATTTATTGTTAGTCACGCCTCATCGACAATTCATCAACGATACATTTTGACATCCTAATTATAATTATATAGTTCAAATTCCTCATCAAGTTTTTGATATCTGGTTATCATCCGATTATCGAACAGAGCCGAGCACGCAAACCTTCTCGTCGCCATCGGTGAGTCGTCCGGTGGTCGGTGGTCTTTTGCGATCGGCTAAAAGACCGAGGCGGTGATCGCTTCGCCCACTGCTGCACTGCATCGTCCAGATTGTCTCTTCAAAGAAGCCGACGGCTCGAAAGTAGACCGGCACGGTCTTGTCGTACGTGCCAAGCTTACTTACCTTGTCACAACTATTTCGTAGCCAGAGAAGCGGCACGAGAAGCGCTTTAGCTCTGTGAGCGGGAGCTCACAGCACAAAGAAGGTGACCGTATGGAATCATATCGGTCATCGTGATCTGGATGGGTGACGCGTCCCCACAGCCAACGGAGAGTCGACTCTACTTCTTCTTTTTCTTGCTCTGTGAAATTTGTCTCCTCTTGTTCTACCGACTCTTTTTTCTTCTCTCATGTATTTAATAAAGTTTCATGCGGAGTTTCATTGAAACGTTAAAGGGATGCTGGAGTGATGGTCGAACTAGATCGATGTTGTACAGATTTTTTAAATTTCAAATAATACAATATTATTTTGTTCGAGATATAGAACTTTTATATTAAAAATAAACGTCTATGTCAAGTGACAGCTTTACGAGTTGGAAAATGTAAGTTTTTAACTTTTCGATTTTATAAAATCAATTCTGCTCCACTTTCTAATTTTGCATTTACTTCTATCCTGTGTAAAAGGATTTTGGATTCCATTCAATCAAATCGGAGACTTTTATGCAGCTATCAATAATTTTGTTTCTCTAGCATCCTCTCTTAAACATGAACCAGCCAGTTTCTAAATAGGTAGATCAAATATTTAAGGTTATTTCTTCCCAAATTTGGTTGAAATTTCTTGTTTTGTAATTCGTAAATTTAATCTGTGGCTAGTTCTATAGGCATGAATTAAAAGTAACAGTATCGGAGTGTATTACTAACTATTATTATACGGACAGGACGATATTATATATTTTGCAGCATCCAAAAATAGTATAAGTGTAAAAATATATTGGCTTTCAGAAATTTACTTGTAAGTAAACATTTTTCTAAAAGCGAATATAAACGGATAACGTTTCATGTTTACACGTATCTTCGAAAAAAGGAATAAAATCAGAGCCTCACTCTTTAGTATAATATATAATTTTTATACATCTCGTAACTTCTTCTGTATAGTCGAAAAACAGCCAAAATTTAATGTCCTTTTTAAGTATTTTAGGTATTTTAGTAAAATCATTCTATGTTTAACGAGGAAAATATCTAATAAAGATTGTAATTTCTAACTGAGTGATATACACAATTTTTATTGAATTCTATGATTTTTCGGTTAAATTAAGCTTCAAAATAAAATGATCTTTTGGAAAATTTACAATTTTATAATTGTCGATACAATCTCTATATTTTTTATAACTACAATTAATATTATATTCGTTTTAATTTATGTACTTTTTAATTTCTATAATAAACAAAATCCAAAAAATGCCGTAGTGCTATATAATTGTATTGATTGTAGAGTCACGGCGATCAGATGCCATATCGATGCAGTTGGTGCAACAGACTATTCAAACACAAGCGCAGCCGCGATCGTCACGTGAAGTTACACACCGGAGACAGGCGATATCGCTGCTCAAAATGTGAAGCCGCCTTCTCCAGAAGGTAAGCGCAAATCTCTAAATTACTTTACTATCAACCACCAAAATTATCAAGCGATGACTCATAGAAATCGTAAACCGCGTAACTCAAATTTTAAACCTTCTCCCTAAAATGTTTAGAATGAAGGCTCACTTTGAAAAGCGCAGGAATCTCACTTTTAAAGATTGAAAATTGAGCCACTCTTTTTTAAGATTGGCTCAATTTCAACTCTTTAGAATGAGATTCCACTCGAAAGAATTTACAGATTTCGATCCCCGATCGGAAGAATTAAAGAACTTTAATCCTTCCGAATCTTTCTGGCACGTCAATCGACAAATGATCTGATTTACGGATTATGTCATAAAACACACGCATACACACGTATATACAATCAGTATAAAGATCATCAAGGTGTAAAAGAAATAATCGCGCTGGCGCAGCTATAAACGCAACAGATGGCTGAACGAGACACTGCCTCGACGGGGTGCTGCCGGTTGTCGGTGCGCAACGCGCGGGGCCCAACGGGGTCCATCCCATCGGCCGATTCCAGGGGACCCCGATCCAACGGATGACAAATGAGTAATGATCACACGACGATCGCGGTCCCGGGTGGCATTAGTCAAGCTTACTCTCTTACGTGGCCGTTTTCTTTCTTCCTTCCCTCTTCGTACCCTTCTTGTCGCCTAGATGTTTATTCTCCTCTTTCTCACGCATAACGTGTACACTCTTTCCTGTACGCACGCATGTACGTACGCACGCACGCTCGCTCGCTCGGCATTGAATCGTCCTGTGCGTATTGAAATGCTAAGCTGACCCCGCGCGCGAAGCACCTTTTTCTAACTTGACACACGTGCGTATATGCACGCGTGTGCGCGCTCGTATATACGCGGGGCCCCGGGTGAGCGGACAGGTAGGACGTATAGGTGTTACAGGACAACAGGTAGAACATTAGTCAAGTGCCTCGTTGCCGCTCGTCCGCCTTCGCCGGCAGTTAAAGTCGCGCTCGCGACCGATAAATCCCCGCGCGAATCCATTCGTCATCAGCTTTCCTTCATGCGAACAAACCGAAATTCGAAATTTCGCGATCGATCAGAGCAACGAATTTATACTATAAATTAATTTAAATCGCCAACTTTCGATAGATTCGATTTTTATTTTTATATTTTACTTATAACTGTGCGTTATTAATCCGAGAATAGTCATCTGGGATAGTTTTATGCCTCAGCAGCGAGAATAGGTGGTACATGTTGTAAAATATATTGTTTAACATATTGTCTTTCTTTTTTTAATAACTATTCTTTACGAACCTTTAAATCTGCAATTCCATTAAAAAGCCGCAATAAAAAAGCGTTATATTAGTTAAAATTGTTATTTTTTTAGAAATATCGTCGCAATAAGCTTAACGTGTTTATTCGTTTAATTTTTTTTAATTATTGCTTTTACATTTTTTTTTTTTTTTTTCAAAAAATTGTGAATCATAAAATCACGTATCCATGATGTCCTCAAACATTAATAAATCAATAAACAATCAATAATATGTGTTTTTTATTGGTATATATAAAAACCTCAAGTGATCGTTTACATATAAATAAATCAAATGACTATTCTCGGTTTAATTAAAATTAACGATAAAGAAACGATCGATCGCTTTCTACGGAAAGAATGATTTTATTCAAGTGTCTAAAAATTTAGATACAGATCTGGAAATAATTTTTTTGGATCATCAAGAAAATTATGTAGAAAATTTAAGCATGTGTGTAAGCAATGCTGCAAAAAGTTTTGATATTTTAGCAACCTGCTTAAACATCCGACATAATAATTTTGATAGTGCAATAAAATTATTTACTTTCAGATTTGTATCTCTATAGCTAAATTTTTAGATAGTTCAACAAAACCGTTATCTTTCCATGTAAAAACTTTTTGTATCTATTTATAGACTTCTTTCTTTTCTGAAGCTTTCCGACTGGAAATATTCTAGTAAAGTCCTAACAAGTCTTTGCTCCTCACTTGTCAGCCGCTATTATAATCGCACAGCCAGATCTTTACGCCACGTCTCTATTCGTCCTCCCACCTTAACTGTCGGTTTGGGTGACCCAACAAAAGGGTGAAAATCTCCGTGGTTCTCACGTCAAGTGTTCAGCGCGAGAGAGATCTGATCTCGGCTCTTAACCGAGACTTTTGCTTATGACAGATTGCAAACACGCAACAATGTATCATTTCGATCGTATCATTATACCTTCTCGAGGATAATTTCCAATAAGGTTAAAACATTAGAAATCTATTCATACGGTTTGAAAAACGAAATCTAATCCAGCAACACGTTGGGAACAAATTATCTTATTTGTTACACATTTTTAATTTTTAAAATTTTCTTTTTCCACAAACTTTTCAAGAAAAAGTATATCGTTCCCTTTCTTCAAAAGTGGCACAACTAAAAAAATTAAGTTCTTCAAAAAAAGGGAAAACTATTTTTCAACTTGACAAAAAATTGATTAGTTAAATATCCACAAAAAGAATATATTCTTAACATAATAATCAAATGTCATTTTTGTTATTTGTCATTTTATTTTCGTTTCACAACCCTTAAAAACCATCCTTTTTAAGATGTGACAATTTTTATGATTTTTTTTTTGTGGAATTAAGTTAGTTCCATGGTGTAATAAAGAAGAGGTGTGCTCGTGAGGTACACCAAATTTAACGCTTTTCTTGTTATATATTCAATGAAGATAGAACGCACATTAGCGCTGATTAGCGCTGAAAGCGCGCTCTCGAATCGCAGGTATCAGATACACTTAGGCTGCTTTCCTTTTAGAGGACACACTCGACACAAACATAATTTTATCTTATTTGATATTCAATGAATGATAAAGATAGAACGATAATTGTGTTGACTGTGTCTCCTAAAAGGAAAGCAGCCTTACTAGATGGCAGTTCAATATGTGACACTTGCAACGCCACAATTGCATTTGGGATGTATCTCTTAAGAAAGAGGGATAATTTGTGATTATGGTCTTAATTTGGGATAAAATTTGGGACGCGTTATAAAAAGGGATAAAAGGTTAAAATTTGGGCTTGTCTCTCCCAATTTGGAACGGTTGGTCACTAGAAAATGTATAGGCAATCGAACTATAGACAATAATATATTTAGGCAAATGTGACTTTGTTTCTGAAATTTTTACTTGTGCGCAAAAGTGCTTGCATATAAGCAATCGAGCTGTGGGCAATAATTCATGTAGACAATAATACATGTAGGCAATAATACATATATGTAGACAAATGTGACTTTGTTTCTGAAATTTTTAGTTGTGCGCAAAAGTGAATTTAGGCAAACGATGCTGTAGGCAATCAATATGTAAGCAAACGGGATCCTCCCGATACAAACCTGAAAATAATTTTGTTGATTTATCAAAATAATTTTGTAGGACGTTCAAATTAATTGTTTAAAGTGTCAACACTTTTTACAGCACTACTCTTCATGTTTAAAATTTCTATATAATTATTTTGATAATCCAACAAAATTATTTTTAAATTTCTGACTAATTTTTCAATAATTTCTATCTAAATTTTTAGTTATTTCGACAAAATCGTTCTATTCATGTAGACATAAATTGTGATAAATGATATTAATCATTTCAAAAAACCAATAAAAAAAATATACAAGTCGAGATTAGATGATTTATAGAACAAACGACTTTGTGTATTTGAATCTTTACAAAACAAATGTTTCGAGATTAATGAAAGTAGAAATCGAGACCGTTGTTGCACCCACGAATCACCACGACAGGATGATTCTTTGAACTGTCGAGGGTGGAGTTTAACGGACCATTTATTTCCATTTCCTTGCAGCACCCCAAACGCATCTTCTTCTTCTTATGTAATGGCTGCTCGCCATTACTTGAATTTTACATTCTTGCAAGGATTAAACAGTCAAATCATTACAAAAGTTCTATGTCACTTTCTTTCTATGGCTAAATAGTTTTTGGCATTGCAATTATAATAAGTAATTATAACCCTTACGCACGTAATTATTGTTTAATTTCTCTCTTTTGGTACATTTCTCTAACAATTTTATCAATGTAATTGAAAAAAATCCGATACCCAAAGGGTTCAATATTTATTTTAATTTCATCACTTTAATTTATAATTTAACGAAATTATCATATCTAAAGTATGTGAAAGACAAAGAGATAGTGTAGTAGAGAGGAAAAGTAAGAAGAAACGTGTTTTTATAAACATATGAATGCGTCCGAAGTGAATACCCGCACTTAGTAAATGTTAAACTAAATTTCTCAGTCAGATTTAACATTTTTGGGGATAAATTATTTTATATTATTATATTTTAGTTAAATTAATAACATTACTAAATATGGCGACCTATAAGAACGACTAAAAATAACTAAAATTAGGAATAACTCGAAATTACGAATTTAACAATAATGAAAAAGTAACAATACCAATAAACATCGGCAGAGGGATATATACTCCGCGTTTGAATGTCCTACCATTCTAATGTCATCTCCCATCGCCTCGTCGAAGGTAACACGTCGGCGAAACGCCATATAATATCGGCATCAAAACAGAAATACGCGACTAATATTTAATACAGGCTCGTCACTGATGCAGACTCATCGTTGATCCATTCTCTTCGTTAAGCGAGCACGACGCTTTTGAGTCGTTCTTTTTCAGCTTGCTTTTTTTTTTTACTTTTTTCCCCATTTTTATTTCTCCTCGCATCGTCATCAGTCGCGCTTGGTCGGCCGCGAAACGATATGCTCGATAATAGGACAGCCGCGGTTCACCCGGGCGATAATCCTGGTGGCGCATGAATAATTCAGGCGCAAAGTGCAGGAGTAAATTCGCCGTCTGTCTTCGTTTCAGCGTGCCGAGACAGCTCGCTTGACCATCGCACCTCCGCCGTTCGCCTCTTCGTTCGGACCTCGCGGACCCGATCTCGCCTTAAACGCCCGCAGATTCAGTTTTCCGCCACACTGCCGGCCTGGACATACACACTAGCCACAGAATGAATTATTCATTAGCCGGGTCTACCGCGAAAATCGCCGGAGTTGTTACACAGACTCGACCCGTTCAAAATCTTCGCGTTCTCTCGATGTTATATATTCAATATCGGCGTTATAAATACATCGATGTACGGCTTTACATATATATATCGATGTGCTCTTCTTGTTACAATAAATAAAATGTCGTTTTTTTATCGTAGAGATTTAAGACTCGTCCATTCCGCGTGAGCCTCGAAAATAATTACTCTAAACTCGATATGTTCGGAATATCTATATTTATTCATACCGGTCCTAATAGAAAAACACATCTTTGGTACACGTATCTTCAACGAAGTGAATTGTGATAAAAATATGACACGAGATAGATCCGTAGCTGATGAAAATTTTTCACAGTTCATCGAAACCTTAATTCTGCAAAAAACATGATAAATAAACTCGCGGACCGTATTAGTTTTAGTCGTATTTATTCTTATCAATTGGCGATCGCGTCTAACGAAGAGACTGAGGTCGATGGTTTGAAATAATATAAATTATTTTTCTCATTTGTTCACCGAAGGTTTGCAAACAATACTTTTGTTTTACCTTGTTTTTGTGACATTACGAAAATCCTGTTTAATTAAAAAAAGAATTGCACAGATTGAAAATAATAGTTAATATCCAGAGTAAGAAGTAACTTATAAGTTAGAATTACCTTTTCTCAATAATTGTAATTTGATTTTGTTCCTTTTTCCGTCTACACTGAGAGAAAAACTGTTTGGTATTTGTAACTATAATTATATATTATTATAGGTAATTATAATTATGACTACTATAGTATTAATAACTATAAACACAGTTCTATATCAATCAATATATATTAATCAATACAAGAACTTTAATTAAATGTCTATTACGGTCAGAGCTAGATCTTCGTTGCTTTAAAATAATTCAATCTTGAATTACTAATATATACTATATATGTACTTGCATATATACCATATTGTAGTCTTTTTCTAACTGCGCGCCGAATTGTTTTTCCGGACTAAATAAACGCAATTAAAACTACTCTAGTAATCGCGAATTAAATTGACAAGACAAGCAATTTTAATGATTCGATGCTACCATCAAGCATCATATATTATAAAGATGTTAATATATTAAAACTGTTAATAAATTTATTGCGAAAAATATTACCTCGGCCGGGACTTGAACCCGGATCTCTTGTAAACCGTACGAGCGTCCTGAGCCATTAGACTACTGGCTCCTTTTTTCCTAATTTCTGTGACAAGTAAAAGAGAGTGATTTTTTTTTTCAAATTCACTACAGTCTTATTTTTTTAAATGAAAAAGTTAAATAAATTAGAAATTTTTTTTTATTTATATTTTTTATGGATGTGTTAATTTCGTCATTTTGTTCCCATACCTACGTGGGTAAGATGATTTTCAATAATGGATAAGATGACGAAAAGTTAATTTTCAAAAAATAAAAATGTCCCCTTAATTCTCTATATAAAACTCGTATAGTTGTCACATTGAGAAAAATGTCCTGTCTAAACCAACAAAAAAATCCAGCAAGAATGGCGTTTTAGTGAAATCAAATATAGAATTCCTGGTTTCATAATCAGAAATTTGATTCAGTCTCATCAAAATATCATTCTTGTTGGTGCTTTTTGTTGCTTTAATTGGAACATTTTTCTCAGCTATTTATAATTACCATGATCATCACTATGTTTTTCTCTGAGTGTGGATGCAACGCTAATACGTCAAAGAATAAGCGTTTCATTAATGGAACGCTTAATTAGCGTTCGAGGGGGGAAAATTTTCATACAAGTTGCAACGAGCTTCATCCGTCCATCTTTATTAAGTTTTTCGCATTGTGCTCTTAACAGAATCGCCGTCGTTTAATTCTTTCCGTTAGATACGGACTTGTCGATCGCATCGCTGATAAAATCCAATCAGATATTAAACGCCAGTACCCCGCTTCGAATTGGCTTGAAGTTACCGAATCGCCGATAAATTAACATCATTGATCACATCCTACGATATTATTAAAGATCGCCGCGCTATCCGATAGCTTTATGTCCAACTTCCGCGGTGAAAATCGAAATATCTTCACGAAGCGAATCTATTTTCAAGTGTGATTGACAGCGCGGTGTTCCTGATGAGCCTTAATATACATGGACTCGTCACGTATTACAGGAAATAGAATTTCCTGAATTAGATCCCCGATCTGTACAACGAAAGGCAATTTAGCGGTTTAAAGATAAGTTGGTCTATAGCACCGGTCATCTATTCCAAGAATGGTATTTGACGATCGGATATTAGTATTGTATAGAAAACGGTTAAGTTAGTTTTAAAATAGAGAAGAGACCACGCTATATACCATTTTTTGTTTCGCTTTTAAAATACATTGATAAATTAATGGACAGATGGATAAATACCATTTTATTAAGTACTAGGTACATCATCTTTAAAATCTGTAAAAGTGTTATTCTCAATTTGTACGGTTAATAAATTTTTGGTGAAGTGTTTTCTAATACGTATAAATATATAAAGAACACATTCATGATTATTTGAAATAGAATGTATCCATGTAACATATTTTCAAAATAATTAAAAATTTATGAAAAAATGACAGATTATTATTACATACAGTAATTTAGAATTTTCTTGACAATTTAGTGCATCCTTAAGTACAACGCTGCTTTGATTACGTTTACTATTACGAATTTTCGAACATAAGAATGTTCCGTTTCTCCAGCGATCACCTGAAAATCCACTTGAAGACACACGACACCCAAAGGCCTTACCAATGCACGGCTTGCACGAGAGGCTATAGCTCAGCCGCTGCCTTGACATCGCACATGCAATCTCACAAGAAGCATCACCAGTCATCGTCTTCTCAATCAGCTGGCAAGGACGTCGATTACGGTAGGAGAAGTGTCTCCTCGCACAGCACGTCATCACCGCCGGTACCGTCGTCGCCGTCGCCGTCGTTGAATCTCAGTCTGAATTCGAGGAATGTCCTGAAGACGTCGCAGGGTACTGGTAGTACTTCTACTACACCGATTCTCAACTCACCCCTGAAACTCGCTTGCATGTACTGCACCCGAGATTCGTTCAGCTGCATGCAGCAGCTGCAGATGCACGTACGCACGATGCATCAGGCAATCCTTAGCGGCGCGGAGAGTTTGGCGCGACCACCGTCGCCGAGCAGAACGTCGAACGAGCAGCAAACAGTGTTCTGCTCGCGCGACAAGTCCGATCGTCAGGACGGCTCAAAGGACCCACGCTCAGATCGGAAATACCCACCCGAGGAAAGAGCCGATAGGCCTGCAGGCGAACGAGACCACTACGAGAACGCGTTTACCTGCGACCAATGTACTATGAAATTCTCCACTCTGGCCTGCTTGCGCGATCATTCGCTGTCGATACACCGAGTGGACAGTGGTTTCAGCGCGACAATGGTGATATGCCCGTTGTGTGGTATTCCGTGCACTTCAACAGCAGCCTATGCCGAGCACTATGTTCTCCAACACTGCGAAAATCGTCGCCCTGCGCAGACAACTAGTATAGATTATAGTGAAACGAAACTGAACGGCGTTTACAACAGTACCCCAGCGAGAGACTCCAGAATGCCGAGAAGCAGAGATACCCCGGAAGCCGCTGATCTCACAAATAAACGTCCGACCCGGTCATCCGCGGACGCCGCTGGTAGCTATACCGCTGACACTCTGTTATGCGGCCAATGCGACGCCGCACTGAAGGATTTCGAATCCTTTCGCGAACACGTGGCTAGGCACCTGCAGGCCGACCACCGTAATCAGGAGATGTCCAACAGGCAACATTTGTGCCCCAAGTGCGAGACGGTTTTCCCGTCTCGTGAAGACATGCTGGCCCATCTGACCAAGCATTACCTAGGACAGATCAGCAAAGAATTCGTATGCGGCGCCTGTAAGAAGTTCTACCCGCATCCAGATCAGCTTCAAAGACACTTGCTGGAAGCTCATGCGCATCATCTGTACCGTTGCGCTCTGTGTCGGGACACGTTCGACTCCAAGGTAGCGATACAGGTGCACTTTGCAGTCAAGCACAGCCAAGAGTGTCGGATCTATCGATGTAGTGTATGTACGTTGTCCAACAACGAAAACTCGCCACCGGGAACAAACGCGGCTCACGGCGACAACAGGAGCTTCTTTAGAAGCGAAGCCGAGATGGCGGCCCATGTGCGTAACGTGCATGCGCCTCCTCCCGTCGTTCCCTCCTTAACGAACAATAGTCCTATCAGAGCAACAACAAGAAGTCCAGCTTCGACGCCTGGTATTATCACAACGCGCTGCGTCTTTTGCGGAACCTGCTGCAGTTCAGAACTTGAACTTCAGCTTCAC
Organism: Trachymyrmex cornetzi; assembly: GCF_001594075.2. NCBI lineage: Eukaryota > Metazoa > Arthropoda > Insecta > Hymenoptera > Formicidae > Trachymyrmex > Trachymyrmex cornetzi. Next base: position 893,663 of record NW_017299923.1, on the reverse strand, counting down.
CTGGCCAGTCACTCGGCCAGTCTTTATAGATGTCCCATTTGTAGAGAAGGTTTCGCGGTGGAGTTCCTGTTGGATCGACATGTCGCTCAGGTTCATCATCAGACAACGCAAGATCACCAAGTGCCGTCAGTTAGAAACAGGGAGAACGGACGCGTTCATCGACCGACCAGAAATCAGGATGAAGTAAGTCTTGTTGCGATAAAAAAAAATGTTGGAAAAAATGTGTCGAATTTAATAGAAACCGCATGTCGCAAACGATCCATTCCAATTTTTTTGTTAATTTAACAAAAAATGAATATATTAGAATTTAGCATTCAGATTATCAAGCTGAACATCGAGCCGCGAGCCAAGCCTGTGTCCACATTCAAAGATTTGATGTGAATTTGTATTCATTTCGATAATGTGGATGTAGGATCTTTGAATATGAATGCACAGGCTCAAGTCCGTCCAGACTCGATAGTCTGGACGTACCCTTGGAAAGTTATACGAATATTATGTAAGGGAATAAATAGAAAAAAAGGTAATATTGATACAGTTTGTAAACAAAACGTGGAAGCATTTTTTTTTTCAAAAAATTTACATTTATAATATGTTAAATTAACACGTATTTCGTTTATTTGTTTTAGAATTTATATTTTGAAACACATTTTTATGTTACTTGTTTACTTACTCATAAATTGTGTCAAAGGCTTTATTATAGTGTTTTAAAAAGCTATTGACACCAGCTATTAGAAAAAGCTATTGACACCAGCTATTAGATTCTGAAATAAAAAATAAGATGTTACATTTAAAAAAATTGATTTGATCTTGACCTGACCTCGGTGATGCCACCGAAGATTAAATTGATGAGGTCAATAGAGAGAATAGATCATTTTAAACCCACCACTTTTGTATGAAACATTTTTCTCAGAAATGCTTATTTTTTAAGATGGTTTAAGGGGTTCGGGATTTTTTGTACACCTTGAATATTAAGAAGGAATTCTTTCCTTCTGTAATACAAAGATATTCTATACGTATAATTAAAAAGTATTCATAAGATTGTTCGCAAAATGATTTTCTTCCTAAATCCTAGACAAAATCTCTGAAGAGGGGCCGTTCACCAGCTTCAAGCAACAATAACTCCCTGAATCAGCGCGACAATAACAACAAACGTTCGAATTATGGTACTTCCGGTCAGCAATGCGAACTCTGCGAACGCGGTGAATTCGCAAACGAGGCCGAGCTGCAAGCACATAAAAAACTAGCTCATACGCCCCCCAAGCTATCCAACAAGGCTCTATCTACCTTGAGCATGACGTGTGGATATTGTGGCGAAGTTTGTCGCTCGCGAAACGAGCTGGAATCTCACACGAGGATTCAACACGCATCTAACGAGTCCAGTGGACGTCACAAATGCAATATCTGCGACGAAGTATGCCCGTCCGGCGCGAATCTGGCCGAGCACAAGCTCCAGAAGCATTGCAAGATCCAGCTGAGCGACACGTGCGTGGTGTGTCGTGGTTGTCTCACGTCGGAAAGTCAGTTTCTGGACCACGTGCAGAGACACAGCCTGGATAATGTGGATCCGCAACAACGACTGGACAATACGTTGCCTCATCTGCCCGCTCCATGCGTTGTTTGTCGGCAGACCTTGATCAGCGATTTGGAATGTCGTCTGCACGCGCGGCATCACCTACGAACGTCCTCAAGTTTGCGCAGTGCCGGTTCCAGCCCGACTAGTCCTGGTGGTGATAAAGGTCAAAATCAAGGTTGCTGTCTCTGCTTGCGCGACTTTGCAGCCGAGGACTTTGTCAATCTACCACCCAATCCTGCCAGTACAAGCGGACAGCTGCTCAGAGTCTGTAAACCGTGTTACATGCGACACTCTCAGGGACTGCCTATTCTGAACTCGACGACCTATGAACATAGGGCGAAATACGAGACGACTTGGCTCGCGAGCAAGGACGGCCAGTGGGACGAAACTAAGGATAAGTGGGAGCACGAGAGAGGACTCAAAGTAGAGGACCGATCCAGGAACGGAGGAAACGCGAATAAGAAAAGGTGCGAAGATTGCGGGGTGAAGTTTGAAGATTTCGAAGAAGCAGAGAAGCACAGGATCACCGATCACGAAAAAGCTGTCAGCGGTGGCTCGAATACCTACACCTGCATACAGTGTCAAGTTAGTATAGAATATTTTACGTAATTTTAACAAGAGTTGGATGATGTAATATAAAATCTGAGACATGCCAATAAAAACATTCAATTTTCACTTTGTTGAAATAATGATAATAAAGAAACGTCAAAAAATAAAAAATGTATTATTAATTAATTAAAATATTTCTACATTACATATTTATATTTTTTTTAAATCTGTATAAGATTTTCGCCGCAAAGCATTAAAACGTTACTTCGGCAAGATTTGATAAGTTTATGTGTTAAAAGCTGAAATTTTGAAGGTGAATATTTCCATTTCAGCATCACTAGGATCTTTGAAATTTTAACCATATATAGATAAAATTATTTTAAACAAAATATCCAAATTTCACAAAAATCTGTAGAAACTCAATTTCTCGGAGAAATACTTTAAAGTAAAGAATTTGTGTCCGACTTTTTTTTCACACGAAGTGAAGTTTACCCTCCCCCTATCTAGAGACAAGGTGAAACATCATGTAAAACGAGACTCACCTCATACTGAAATATTAGTACCTTCTGTTTAAAAATTGCATACCATTCATAAAAATTTTGTTAAGATCTTTTTAATTGACAATATACGACGGAAGAGGTCGATAATCTTGACTTCCTTGAGGATCAAGATCACTCAAAGGTCATTTGAAGTTGACTGTGTAAACGGAAAGTTTTACTCAATAATGTTCTTAAAATTATATCTTCAAGAATGTGAATATAGTTTTCAAGGTAAAATACTAAAATTCTTAGGTGTCATTTTCAACTGAAGCCAAGATTCAGCAACACGTGAGGAAAAAACATTTGGAGGCATCCGGAAAAGCTTCCTTGGAGGCTTTACGTTGTCACTTGTGCTTATTCGAGGCCGCCAGTCCTATGCAGCTACAAATTCACTTAATAGAGCACACTTTCGCCGGTTGTGCCGCTCTTAGCTGTTACATCTGCCAGTCGCTCTTCACAACTCCCATTGGTCTTCAGGTAATTTAACCGTCTATTGATATATCTCAAACGTAAAGTAATAGTTATTCACTCATGTTTGTGATCGTGAGCTCTTAGAGCGTGTCGTGTCCAAAAGTTAAGTTTTTATTGATAAACTCTTTTTGTCAATAACTTTTTAAGGAGCGACGGCTAAAATTTGTCCAAAGTCACTCAGGGTCATGACCTTGACAATATATGTCAAGGTCAAGGTCATTGCAAAGTAGTTCCCTATACTGCATAATTAATAAAGTTCTTATTGAAGATTTAAATAAGAAAAATTATAAGTTTTTTTCGCCTTCAACAAAAAAAATTTCAACTAGATAACAACTTTTGCCAAAGAGTTATTCAGATATCATATAGCAAACCAGGAATTTATTATTTCATCTTTTTATTCATGCACAAACAATGCATCTGTTCGCAGAATCATATGCTGCAAGAACACGGACTAGACGCGAGACCGTACGATTGCTCCAAGTGCACACTCAAATTCTTCTTCAGCGCGGAACTGGATCACCACGTACTGACCTTTCACCGTCCGGGAGAAGAGATCCACCCTTCGTCAGTCGAGAGCGCTCATGAGACCAAGACTCGCGAGCCGAAGAAGCGCAACGACGATGTAACGGTGAAGGAGGAAGTAGTGCAAGGCGGTAAGGAAAAGGAGGAAGAGGAGGAGGAGGAAGTGGACGTGGATCAGGTGGGGCATCACGAAGAGGCTGAACGAAATGAACAGAAACTGAAGATAGAAGTAGACAACGAGGCGACATCCGGCAGGATGGAATCGTGACTTTCTTCAGTCAGCGTTACATTTCGTTCCATTTTAGGATTAATTGATTATTAATAATTGATTATTCAATTATTAAGTTTGCTACCATCATTTTAAGCCTCATTTACAATAATCGCGCAGGCTTCGTCGTATATTGTGAGTAGTAATGCCGCAGGAAAATTTATCACATGTCATGAAAATGTCGCTAGATGAGTATGTTCGACAGCAAAAAAATACACAAAAAACCAACTAGCAACACAGGAAATTGTCAATGATCGTTGACAAACTTCTGCCGCCAAACTAGCTGTGTTTTGATTGGCTGAGTTTATGCGATATGCTTGTCACAGTCGCAAAAAATTGAAATTGGCTCAATTCTATACAATATGAATTTTTGCAACTCGCAATCGTATAATTAGAAAAAAAACAGCACTTCTCCAAAATTCTCATACGACAGTCTGTACGGCTATTGTAAACGAGGCTTTAAAAGACGGATATTCTTTACAACGAAGTCTCGTAAATATCGACTTGCGGACAGGCCTGATGAAGTTCGATACAGTATTAATTAAGAATATTATCGGGGAAAATTGCCGTTCTTATAATTATTCCAAATGGTTGGTTTCTTACATATCGGTAAGAAAACTTCGATATAATTCGTTACACGATATAAGATTGCTTTTTTAACATTTTTTTCTCAGATCTTTATATCAATTTGGTGTTTAGACGCCGAATATCCACATTTTCAAGAAACATAGATTTATTTATGCTTATGATTGTGATTGTAGAAATACAACATGCAAGTTGTTATTGTTTTTCTTTTCTGAATACTTCGATGAATGAGAGAGAGAGAGAGAGAGAGATTTGGCTGCTCGACCAACTGCCAAAGTTAAAGCAATCATAATGTACATTTTAGACCCAATTAAACTAACATTACTTTGAGCGAGATTTAAAACTCTCTTTCTTTAATGCCGAGAGAGATAGATAAGGACAGAGTTTTAAGCCTTACTTAAAGTCAAAGTAACATGTTGGTGCAATCGGGTTTTAAATGTATGTATGTACACTTATATACATATGTATATATCAGTACTAAACTTGTTAAATTTATATTATATATATGTTACTGTCTAAACTTTGAAAACTGAAAGAAAGAAATTTTTTCAATGCGTGCCACATCAACAAGAATATCAACAAGAATATAATATCAATGTTATTTCACACCTTCAACAATATAAATATAGTACATGTTACATACATAACAGTTATATAGTTGAATGTGTATATGAAATGATTACATTGAAGTTATATTACTATAAGTTGACGTTTATTAAGATGCTAGATATTGACGCACAAAATCGATTTTTAATCTGTTCATAAACGCAAAACATTTCAGTCTGTCTTGATAGACAAATTCTTTTCATTTACAGTATACTCTTAGAAAAGTTGTTTGTAGAAAAGTTTTGAAAATCGAAGTTATAAAAAAGATATTAAATTATTAAGTACATTAAATTCTCCATTTCTTTTATTTTTATACATATAATATTACGTTTGTAACATTAAACGCAAATATATAATAGATATTAATATTAAACGTTAATATTGAACGTTTTATGGTATTGTTTTGTTAATTTCTAATTGTGTTCCATATATGTGAAACGATTGTTTGACGATTAATTACAATTGATTTGTTATAATGGGTGTTGAACTCGATAAGATAATAATCTCTATCTTCGTGAACAAAATTTGTAAATATTACGCAAATAACAAAATATATATTATAAATATTCCATCAATTTATATTAACGATGCATAAGCGATAAGATGATCGATATTTAAGAGCAGATGCAATAACCTGTCCATTAGACATATAATAATAAATAATAGTTCTGTATGAAGTAAGTTATTGTTTCGGAAATCGTACTGTATGTACAGTAACTTGTCCATTAGGCATATATAACCTCTAATAAGATAATTATATACGAATAAATTATTGTTCTAAATTGGTCTAATCGTCTATCTTTTCCTAAATTATTTCACGTCTTTGGTCATGACAATTTGATTGATAAATAATTAGAAAATGCACGCAAAAAGAAAATTGCGTACTATGATTTCCCGTAAAAGGAAACGGAACTCTGGTGGAAATAAATCGCTGAAATCGATCTATGTCAATTGACCTATTTCAGTATAAATTATTAGGAGCGTGGCGATCGTTTCTTGTTGCCATCGCTTAATACGGTACTTACGCTTCTTCTAGCATATGTTCTGTGAGGTGCCACTCACGGCGCGATTCCAGACAACGGCGCTATTGTCAGATACGGTCGAATTCAATAACTCGTCGATTTTTCTTGCAAGCGAATCAAACCTTTCTTGGACGTTGGTAAACTCATCCTTATGGTTGTCGTTCGGTACAACCAATCGGAAAACAGGATTCCGATGGATTTTGCATCGGACTCCTGTTTTCTGATTGGTTGCAGAAAGTCGTACGACGCAAATCGGATGCAGGGTGAATCCAGCATAAGGCTTAAGCCTTAAACACAATAGGCACAGGCAACAGGGAATAACGAGCCGTCCAATCAGAGCTCTGGGATATAATATCGAACTTGCACATCAGAGCTCTGATTGGATGGCTCGTTATTCCCTGTTGCGCCTGTGCTTATTATGTTTAAGCCTTTATTGTGAGGAGCCCCTAAGCGTATATGAGAGTTTTGCGATTCGAACGCCACCTACCGAGCACCACCAATACCAATTCAGAAACCTGATTTTGACCACACTTTTCAAAGCTTAGTTCGGCCTCCTATTCTCTATACTCCATGACCAGTACAATCGAATACCATACTTACCGACAAACACGAAGGAGAGCAAGGTTTATATTAGCCTTGTGATTCTTCGTCGGTGGCGTTAATGGCAAGAGACATCTCACTGCGTTTGCGCAAAACATACGTACGTACACACACATACGTTGCACTTAATTCAGCTGTGTCCGATCTGCACCAGTCTGCACTGAACTGCACCGAACCGCACTGTCCACACTCGTGTTACTCGTGTACCATCGTGTACGCGTGCGTTCGCATATCTGACGACGGTGGAAACGAGACGCGTTTCTGCCCGTAATCAAGACTCCGACTGAAGGCGTCGGTTGAAGCCACCAACAGTAGCCGATGCGCAATGACAGGATTTACGGAGAGCGCCTTGGTCAAACGGTTAATGGATCTGAATCCGTCGCAGCAGAGTATCCAGACGCTCTCGCTCTGGCTGATACATCACAGAAAACACCATCCGACCATCGTGAAGATTTGGTACAAGGAAATGTGCAAAGGTACGAGTGACCTACGAATAATGTTCTCGATTGTTCTCTCCGCCGAAATCGAAACGTCCTAAGCCCGATGATAAGCGGAAGGACATCCCCGCGATGCACGTTGTCTCAGGCGAGCGTCATTTCTTAATTTCTAAGTTACAAACCAATTTAAATACGAACCGAATTGTTGCAATTGTGACCATTTAATATTTAAATAAAAATAGAAGTTTAATAAACACGTCTTGATACATCTTTCCCTTATCGATATCTTAAAGGATTAATTAATAACGTTTTTGTGCAACATTCACCAAAATAAATATCTGCCTAATCTTTAATTGGAATTAGCTTTCCAACCCATGGTTACATATTTTGGATAGATATTGATTTCAGTAGATTGCTTGAAAGCATTCTTAATTGATCCTTAATGTACATTTCTATCAATTTAAATTATCTTCATTGATTTTAATTTATTCCTTTATCTTCTTCTAATTCTTAGAACTAGTAGAAAATAAAGAATAAATTGAATTAATTAAAGTTAATCTGCATTGATAAAAATGGACATAAGACATTGATGAAGGAAGAATATATTATATAAAAAGAAATACTGTTTACGCACTTGTCAAATTTCTATATGTAAATATTAAATGGTATTTTTGAAATATGTTTAATATTGCTGCCTCCTTTTGGACTTTGAGCAAAAATAATAATAACAAGAAAGTGATATGCTTAATTCCTTGTTACAAAAGTACATAATTTAATGGTGATAATATTTGAATTTATTATAAGGCAAATAAGTGAATAATTAGAATACTTTAAGGTACATTCAGTTAAATAGTTGAAACAAATCATTACATTATAGCAATAGAAATATTTATATAATCTTATATATTATTATTTGGACAATTATAATTTTCCTAAGACTTTTTATGCAAAAGTTATCGGTGCAAATTTTAATATTTCCTATATACATTTTTACAGTGAAAGGCAATCGCAAGTTGACGTTTATGTATCTGGCAAATGACGTCATCCAAAATAGTAAGAAAAAAGGACCAGAGTTTGGAAAGGAATTCGAGACGGTCTTACCCAAAGCCTTTGAGCATATGAAGGGTTTTGATGAAAAAACAAGAGAACGGTTAAATAGGTTACTACAGATATGGGAAGAGAGGGGGGTTTATGACAAGGCACAGATAACTGAATTTAAAACAGCTTTTGCAGAATCTGAGAAGGATTCCGCAGCACCGCCCAAAAAGAAGGCAAAAGTTGAAGTAGAAAAAATAAAGGTATGTATTCTTAAATCATATTGAGAGCTCCTAATATATAATTAAAATTTTCAGTTTGAAAATAATGGAAGTACATTTGAAGGCATAGTGATATGAAAGCAACTGAATTTATGTAAAAAAAAATCTGTAACAAGATATATTTAATAATTAATTAACTTTTATATATAAAATTTCTCTAGTTGTGATTTGTTTTCAAACTAACTGAATCAAATGCCACGAACAAAAAGTATGAAGTTTACATATGTCTGTTGTGCTTTACAGAAAGAGAAAGATAGGAAAAAGTCAGAGACCGAAGTAGAAGTGGACGGCACCAAAGAACTTCATGTAACATTGAGCCCAAGGACCCCTGGTGGCGATCCACCAGAAACCGAGGAACTCATCAAGGCCTTAATGGTTAATATAAATTATACAAGCAACAATCATGATAAGGAATTTGTATCGTTAGCAATAAAATATTTTGTTCATGTGAAAATACATGTTGAATCCATGAGGCATCAGCAGACGCTTTAACAACTCTGACATCCACCCTATCGATTTTATATACTTTGTTTAGATATGTTGCCATATTCTTTCATAGTTCAAATATAATATTCTTTATTTGCATATTCTTTTTTGTTCCTCGAAAGCTTCACTTTTGCGAAGTACATCGAGCGGATGCTGATTCTTTAGTAATTAATCAATGTTTTGCTTCAGTACATGAAATATTACTTTTTTTGTTGCTCTTAGAATTTTTTTAATTGACCAATTTTGTTATTAATCGCGTTGTAGCAACATGCTATGTGTTTTACAGTGCCTTCTTTAAGAGACACAAAGTCTATTCTTTTTCGAAGAATTTTCTGAACTGATATACATTAATATAATAAGTGGAATGAAACAAATATTTGTTTCATCCAATTTATTGCACTAATATATATTAGTTCAAAAAATTCTTTGAAAAAAATCATACTACATCTTGTGTAGAACATTGTAACACATTGGCAAATAACAAGAAAATAATAATTTATCGTATTACACTGTGTCATTTGTATCTCTTGCTGGAAAACATTCTTGTTCTTCCTCGTATGGCAAAGTATATTGTACCAAACGTAGCGATAGAGTTCTGCGAGACACACAAGCGAGTTATTAGAACGTCACTGCAGATTAACCGAGCTTTCTTTGCTTTTTTCAGGACCTGGAAAATACTGCGTCCTCAGATGCTGGTGTTAGAGAGCGTATCGCGTCTTTACCACCGGAGGTCTCGGAAGTTTCTTTGCTTGCGAATCTCGCTGATCGAACGGCTGCGGATCAATTGAGCGCAGCAGTGAATGAAGCCGCTGCTCTTCTCGCTGATTACAACGGTCGACTGCAGGCTGAAATGGAAGACAGGAGAAGACTGCTAACAATGCTACGAGATTACACTCTGGCGCAAAGACAACTACTTCAACAGGCTCAAAGCACTCTAGAAGTACGATCACCTTTTTGTTATTATCAGAATAACATCTAACACAAATTTACATCCATAATATAAAGTCTCCTCACTTTTGGCCATAATGCAAAGTATTCCCACAAAATGATAATGTTCTATGTCTGATGAAAAATAAATTAAAAACAGTTTTATTGAAAAATATTTACTTTTGTAACAATTTTAATGCTTTTTAAATTTTTATTTGGCTTTTATTATCGCCTTCTCCAAGAAAATGTAATAAATTGGAGGTCCTTTATATTTATGGCAGGCCTGTCCAATTTTAGTTCCGAAGCCAAAATGCAGTCATCGATGTAAAAAAAAATCAATATGAGTAAGATTTTGGAGACTGTAAAATATTGATACACATCTGAGCGACGTTTATTAACACAGTCCTCAAAACCTTGCTTATATTGAATTCTTTGTGTCGATGGTTTTGCGTTTTGATTCTGGAATTAAATTTGGACAGGCCTTTTTTTTTATATATATATACATACATACATACATACATATACTATACAGAGCTATTGTTTTTTTGTGCACAGGATTATAAAGAAAAACTTAAGAAGGTATGTGCAGTACGGTCGGAAGTAAAGTCTCATATTTCGAATCTTCCCGATTTAACGCAACTGCCCGACGTGACTGGCGGCCTGGCTCCTCTTCCTTCTGCTGGTGATCTGTTTTCCATGCACTAGTGTAGGCTTGGAAGCGCACTTGGGCAAGTGGCGTTTATTATAGTTTATCACTTCGATTTGCGCGAATGTAGATGAAAATTCGTCAAGAGATCCATAGTACAATAGATTTGTACAAGATACAAAATTTGTAATTGACGATTATATAATAATCTTTGTACGGTGGAACATTTAATATATTCGCGATATATATATATATATGTATGTATATATGTTTATATATATATATATATATGTATAACAAGAATCCCCCCACATATTGCGTAAAATATGAAATGAGGAAATATCAATGGATGAAACGAAAGTTATTGAGGCTGTTAATATTGAAGGTAACGTTCGTAATTGTTTTTTTGGTGAGGAAATAAGAATTTTTTATTTATGTACACATAAATAAAAAATTTTTACAACTACATGATACTATTCTTATTGCAAGTACCAACAAATACAAGGATGACAAGAACGTAAAGAAAAATCTATTGTATATTGTAATTCTCGATTTTGTACTTTAAATGATGAGAATCGCCTAACTCCTTTTTGAACCCTTTTTCGCGAAATAACATACAGTATCTAAGTAGGCTAACATAAGTTCATTTTTATGAAATAAATTGTTACAGAAGAGGAGGTATATACAAGATAACAATGTTCCTGCAATGTAACGCGACGTATGTCCAAAAAACTTAAATATTCCGTAAGATATGTACGATTTATTTTGTATTCTGTCAGCGATCTCTTTACCTCGGATTATATTAGATCTGCACGTAATTGGCATCCATATAATGAAATTTGTGTGCTTGTTACAAAAAGCATAAGACGCTTAAGAATGAAATCTACTTTACAACCATTTTACAAACTCAGTTTACAACCCATTGGCAAAATTCTCGCGAAATTCATAGATTGAGAGACTAGCTGACTTTCCAAGTGATGATAAGGTGTGCATGCATGTATACATATATTTCTGAAAAGTGTTTACTTTGTGCATTGAACTAATTGAACCTCTGTACAATTGTTAGAGACGCCTTGCAAAATATTTTTCAAATACGCAATCATTGTCCATCGATATGTATATTAAATATAGATCCGAGATCGCGCAACCATTACTGTATATAATACATACTGTAGTCTAGTACGATTTCAGGACTGACAAGAGACTTCTCATGAACATTTGACTGTGAACGAACGATAGTCCGCATAGATTAAAATGTATATGTGACTATTTTAAAAAGACAAATTGCGTAATTGTGCATACTGAAATCGAAAAAAAATATTGTAATGCGGAATATTACTACGAATAAATGTTTTGATCGTTATATACATGTGACTTTGAAATTGTAGTTTTGGGAACTTTAATTACTACTTCCTTAATTTACTATCTCTCACCAATTCTATTAATGTGATCTCCTGAGATTTTGTCAATTTTTTAGTTTTATCTTGTGACTCCACAGGTAAATTTTCAGAAATTTTTGGAATCGCAATTTATATAAAATTTCAATCTAATCTCTTACTCTCAATTACAATTTCCTGGATAGCAATCCTGTAATTTTTTCTCCAAGATAAAAATGTGAAATTTTTTTATTATGGAAGGATTATAATTCATTTTTCATGTTTTCTAGGAGAAAAAAAGTTACACTACTGCAGTTACATTGCTACAAGTTAGATTGCTGCTCCATTTCTTACCTTTAGATCGTCAAAGGAAGATATAATGAGATAGAGATAGCATTAATTCAAATTTTAAAATAAAATTATGATTCTGAGATTTTGTACGTACTTAGACATCTTCCATGTTGTATTTGCGTACGTAAAAGTTATATACACTATAAAAGAGATCATATAACTCACTACAGATGCATAATTAACTAGAACTCATAAGGCTTAAAATATACAGCTATAAATTCTCAGCTCGTCAGAATTTTGAACGATCTTTAGCGCACAAAAAAGAACACATTTAACATTCATTAATTATTATTGCTGCAAACACTCTAAGTCTCATGGGGATGAGGAGGTCTCGTAGGCTTCAGGATCAATTTTCCAGTGTCGTCACAACTCATGTTGAAATCACCAAGTACACTTCTGGCTCGTTGAGTTATAATACTGGGTGCTATTACTCGCCTATGCACTCCCATCATAAACAGTATCACTGGAAAATGATTTCCAAAATGCAATTGCCATATCAACTTGTGCAAAATGCATAGGGAGTCCTTCCATATCTACCTAATATTATACTAGCCATTGTGAAGAATGGATGGTTGTATAAACTCTGCGTGAAGGACACTGCTGACGTGTTGGGATCTGTCAACCAATGCCAAGCACCAATGGCGGTGCAAATAGACATTAAACCCAACAACACTGTAAGAATATACAGATATGTATCGTTAATATATCACAATCAGCAAGTTAAATAGAGCATGATAAACTTCTAACAAACTAATTTTCAGTATACATAATCAGAATAATAACACTAGAAAAAATTTAAAGAATTATTATCATCTATTATGTTATAGCATTTTATAAATATGCCATTATATAAATACATTGTAAACATACATAAAAAGGCAAACACGCATAAAAATTAAGAAGCATACTTCTCCATCGCGTAGTAGCTGGTTGTAGGCTGGCGATAACTTCAGTGAGTCGTCTTTCGAAAGCTTTCAGATCTGAAAGTGCGAGAAGCAGTTCAGCTTCAAAGATAACCTCAAAACCGACGAATCATTTATTTCAATCATTTAAATCGAATGTCATTAACGCCAATTGAACTTGACTGAATCGTCTCTTGAGCTTCGATTCGGAACAATGGTCAAAAAGGAACAAGAGTCATTAATCGAAGATAAGTGATACACACTGATGCTCGTGACAGATTGTTTATCTGTAAACCGGTTTTAAATACAGCATGATATTTATCATCGTCTTTAATGTGCTTTACCTTCGCATACTGTCTGATCTAACGACATAACTTTTAATGACAGAATCAGAATACGCATCTGCTTGAGATCAGAGAAAATCTATCTGCAATAATGGTTGATAGAATTGACAGATAAATACGAATTGCAGGTAAACAACACTGCATCGAGTACATACGAGTAATGGTGAGTAATGGAAGTCAACCATGAACCAAGTGCATCGATTGCGAAGATAAAGTTTACAGCAGCGCCATGAGGAATAAAGTTGACAAAATAACCAAAGCAATCTCTAGCAAATTTTTCGATCGGTAAGGGGGGGAGGGTCCCGTTAGCGCACAGTGTGATAGCACACATCCACTCAAATTGACCGGTGCTTAATAATTTTTCACTACTTTACCAATGAAAATATTTTATTTTAAATTGGCCAATTAATGATGTGTACTATCGGGATTCCGCCTAATATCGAACTTATACCTCAAAGCTCTGATTGGACGGCTCGTTATTCCCTGTTGCCTGTGCCTAGTGCCTGTGCTATTGTGTTTCCAGCTTAAGGGACTCCGCACAATACAAGGAACAGGGATCATGTATTGTGGAATACACAGTTTCTGATAGGTTGAAATTCTTATTCTCTGTTCTCTGTTCCCTATTCTTTCTATTGTGCGGAGCCCCTTAGGCCCTGCGCACAATAGAAGGAATAAGGAATTAGGAATAAAGAATAAACCTATCGCTTTCAACCTATCAGAAACCGTGTATTCTGATGTATCCGATTTCTGATAAGTTAAAATCCTTTAGTCTTTATTCCTTATTCCTTCTATTGTGCGCAGGGCCATACTCAATCTGATAACTCTAAACGTCCCTAGACCAATCCGGATTACAATCCGTGTTGTCTATTAGCGTTTTCGGCCCGACCGGGTTTGCATCAACCTGGGTTGGATTAATGGCGTTTTGCGCTCTCCTATTGGTAGAGCGTGTGACATCAACCAATAGGAAAGATTAATCCAACCCAGGTTGGTGCAAACCCGATCGGGCCGAAAACGCTATATGAAATTCGGATTTCGGACTACTATTGTCACGCGTGCTTCTCTTCTGAAAGGTTAAGTTTATATTTCAGAAATTTCAAAATATTTTTATGGCATTTGTGGCGACTCTTCTCTACGTACTGTTGTTGTAGCTTTGATAAATTTACCCGGAGAAGATCGACTTACCAAAACACAAAACTATATTTTACTCTGTGTTATTTCAATTTACGAAATAATATATTTTTGATAATATTATTTGTCTAATTTTAGGATAAATAGAATACAAAGAGAATCCATAAATGAATGAAATGGATTTAATTGGACAAAATTAATTTGATATATGTTATAAGATTGTAAATTGTAATATCCGATATATAGGATTTTTGTAATTGAACGTTTCCTTTAATTTTTATTAACAATAAAAGGATTCATTTTTACACGAAATTTCAAAATTTTTTTCAGTAGTCTGCTATTTTGTTATTATTTGGGATATTCATTTTTCCCTGCATCAATCGGTATAGTTTATATAAATAATCTTGACTTGTTTATTTCGTATGAACTACTTGACCGAATCACTATTAACCACAGAGCGACCGTTTTTTCACGCGTTTACTAGCAGTCCTCATATAGCAGAAATATATATATTGGTCTTATACAAAATTAAAAAAACTTTATTCTAATTAAAAATATGCCTAATAATATATCTTTCAAGTTTTAAAAACATTCATTGCTTATTTTCTTTGTAAAAAATTTCCAAAAATATCTTTTATATTTTTGGTCATTACAGTGTTTTCCCCCCTTAAAGTCCAATGAACATTTTTTCGATCCACTTTTTTGGTATTTTTCTTTTCGATTTATTTGTCTTCCGCAGAAGAAGTCCTCACACTTCAACGACGGGGGAAGCCAGCGCAGAAATATCTCTGACCGCGAAAGTGGAGGTCATTATCCCTTATCGCGACACTCAATCAATATTATCGACCCTGAGAACACGGTGCTAGGAAGTGCGACT
The DNA here is from genome assembly GCF_001594075.2 of Trachymyrmex cornetzi. Lineage (NCBI taxonomy): Eukaryota > Metazoa > Arthropoda > Insecta > Hymenoptera > Formicidae > Trachymyrmex > Trachymyrmex cornetzi. Next base: position 878,138 of record NW_017299923.1, on the reverse strand, counting down.
CGCGCGTGACAGTTCCTATGGAAACCCGCGATCGAATTCGCACCCCCGTCTCTTGGACTTCTTCGATACCCGCTATCACGCGCGATCCCCGCAGTAGCACAAATATTGACGTGGTGAAAGGCCGCAAAACTTTGCGAGTCCAAAGAACGATTATGTTCCGGAAGACGAGATTTCATCGTCGGAGGAATTTCGAATTGTCTTTTAACTATTGACAAGAGAGAGGAACGCTCTCGAGATTCCATTCGCAAAACTCTTCGTGACAATGGAATATTTTGCATGGGAGGAAATCGGTTGATAGTGGAAACTGAATCGCGATTCATCATCGGGGCGATTTCCGATCGGCCGAGAGGTGTGCAAAAATGTTACACGAAGTAGCCTACCTCGATTTTATTCGATGTCAATAGAATTTTATTTTTAAAAAATCACAAGGGATAAAATGAGAAATTATTTTCTAAAGTATCAGTTAAATTATAGTAGATTTTAGATATTTAATAATAAAATTTTCTATGACAGAATTATAATTCTGATAAATTCAATTAATAAAAATGATAATCTCAATTAATGCCCGACAATAAGAATCTGATTAAAATTTTTCAAATTTTTCATATTTTAGTGCGACAAAATTCATTTTATAAAAAAAGAACAATAAAAATTGAAGTCAAAACTTCAGATTTTGCATGATGCACCTTTTTTACGGATAGCTTCAATATTGACTCCTTCAAGTATAAAGACTTAGTTTACATTGTGCACTTGATACAGTTACTAACTAGTAACTTTCTATTAAATTAACTTCATTTCAGTGATACGTGTAACATATACATGATATGTGTGTTATTAATCATTTTGATGCATATTGCATCAATTTAGTACATCATTCTTTCAACACATCGATGAAATTAAAATAATTTAGTAAAAAGTTACTAATTAGTACGTATATCAAATGTATGATGTAAACTAGGTCGAAGATGTTACAATATGATTTGTATTAAAGTCTCACGATAAAGATTCGAATCGCGGAAATGTGCGAACGAATTTATAGAAATTTACATGATTTGTTGTATAAATAACACGGGGAGTTTCGAGTGTGTATGTTTTGAAGTGTTACTACCAATGGAAATTTCCGCTGACTGTTGCTGATTCCCGAATAGGTAGGCAGTCGAGGATATCAATAATTGTGGTTTTAGTTTAGAGAACTTAGTTTAGGATCCTCTTTCGCCTTTTTCAATCATCCATTGTTGCTGCCGTATTTATTCATTACGTCTTCCCGTAAAAATCGTGTACGAGAATGATTGGAAGGACATCGCTGATAGAACAAAAGAGACTCCAGTGGGCGAAAGAAAGGGGTAAGTAAACTAACAACCAACAATTACTTACAATTGCTAAGAAATTAATAACGAACAAAGTATTTACTAAATTCTGTATTTTTTAGATCGATAGATAGAATTCTAAATAGATTTTTTAAAATTTCAGTCTAAAAGTATTAATATTTTATTGTCTATTAAATTTTATTTTTATTTTTTTATAACAATATAACATTTACTTTAATTTATTTAACTCTTACCGTACCATCTACAATTTGGTGCCTCATTCATACCATCAAGAGTCACTTCAAATCTCTTCATTTTTTCACCTTTTCAAAATAATTTAAAAAATCTCTAAAAATTCACCAACATACTTTCAACTTTCTAGAATAAATATTGACTCTTTATTTTGGAAAATAATAAAATGTAGTATATATATAATTTATAATTACCGAAAGACTCAAAGAAACTTGCACGAACAGGAATCGCTCGGTCCCTAGTTACCCATATTAGTACGGTAAGGGTTAATATAAAATAAGTGAAAATCTGTTTAGACCTATAATTTGAGGGGAGTAATGACCCATTTAAACGCTTGTTAAAATCGACCTTGAATTCGAAATTTGGTCATTTTTTCACATTAATCGGGCTGTATTTCTTAAGACGTATATCATAGAGCTAAATGAATTATTGCATCATTCAGCGACCAAAAAAACATACAGTATCATATTTAAAATCCGGATTAAGCCATTTTTGCATCAAATTATTTTAATATTAAATTATTATAAATAATAGTATTTAATTATTACAATTTTTTATCAATTATAATTATAGAAGAAATGGCTCGTCTGGGTGTTAATTGGGGAACTCTGAAGTCAAATAACAATTACAACCGCACTCACATCCGGTAAATATAATTACTAAAAATATTATTATATTATCGTTATAAATTAGAATTTTAATTAAGCCTTAATACAGCACAATAAAATAGATTATTCACATATGTATATACACAAAGAGAGTTCTTCATTATATTTTATTTAAAATTCGCTATAAATTTTACCATATTTAACTATAAACGTGGGACAATTTGTTAACTTATTAAATATTATCGTGAAGATAGGAATTTTTGAAATACACAAAACAAATTTTATGAACTATTAATAAAAATTATCAAGCACATTATAAATTATTTTAATGAAAAATATTTACAAAGCGCTTCATAAAATTTACACATTATATTTTAATACAGATCATTCTTGTGCTAATCAAACGGTTAACAAAACAACTTTATTAATAATTAATCCGCTTAAATGTTTTGGCTCACTTTTGAGCCATCCTCAGAGACAGTATGATGTTGTAATTGCAGAAAAAATTTTTGCTAACACCTTGCTCGTGAATTAACATTTGGAAACGTGACATAAGTCAAACGCACTTGCGCGAGTCTCAAAAAATAAGGGCAAACGAGCCATATGGTCGTTATAAATAACTATAGGGATGCACCGAATATCCGAAAAGTATCCGGTATTATCCGACACTTTTTTACTATCCAACCGAATAATCGGATATCACTAATATCCGGGAATATATCCGGTTGAAATTTTATATTGAAAGTTTACGTTATTGATGCAGACTTCTATTGTTTTCAGCTGAACTTTGTACACAGTTTGTCTTTCCTCTTTTTTTTTTTACGTTGGGAAGATAAAAAAAAAGATAAATTGTGCAAGAAATTCAGCTAAAGCTGCATTCGAAAAGCGACATCAACAGTATTAGTGATATCGTGTCATTCTATTTTTATCATTCATTAGACTTAAAACAAAAATAGAATATAGAGTATGTTTCGAATTACACACAAAGCACTTGATGCATCATTTGTCCTTGTTGTTCATCGAATATTAAAGAAGGATAAAATGATACATCATGCCACCGAAAAGATACTATTAAAGTATGTTTATCACTACTTGGCATTTTATTTAAAATAATAAAGAATTATAAACTGTTTAACGTAATTTAAAATCATTGAAATTTATTATGTTTTTTAGTAAAAATAAATTAAACTCATTTTATACTTTATTGTAAAAATATCAATATACCAGAGAGAATTACATAACATTCTTTGAAATATTATATTGTCCTATTATTATCACGATTTTCAGGGTAAATTTCAAGAAAAAATTCTTTCCATAAATATATTAAACAATAATTCTCAAAAATCATTTACTTTGTTAACATAAAAAGCATTAAAATTTTCAATTGCCGATGGAACTTAAAACAAGAAATCTCTGATGCAGCACTTACTCGAACGAAGCCAGATTGCCCTTAGGGGAATTAAAGGATAGATCTCCCGTACAACCCTTTCGTACAGCCGGACGTTACGGGAGCACCATCAGTCTAAAAAGTCTAGCGACGGAAAGTTCTGGGAATGGCAACAACAATCTCAAATGCCTTGATTATAACGGTGGCAGTTTAATTAATCTTCGGGACCAGGTAGAGACCTCACAAATCAGACATAGAAGTCCCAGTCTGCCTCCGATCTTCAATAAGGAACAACAACAGTATTTCTGTCAGCTGGTATGTATTTTTTCACTTTTTTAAATTTATATATCTAATAAACAAATATCTCTCTATATATTATATGTACATATATATATATATATATAAAATAAATTAAATGAGCCTAGTTATGTATAAGAATAAAAAGTAAGTTTGAAAAAATTTCTATAAAAAGGAGCTCAATATTTATATCTAAAATAATTCTATATCTTAATCAACTTAATTAAATTTTTCAAATTTTTTATGAATAATTGATTGCCAAGACAATTTACACACACACACACACACACACACACACACAATTAATAATTTTATTAGCTCATTAATAATTTTGCTATATTGGACTTCAAATTGGTTTTACTACGAATAAAAACTCTGGAATATCGTATTATCTTTGACTTACCTGAATAATCGATCACATACTGTGAGCTTATTTGCGTGCGGTTGCAATGTCCTGCCGGAACAATGTGTCATATAGCTAAGAAATAATCGAATAATTAAGTATTAGTACAAATTTGTATATTTATTATACGTCGATATATATTGAGAAAATTGGTACGCATAACTCGAGAATGATTTTTCTTGCTGCTATAATCTTCATACATATTATTTTTATATTTGATTTCTTCGAAGCATTTTCTTTGAAGCAATGCAGCTTTGATAACAAAGATTCTATACCTACAAGTATTGATTGAAGGAATTCTCTTGCAGGGAATTCATGTTCGAACTCTAATTCAAGATTCGATGATCCATCAAAATTAACGATCGCGGCTAATCACAATTTCATAAATAACGAGCGACCCTCGATAGTACGTCGCCCTTTCACGAGGGAAAAGCAAAAGTAAGGCAGTCCGGCAAATCGATTCTTATCGCGTAAAGTTCAACAACCTCAAGGCTATACACCTCGCTTTCGAACTTAAAGAGTGACGAGCGGGCATTAAGCTCGCCCTCATTAAACTCCGCGATCGCTAGAACTACTCATAGCACAAATCTGATTTTGCAATTTAATCGCAGTTGTTGCCCTAAAAAAATATCTCGCATTTGAATTGACTTTAAAACTAAGAAATTTAGCGAAACAATTTAACTTATTTTTTCTAATTTTTACAAACATTTTTTAAAAATTATTCGAAAACTGAGGTAAACTAAATTTTTATTGATTTCGACTCTTATCTCTTTTTCTGAAGTAAATATAGAACTATTTAGTTATGTAAAGTTGCAATTTTAATTACAAGCATTTCTCGAATTATTTACTAGTACTTCTACATAGAATGTATGCGATAAGAATAATCTTGATCATAATTAAGTACAAAGCAACCTCAATTTACTGGTTTTTTTTCTTGGAAAAGACTGTAAAATCCAAAAGAAAACTAACAAGAAATTAAAATTGTTATAAAAATAATAATAATTTTTTAAATCTGTTTTTTAATTTATTTTTCGTATCACGAAGAAACGATTTTGCTAAAATATCTATAAAAATTTATGTAGACCTGAAAATAATTTTTTTAGACTATCAAAATAATTAATAAATGTAGACAATTCAAGCAATGCTGCAAAAGTTTTTAAATTATGACAACCAACTTTAGCGTTCTATTTATTTTAATCCAACAAAGTTATATTCAGATCTGTACACATACATATATCTACCTAAATTTTTTTAAATACTTCAACAAAACCGTTCTAGAACATTTACAATTTGTGAGGATGTTTTATACTTTTAGTTATAAAGGCTGTAAACGGATATAATAAATTAGTTGCATATAGATACGTGTATTTAATCAGTTATAAAGAAAAATTTTGCCGTGCAACCGCTCGTATCGACTTTCATTATGTATGTATAAACGGGTAAAAATAGGAACCAGATCATGCATGATTTATGTATGTGTCCCGTCTCGGGCAGGTACGACAATAATATTCAAGCACAATATGTATATAGAACCCGACGGAACACAATTCCTTCCTTCACGAAAGTCGGAACCCTCGCACCGGTCACGCAAACCTGCCTTCCATTCGCTACCAAAGGCATCTTATCCTTATCGTCTCGCCATTGTAGGAACAACAACAGCGTGACTTCGGCGTGGAGGGATCGCGATACCAGTCACAGAGAGCGCAAAAACTGGAACACCATTGCCATCGATCCAACGAGCATCGCGAGAACCAAAAAGAGACTCGACATTACGGCTCGCCGGGCGAGGAACGCGAAGGCGAAACTTCCGGTTACGCCAGCGATTCCGTGGATGTATCGCAAACAGAGCAAAGTGAGTCCTTCTAAACTATGCTCTGTAAATTTCATATGAATTTCAGAAATGATACGCTGATATGCTGTTGATTAATGAAACCAGAACAAATTTTTTATAATAGAAAACCTTGCTCCATAAAATGAAAATTTTTTATAATTTTTCAGCATTTTTATGTAAATTTTAGAATTTTTTTAAATTTTTGAACAGTTTTATAATTTTTTCATAAATTTCTCAAATCTTTTATACAAATTGGAACATTTTTCAGTATTGAAAAACACATCTTTTCCAGAATTCTTCGTATACGTATATGTAAATTCTAAAATATTCTAAGATTTCTAAGATTTTTTATTCCATAATTTTTAATAAAATCTTATAACATGTGAAATAGACAATTCGGCATAATAATTCGGTATTAAAATATTAATTTTTTTTTTCAGAAATTATATATAATAAAATATCTTAAAAATTTTAGAATACTTCAAACTTTACATATATAAAAAATTCTAAAAGATTTAGACCTTCTCAAAAAAAAATTTTAGAAAGATTTAGTATTTCTAAAGTGTTCCAATTCGTAAAAATTATGAGAAAAATTTCACAAGATATTCGAATGAATATAGTAAGAGATTAAACAAAAATGGATTTCTACAAATGGCATTAATTCTATAGAATATCATATGTCTTTTAACCATTCTCCTTATCAACAATAATGAAAAAATTTTTCATATTTTCTTTGACTTAAGGAGTTCTGCCTGATAAAGCAGCAATCAGGATGGAAATGACGGAAAAAACATGGCAAAATCCTTACTGCACTACGCCGGAAAGTTCACTGCCACCATCGAGAAGGCTTTCGCCAGGCAGAATGGGTGAACTCAACAGGCCAAGGTGGGGCAGTGTCTGGGGTCAAGACGCAGCTAGAGGTGACCCACCGCCGCCTTCTTGGCTATCAAGATTAGGACAGTCGAGCCAAGTAATGTTTACTAGAACTTTAATTATCCATTCAATTATCTACAAAGAACTTTTTGAGCATCTTCAAAAGTCTAAGATTAAAAACTATTCAAGAGCATTTGTTTCATCTATCCCACAGTATTTATAATTAAATCAAATACTCTGTTTATCAAGGTTCTGGTGATCAACCACGATAGCGCCAGCAGCCCGGACAGTTCAACGACTGGCTCAACCGGCTCCGATATCAATAAAGTATCTTATCTTCGGGGTCAAAATATTCCTATGGACGCGGACATCCTTCAAGAACGCGAAATGAAACGTCAGAAAGCACTGGAGCTTCAAAACGCCATCAAACAGCAACTCGAGGAAAAGGACAGACAAAGGAAAGAAGAGAAAGAGCGGCGGATGAGAGAAGAGATGTTGGAAGAAGAACGAATCCGGCGAGAGAGAGAAAGGGACAAAGCAAGGTAAACTAAATATAAAATATTAGGTATAAAGTAAAAACCAATTCTGGGACGGAGAGAAGAGTAAAAAGATTCTCATATTGTCTTATACGTTGTTGCAAAATTACAATCTTTTTCTCTATAGAATTTTTTTTTAGAAGATACTTTCTCGGAATCCGATCCGGAATATCCAGAAAATGTCGAATATCTGACTCGAAGAAATTACCTTCTCGGATATTCGATTGGATACCGGATATCCGATGTTACATTCTATCCGGATATCCGATATCCGTTAATTTTACGGTCCTGTGCATTCCTATGTAAAATTATAAATCACACTACAGCCCAACTTATACTTCATCTTTTTCTAACTCTAAGTATTAGAAAAAGATAAAGATCGAGTAAGTTGAATTGAGATCAAAGTTAATCTACACTGATAACGGGCATCTATGAATTCACTCCGTTGTAGATTTGAAGAAGAGCAGCGAATAATACGCGAAAAGGAGGAGGCGAAGTCGAGAAAGGCGCAAGCCATGCGCGAGGTGTTGGAAGCTGCGGAACGGTTGGCAAAGGAAGATCGGAAGAATCGACGAAAGCGAGAGGAACACACCGACGAAGATATCGACGTTGTGACGCAATTTTCCAACAAGTCGAACACGACAGCAAACATAAGCGACAAACGCGAAGAAGAGAGCTGTTCACAAGCGCAAAAGCAAAGCGCAAGTTTGATCGATCATCCTGAAGAAAAGTCCAGCCTGAAGGATGCCAAAGAGACCGACAGTTGTCGGGAAAGCGAGAACGATAAAAATCCGAGAGAAATTTGTCCACGGAAAAGTTACGCGGACAAATCGGAAGAGACCATGCTGGACCTGAATCCGAGATCCGTCCAGATGCCCGTGAGCAAGGACGTGGCGATCGTGCTGAGCGGCCGGCTGGAGGATCCCGAAATTCTAAGCAGGGCGAATCTGCAGCTGGTGAACCTGGTGATGACGCCGAGCCCGCGCAAATTCACAGAGAGCGCCGCGGATTATTTCTCGCTGGGACTCAATACGATCATGAGGAATAACACAAGTCCCAGGAATCCGAGGAGGTCGTCGAGGGACGCCTCGTCGACTGTTGTGGAGAACAGACTGTTGACGCCGAGCAAATACAGAATGCCAGCCGGTCGGGACTTTGGCACTCAGACAGACGTGGAATCCGACGTCCAGGAGCTACGGGAGAAGCTACAGGATCAGTCGGTCGGAGACCAAGGTACCATGAAGGAGCGGAAGGACACGACAAACGCCAACCGTAGAAACGTTGAAAAGTGAGTCGCCATCTTCGCGATCTCGATGTCGCATTTCCGAGCTTCTTAGAGGCCGAAACCAACGACTGTGTCCTCCCCTGCATGCGGTAGTATCTGTCGGTAATTATCGTTTTTATTTCATACTGTATAGTTCAATAATAAGGTTGATGATCGTAAAGACGCTTTACCGTGAAATGTCTGCCGATTCGCGCGAGGAAAATACCCAGTAAGTTGAATGCTCTTCATTGATTCTCTTACGAGAATAGGAAGCGTAACTTATCTAAAGCCCAACGATGCTAGAAATCGGTCCGAGATCTCGGACAGAGAAAAAATTAACAAATCACATTTGAACAATTTGATCACGTGACCATTGCGATTGGTCAATTCTTTCTTCATCCGAGGTCTCGACCGATTTTTAGCATCGTGGACACAAGGCTTTACACTTGATTCTCCTTAATTTGTCATGTTATTGGTGATATTATTTTTTTTTTGGACTTTCGCTCAAGTTTGCCGCTTCAAATTCGAATGCATCTTGGCTAATGCTAAACTTGGCAATTAAGCTACCTGCTATATATCGTTCTCGCCTGACAGAAAACGCTTAAAAAATTTATCAATAAAATTAATTACGATACTTCAGTACGATTGTAATTGTTTGAAGATCAAATAATATGGGTCCTGGCGAAGAAATTCCTATAAAAACTCTTCCACGAGCCAAATCGCAGCCCAGAACTACGCTCGATAGCAGACCGCGATGGAACGCCAATCGGTAATTAAAGATATTACAAAAGCTATTAGGACTATTAATGTTTCAAGTTAACGTGACAAGTTAATCCTAACTTATTTGTTTGGCACAAGTGTCGCGAATGTAATAATTATTAAAGATACTCTTAGTCCAGGTACACGATATCGAACGCAAAGCGAGAAAGATCCGCACTATCAAAGACGATTGCGATTAAGAAGACGACAAATCGAATCCAGCGACGAAGGATCTAGGTAAAGGAATTTCAAAAAAGACTAAAAATAAATAAACCCAAGTAGCACAGCAGCCCTTGCAAAGGGTTAAAAAAGCGATTATATGCACTTTGTTAATGCTTTGTAAGCGCTGTATGCTACTTGGGTAAACTTTCTAAAATTATCTAAGGAGAATTGGTACACATAATTTCAAATGCAGTAATTATAGAAGGTAAAAGACATTAAAATTTAAAGAAATGAGATTCATAAATATAAATGAGGATATATTACTCCCTACTACTTCAAAAGTGACACAACTAAAAAAAAATTAAGTTTAAGAAACAAGGAAAAACTTTTTTTTCAATTTGACAGAAAATTATTAATTAATTAAATAATATCAATAAAAAGAATATAGAGTAAAGTCATGATACAAGTAGACATGGTGTGCTTGTAATTAACAATGAGACAAGTTTGCGCATATAGCAACGCGCTGACCTTATTTTCCGCTATTTTATAATATATATTCGCGCGATTGTCATATGATTTAAAATAATTAAAAAATATATTAAATATTAAGTAAAAAATAATAAATAATAGTAAAAAAATTAATAAATAAGTAATTATTTACTATAAATAAGTGATTATTTACTCTATGTGTGAAACTGAGTTTTACTGTCATAGCAGGCATAAAACTCATTCATGGCAAATAACAACTTGAAATTAAATAACGTTTTTTATAAGTTGTGTCACTTTTGAAATAAGGAGAGGGGGAAACGATATTTTTGCGAAAAAAAAAATTTTAGGACGGAATTCTTTTAATCAATTATTGTATCACTCACGGTTTCGTGCTACTTACTGCAACTTCATCATTATAAGATGAAATTTATCTTTATTAGATCACCGTCCCCCGACCGACGAAAATCAAATAACGGAAAATCAAAGAGTCGAAGTACTATAAGACGTAAGGCAAAACCCGAGAATTACGACGCCGACCTGTCGATGGACAGTCTGAATTCCGTTGTGCCTTTGCGAATCGACAAAGACGGGAAAATTAATATCGAGAAATCACTGTCAGGGACCGATATGAGTCACACAAAAAAAACGGATGAAGACAGTTCTAACATCTGGTGCGGACAGGAAATCTTGTCCAAACTGACATCATTGAGAAGCGTATTAAATTATGTTTTTATATAAAAAATTTTTACTGGATCGATATATTTTAATCCAAAATGAAACTTTGGATTCTTTTTAAGATTGAATTATGCATTATTGATGGACGTTAGGAAGAGTTTCGATATTCCTCAAAATGCATTTATTTTTATTTTTCAGGGACTTTTAATGAAGCAGATCGAGTGGGATTCCGAGCGATGTCTGGTCTCACCCACTGCATCCGAAATCTTTTAAATGCCTACAGGATTTTCTTATCATTAAAACATCATTCTGTTTTCCTTTTCATTTGCGTAGAAAGTGAGATCGAGTAAAATGCGAAAGGGATCGAGGAACATTTATTTGTTTCTTTCAGCATACGATAAAATAAATTCAAGCTTCTTTTTCGCGTTGCAGATTTAGATAATGGCCTTCCAATTGGACGATTTACTGAAGGATGATAAAAAAGATGCGAATTTGATACCCGATTTAAGTAAAGCAACTTGCAATTCTTACGAGGAATTCCGGCGACTCAAGGAAAATTGTCCGGAGTTTAAGATCAAACCAGAAAAGGTTTTAATAACAAACATCTAATAATAATATGCTACGAATTTCAGGTACCAAAGAATTTGCGAGTTATTACCGTGTCGTGACTCATTGCTAATGCCAATTTCGTGAATCTTGCCGTTCTTTTCATCAGGGCGATCCCTAATGTCTAGACTCTGATCATCTAATTTCGTTCTTTTGCTATATTTCTCTAACAATTTTATCAATGTAATTAAAAAACAATCCAATACTCAAAGGGTTAAATATTCATTTTAATTCCATCACTTTAATTTATAATTTAACGAAATCGATTCGATGTCGATTCCATTATCATGTTCTGATGGACTTGAAAATTCTGACTGGAATTGAAGTAGTTAATTTCAGGTATAATTATTATAAATGTCTTGGGAATAAAATTTGTAAGTCTTATAAATATAGATGTTTTTTTTTTCGAATATTAAATTAGTATCAGCTCCGATCCAATCCATTTCAATCCATTTCAATCTATTTTCATAAATTTAAAATACACATTCAAAGAATTTTAATCCATTCTCGTTTACTGGGTATTTCAGAATTCACATTATACGAAAAATTCTAAGAAAAGATGTAGACTTTATAAGTATTTCTGAAAAGTTCTAATTCTAGAGATATAATAAAAATAAAATATAATAAAAATTCTGATAAAAATTTTAATTAGGGATATGTTAAATATTATGTCCATCATGAGGGCATAATACTTACAATTGTGAGATTTTAATTGGAAAAAAATTGCAAAGGTAAAAAAAGAAGATACGAAGGTTCGCGACAAAGAATTTTCTTGCAAAGCGACCAAAAAGGAACTCAAAAACATCGGCAGGGAATGGGCTTACGGAGATCCAGTTCCACCAGATATGAGGAGCTTGGATCTGCAGGAGCTGCAACAAGTCGCTATCGATTGGCGAATGCTGACTCCGATCAGACCAAAGCTTCGCCAAGATGAAGAGATGTTCTCGAGATTGGTAAAGATCTATTCTTACATAATTTGTGAATTTTTTAATATTATTTTATATCATTACAAAAATGCAAATTTCATCTCTTTAATCTCTTTGTTCTTCAAGGTGGAGATGGGTAAATTAGAGGCGAAGACTATAGCGAAAGAACGCCGCTCGCCAACGAGCCCTATTAGACGAAGTAAAAATCGTGCAGGGATAATTGAAAGCAGCGTGAAAACCTGCAAAGAATGCGGCGAGGAGTATTGTTTCGGCGAATTTTGTGGGGACGTTCTCT
>NW_017299923.1:792770-865368 GCF_001594075.2 Trachymyrmex cornetzi | reverse complement strand
AAGCCATAATCGCCAACATGGATCGTAAGAAAAGGAAAAGAAAAAAAGGAAGGAAAAGAGTTAAAAGCAAGAGCAGAACGTCCAAGAAATCCGCCAGGCTATTGGTCAACAACAAAACAAGAAGATCAATAACGGAATCTGAAAACAAAATTGTTAAAGCAAGAAATAACGGAGAACAAGGAGAGAAACCGGTGAAACAATTTAAAAGAAAATGTAGCAAATACGCTAAGAAAGGCCATTTACGCAAATAAAAAGAATTATGATATTAGGCTATAGTTTTGTAGTCAAAATCTGATTGAGTTTGCTGCCAATTTGCACGCAAACATTTTGTTGTGAAGATAAGATAATTGAGAAAGAGCTGTAGAAATTGCAAATTCTCAAAAGGAATCTGCTTATATGTATATTGTATTTGTATAATATATAATCCTTATTGTAAGTTTCGATGAATATATACAAAGAAAAATGTTAATCTAGTGAAACTGCAACTAAATATATGTGGCATACAAAATATTTGCTATTTTATTTATCCAAGCATAGTTGGATAAGATACAAATAAATTGAATAGATAAGGATTGTACAAGTAAAACACTTACTTAAGTATTTCTAATAATATAAAAAAGTTATCCGCAAAATAAATGAAAGATACATTCGCTCAACTAATAAAAAATAAAATGAATTAAAAATTCTTATATATATTATTACCGGTCTGTATATTCCGTCTTCAAATACCAAAATATTAAATAAATATACCTACATATGCACAAATTGGATAGGCGTAATAAATACTCCTTATTAAATGCTGAAAAAATATAACTTTTATTCAGTATGTCTCTCTCTCTCTCCCCCCCCCTCCCCCCTCCCTCTCTTTCTCTCTTCATTTTTATCAAACTTGTTTTAAAACTCATTCCGCTCGCACACACATTTTCCATAAATATCACAACCGAAAAGCATATTTTCGCGAGAAATGTTCTGTTCGCCGAGTGATATAAATGCGAAAATATATATTTATGTATACATATGTATCTTTTAAATCTCACACAAATATATATGTGTATATATATATATATATATACACATCTCGATAATATATATATATAGTGTAATTTCCAGATAAGAGAGAAGCGTACAATCATGTGCGATTCGCAGAAACAGAATATTTCTCGTCAGTACTATCTTCGATCCCATTAGTTTCGTACGCAAGTATTTCGTCTGTGTCACATTTTCTTGGTTTGCCTTAATATTAACATAAGTTAATGATAAAATTTAAGTTAATTGAAACACACGTATTTTACGTGACGTATGTTTCTTTTATATTGTATGATGTGTGTGCGCGTGTGCACGCACACGCACGCACACACATGTATATTATATATCATGGATTTTAATATTAATTTGTCACACGCGCGCGCGTGCTGTCATGATCGCAGCAATCCCTCGATGAATAAAATAAATTGCAATAATTCTATATTAATATATGTATATTCGATACTGTTGTATCGTGTTTTTATTTATTCTATATATATATATATATATCTCTCTTTCTCTTCTTATCTTATCTTATCTTTACGTTACAGTCGATATTTCGAATACGATCAAAGTCCTCGTGTGTACCATAGTTGTGAAACTGTAGCTACATGCGTCCAAAGTAGGCCATCGTAATTGCGTTGTCGTTACTTCAATGCACAAATTGGAAATGTATATTTGCAAATTTATGTAAACCATGTCCGAAAGACTGTCGATTGGCCCTGTGAAAAATAAGCGGCACACTACAGATTTATGATAATCAAGCATATTGTGCCGGTGTATCCATTTGCTATGCTCATTTTGAAAATGAGACGAGTTGGAACTGTGTGAGAATCTCTTTTAAATAATAATACAATTGTACATCACGGTATTTCCATTTGATCTATTCAAACCTATTGTATGTCATGAGATTTAACTCGTATCATGTTCAGAATAAATAGATCGCACACGTATTATCGGACGCTGATCGATTCTTTTCAGAGAAATATCCCTAAGCTCTGGATCCCTGCCGCCGCAGAGTCCGTATCGATGAACCATACGACGCAACATTGCATATTTAATAATGACATTGCTCGTTAATATACATATGTACAGTGGCAATATAATACTTCCTCGAGTTTCTAGTCAGTTCATCCACCACGTCTTGCGCTTCTTCGTCACTATTTAATTGCGATTCACGTAAATCTTCCCTGTATTCTACATATATGTGGGAGAGAGTATCGCTCTCCCCGCTCGAATCTCGTAGCATCTCGTGATAACGGACGTTCCACTGTCGCGAATACAAAGTGATGCAAATTTGACAAGTGTCAAATTTACATCACTTTGTATTTGGAATATCTCTAATACTAATGAAAATTTTTCTCATTATTAGAATTTTTATACAAATTAACACTTTTCAGAAATACTGAGAAAGTTTACATTTTTCATATACATAAACTTTGAAATATTCTAAAATTTTTTTTAATTTCTCGTTCTTTAATTTTTAAAAAAAGTATCTTTTTCAGATTTTATCAGAAATTATAGAATGAGGAATCTTAAATATCTTAGAATATTTTAGAATTTACATACATGAAGAGTTTCAGAAAAGATGCAGATCTGCCGACTTTTCCGATATTTCTGTGTTCCAATTTATATAAAAAATCTGAGAAATTTTCTAAAAAAAAATTTAAAATCATTAAAAAATTCTAAAAAACTTTAAAATTTACATAAAAATGATAAAAAATTATATAAAAAATTTTAAGAAAAATTTTTACGAGGGAACGCGATGCACGTCCAGTGCGTTTCGCCAAATTCGACATTCGACTGCAATTCCATCACGAATGCAATGTAAACGACGTGGCGATTTGGAACATTGTTTAGAAAAATATGCTAACTTCTTTCTCATAACTCGAAAGCTGTCCCTCCAGACTCTACTTGTTCGGTCTTCTCTCTGTGCGAGTGTAAATACTCTGCTAAACTAGTCCGTTAAACTATAAATTGGTTGAATCATTACGAACAGTATTAAGTCACTCTTCGAGCTTCACGAATACATTTCACATACTATTTCTTCACAACTAGTAATTTTATGCCTTTTGTCATGGATCGTAACTTATTTTGTCATAAGTAGACGATACAACAAACTGCGATTTACAATTATCATTAGATCATTAAATAATTTGGTATTTTTGCACTAAAACAAATCGATACTGCTCGTAATATATATATCTTTATCTGCCGCTTCAACTCCCCGTGATACACGAAAGATCACGTACACATTCAGTTTTATTGCATATACAGACTCGAAAAATAATTTTATAGCGGTTTTGAAAAGAAAACTTAACTCTATTGTGTAAATTAACTCAGCTATTTGGTTAGCTATTCAGACATCGCTAATTATTATCGTTGAATTGACATTCTTCGATGATTACAATGTTGCAAAGAATCAAGCGATGAGAGGAAATTTAAGCAGTTCTGTTACTCTCTCTCTCTCTCTCTCTCTGCTTAAATAAAAGACTTGAATGTCCTTACAGAAAAGAGGATGTTAAGAGGCCGATTTTTGCCCATAAAAATGTAAGTAAAAGGAATAGCGTTTTTTATAGAGATTTTGACTTCTTGAATACGATAATGTTAATAAAAAGTTTGGGATCGATAAGGAATACCTTGAAAATTGAGTATGAACATATATTTGAACAAATTTTAATATTCTTACTTATTTTTGAAGGTGTTCCCCAAATGTCACGAACGTTTTAATAATTTTATCATATTCAGAAGATCAAAATTTACGAAAAACACTATTTTTTTTACTTACATCTTTTTAGACAAAAAATCTACCCTTTTTTGGAGGATATTAAAAAAGGTCCGATTCTACTATACAAAAAGTAGCGATTAATTACTTATTTTGAATATTAAAAGCACTGTTATTCAATACTTTTATTAATCAAAATAACTAATTTCCAGTATTAAATTGGATATATGTAAGAGAGAGCGGCCGTAAATAGCGTTACTAAATTTCCTTTGATACCCATGAATTATATGAAATTCAGCTCAAATATGATCTAAAAGAGAGATGATATTTGCTTTTGGCACGGGACGTATACAATCGACAAACAATTTGGTATATGCGTGACGATACAGTTCTTGCTGGTTTAAAATTCAAGCTCGCTCAATGTATTCAATGAATTATTTTTTACTCTTTTCTCCCTTTCTGTAAACTTCACGGCAATGCGGAATTCTTTTGCCAATGTAACGGTAGAACTTCTTGCACGATAGTCTCGTATGCGAGTGTGTGTACTTACGAGAATATATTACTATAAAGTATACAAAATATGAATGGCTATTTGAACAGGATAGAGGTACTTTCTCCCCAAGATTCCTTCCTACACATAAAAGCTACGAGTGATTTCAGCGTTAATTTGCAACACTCAAGCAATGCTCAGGTATAATATTCTTATCACAATATTGTCATACATCTCAAATCATTTCACTCTCTTCCTCTTTCACTAGCTCTCTTTTTAAAATTATCGATACATGAATTTTACGCAATTTTTAACAAACATTTTTCTTAATTCGTAAATTATTTAGAATAAAACGTTATCGCGTACACAACAACGATAATAATCTGCTCATTCATTCAAATCGTTTTCTCTCAATCTTTTACACACACACGCACACACACACACATGTATATGTATCCATTCTTATTCTGTTTCTGATAAAATATAAGTTAAGACATTCTTTGAGAGAAATCTGACTTTTCCGATATCTCCAATGTATAACATTCTTGTGTGTGCAGCGCTCGTTTTACAGAGCTTAGCACCTAATAGCAATAAAGGAGTTATTAATAACACATTCTGATAGTAATGTTAATACAGTATATATATGATAAAATCTTTCTGTAAATTACTTCTAACGTCATTAAGAAATTGATGTATTATCTCTCCTGCATAGCATAAGAAATGAACGGCTGATTTATATTCATAAACGATAGTTTTTGATGTGCATATGATCGTCTCGGTTATTATTCAATTATCGCGTGACGATAAATGTTTAAGAAAACTGTTCGTAATATTTGATTTGACAAAAAAAATTCAATTGTATAAAAAAACTATACAAAAATATCATTTTGGTGGTTCTCGTATCCCTTTTTTACCATTTTTATGAAGACGTGAAGTTATATGAGATCTATTAACTATAATTATAATAATTATAAAATTATCATAGTAATATGTTCTGTGACTTGATTACAATAACGTAAAAACATAGTCAAAAATGAAAGAGCAATATATTAGACTTCGATTCACGTCCACAAGTAAAATTGTTAACTATCTCGATGCACGATGAAAATAAAAATATATACATATACTTTTCACCTCTGGAAGTATTCAACAAGAAATCAATATTTCTTCATAACGTTTATATAGGTACAAATATCTATGTCGTAAAAATTTTGAATCATTTCCCCTTGCTTTCTGCCGAATAAATTTTTTTCTACTCGAAGTTAATGTTAGATTTTCACCGGCATGAAGTACAACAGCATTAAATAATTAACAAATAATTATCCGTGAATCACTGTAGGATATAGCACGAACGTAGATTTTGTCTCTCTTAATTTCAACATGTATATATACATATTCTGTTGCATAATGTGCAGCAGAATATAAATCAGGATCTATTAAAGTTAATCATTGTCGTTATCACATGTATGACTTCTACTGCCATAAATATACGTAATGTTATCTACATCCATCCATAAAACTTATATTGCTGATGTACATAAATATGGAAATACATTAATTATTACAAGATAGATTCTCGAGCATTTGAAGCAGAAAATAATCAGTCACTAAGCGCGACTTAATCGTGTAGAAAAATATGATTTTTATTAAAATCCATTCTACACGTCAGCAATATAAGTTTATTGCCTCCAAAGATTGTCCTGCATTATGAATATTACCGAGAGATGTACTTTCTATGTTTGCCTTTCAACTGTTCGTACAAATACATATAATATGAGATGTTAATAATGAGAAGAATCGGTGTTTAAGTAACAGCAAGATACAATAATGCGCACAAAATTATTGTTCTTAATATAGAAATATAGTATGGTTGTACAAAATATTCTTTGTAAGATTATTAATTCCTAAAGGCGCAAAACGTAAATGGCATAAGTACCATTCAAAACCATTATAAAACTATGATACATATCCACTATATATATAAAGTTACAATTACACAAATAAAATATAATACCCTATTATGGATATGCGTGAAGGTACCTATGAAACCTAATGTGTATACAAGAATTGCCTGGTGAAAACTATGACTTATGCCATTCTTATTAAATGCAAGATAGCGTGGACTACAAGAAATGAAAAACATACAAAAAAATCTTCATACAACGTTTTCACGCCATCTCCAAGACGTGATAACTAAAAAGTCATAATTGAATAACCTAAGTTTGATTGATATTATATACAAGGGAAAAGGAACGAATTGGTCAGGTGATGATTAGCAAGTCATTTGAAACACACCTGATTTGTCGAAAGCGACAAACGTCCTTTGGACCGAACAGAATTCTCACTCTATTCCTTTCTGCAAGGAGTAATATCATTAGCATTACACGCAATTATCCTCAGTTATCTTTACGAGCCTTTTTTTTACTTTTTTTCTGCGGTTTTGCTTCTGTCCAGACGTCTAGAACACAAATTACAAGTAATTTAAATAAAATTACACAATTCGAAATAAAATCTCATAATTTCCTCGTTAATGCAACAAACCTCCTAATTCGTCGAACACGGCGATTTTCTCTTGATTTTCTACCACTTTATTTTCTTCCACGTTGTTTACTTTCTCGGCATTCGCCGGCTTTTTCTGCTCTTCCACGATAGGCTTATTATCTGTCTTTGGTGTAGATGGTACTGAAGCGGGTGTGTTCTCGCCTTCAGAAGTTTTCTTATTCTTTTTCAATTTTCCAGATTTTTTCTCTTCCTTCTCGACTTTCTCAATCTGCGATCAAATGTTTCATTTATGGATTATCAACAGAAAAGTTTTAATGCTATGTAAAATAAAGGTATACCTTGCTCTGTTCTTCTTTCTGCGGCTCCTTAGCTTCATCTATCTCCTCGCTGGAAATAGATGTGAGGATCACTTCCTTTTTCTCCTTCTCCTTCAGCTCTTTATTTTCAGTTTCCTTAGCAATCTTATCCTTAATCTCGGGCTTCTCTTGTTCTTTCTGTTTAGCTTCATTTATTAAATCAGTCTTCTTAGAAGCTTTCTTGTTCTTCTTTGAAGGAGATTCCTCTTCCTTCTTCTTATTCTTCTTATCCTTGCGTGAATAAGCTTGCTCCCAATCTCCTGTTATCAATTATTAATATTGACAACGATAGATAACAACTTAAAGTAACTGCACGAACAAAATATATCTTATTTACTTATGCTAATACATGTACATTTTACATGTATTAACATAAATAGATAGATACATTTTGTTTGTGCAATTACTTCGAGCTTATTGCAAATCAACTAACCATCGTCAAAATCCACTGGTTTTTCCTGGAATAAATTCTTCAAATTCTTCTTATTCTTCGTCTGCTCCACTTTGTTCTCTTTGCCAGCCTTAGTCAATAGTTGTTCCTTTTCCTTCTTAGTACCAACAATCTTGTTGTCTTCTTGTTTACGCTCTTTTAATTTACCTTCAACATCATCTCCTTTGGTAGCTTTCTTAGGAGCTTCTACTTTTGCTGTTAATGTCTTTTTAGCTGGACTTGTTTTCTCAGATGCAACTTGTCCATTAGCAGCTTTCTATAACAAAATGTATAATACTTGATAAAATTGCATACAGTATATGATATCTAATATTAAAATGTAACACAACCTTTTATAACATTGAAAGGAGTATATAAATAATACACTTTTATCATTTGTCAATAAAATTAAATATTAAATTAACATTTTAATTAAATGAAGCTGACATGCCCTTTATTATATTTATTGTTAAACAAAGCTTTCTTTTTTATCACATATGTTCATTTAAAAGTTAGCATATTTAAAAATAGATGATCTAATTATAAGTTTTATTTATTATGCAGGATAGCCCTAAGTATTCTAAAAAAATTTTGAGGGTAATTCCTCACATTTAATTCAAGATGAAAACTTTATACGAACCATATGTCCAAAACAGCTTAGTTTCAAAGATACCGGATGTTAAGGTTTAAGGAAAACTTTTATTTTTTCCAGAAATGTCGAAAACTATTCAAAACATCTTAATGAAACTTTGAATATGCTTCAAGAGTATGAAGACTAATCTTTTGGGATTATACATTATTTTTTTATTTAATGAGAAGCTAATCCAAAGATAAGCAGGTATCTTTGAAATTAAGCTATTCGAGACATAGGGTCATAAAAGGTTTTCGTCTGAATTAATCACTCTCAAAATCTCTTGGAATATTTAAGAAGTATCTTATATAAAAAATGTCATATTTATTACCAAAAAAGTTATAGGTGTTTGAATAATAAGGGGTAAGCAACTGGAAGACTTTAAAAAGAGAAAGAGAGCAAATAATTCAGTAGAAAGTGTTGATAAAAAGATCCATTTGGCAGTGAACGGCAAAACCGTGTGAGCAATATCCTGGGCTAGATTCCAAAACGTCTTCTCTGAGGAAGATTTTATTTTACATGACACATCACACGTGTATTATATATATCGAGTAAAATTTTCCTCGGAGAAGAACGTAGCCCTGGTGGTCTGAAAACATGACGGGCAACGTCACGGACCACGCTGACAAAGCAAACAGACTTCGTCGCGGCGTTACGTCACGAACGAAGCACGGGGGGAAAAGGAAAACAGCCACCTCGCGAGACCACCCTCTCGAACCGGAGGGACCAGCTGATTAGCGGGTGTGTGTGCGTGTGCATCGACTCGCGCCCACAAGCGACGAGCCACCATATGGCGGGTGAACGCGACGTGTCTACGGGGAGAAAAGAACATGGGGGCGAAGGAGGGACACAGGAGGAGAGAGGGAGGGAGATCGCGCGGCCAGGTCGCCGAACGACGTTTTACTAACCTTTTCACGGATCTTGCCACGCTTCCTGGAAAGTTTCCGGTCCACGTCGGAGCCCGAGGAGAGCTGCGCAAACGGCGGCTGCTCGGCCTTCTTGAAGCCGAAGGCAAATACGAGAATGGCGCATATCAGCACGATACCCACAGGGATCGCGTACACGTATTGCGAGTGCTGCAGCAGCAGGCCGATGTGATCCATAGCGACGCACGAAGTTGTTCGCGATGGAAGCAATGAACGTGACGACCGGACAACCTGTACGCTACCCGCCCCGCGGCAACAATATGCAGACGACGCACGGACGATGACAACGATGACGACAACGATGACGACGGTGACGACGGCGAACCAGACGACTGACACGACGTGCGCGCAAAGCGCGAACCAGATCGCTCAACAATGCGGCGTGCGCTGCGCGTGCTCTGGCGGAAGCGCGGCGAACTACCATCTGCCAGGTGGCCGACCACCGGGCACCGGGCGCTGACGCGGCTCACCGCTCGCGGCCACTTGCGACCTGCGGCTTGCGGCCACCTTCAGGCTTCAGGATGCCGCGCCGCGCCGCGCCGCATGCGGTAACAACTTCACGCAGGTGCCGCGCAAAGAATACAGTTTTTCAAAATAATATTCGATATTAAGCTATAAATAACAAAATTTAAATATTGGAAGCTAAATACAAGTCATAAACATAACATTTTTTATTTAATTAAATGATTCCTTGGTGAACATTTGAATAACATGCTTGGTAAAAATTTGTCTTAAAACTTTTCATACAATTTTTTAGAATGTAAATTTCAGAATTGTTGAATAATTTTATAATTTTTTTTAGAAAACTCCTCAGATTTTTAAAATACATAATTGAGAGATTCTTTAAAAATATCGAAAAAGTTAATATTTTCTAAAATTTTTCCATATATATAAATTATGATATATTTTAATTTCTCTAAGATTTCCCATTCTGTCTGATGGTCTGATGAAATCTGAAAAAGTTTAAAACATCTTAAATTATTGTCTTTAAGTTATGTTGAGTTATAGTATAATTTATTTTTGAAGAAATTACATATAGAGAGAGAGAAAGAGAGAGACAGAGAATGAAAATTCTAGAAATTTTAGAATATTTCAGAAGTCAATATATAAAAAATTCTAAGAAAAGATGTAACTTTCTCTCGACATTATATTTCTGAAAAAAATATTTCCAAAATCCATTTCGTAAAAGTTCTAAGAAAAATGTTTAATGGGATTTGCAATGAAAAAATAAACAATTTTCATTGCTAAATAAATAAAACTTTGCATAGGTAATCGAGTTTTGCAAAAATCTAATAAAAATTGCAGTTGTTCGATGATAAATTAAATCTTTTCAAGAATTCTTGAAATATTTCCTCATAACTCGCAACAATACCCAGTTGCGCAATTTGACGGTAAATCGGGTAAATAGCGCTGAATAGCACTGACCGCTGTAGTCTGTACGTGCCGTCGCTTGAAATATTACGTTGAGGTTATGCTTACAATCCGATATGCGAAATATAATACAATAACGCTGGAATTGTTAGTCGTTTAAGTTTTACACTCTACGCATGGTCAAACGTGATTGATTATCGTCGGTTATGTGAAGACTCGACATGACCTCGTTTATACTTTTTTGTTACTGAACTATCGTAATATCATTCCGCGATCGCGTACGTGTCATCCATTTCCAATTTGATTTCTCATCGTCAATCAATTACTAATTTTTCCACAATGCTGGAGGGAGTGAAGCACGTGCTGTTAGTACTTTCAGGAAAAGGCGGCGTTGGCAAATCGACGATCAGCACTCAGCTGGCTCTTGCATTGAAGGAATCAGGCTTTCGAGTTGAGTATCCGAGTCTCTCCACAAGTTCCAAAATTCTACATTGAGTCGGTAGTCCTAAGTCTCTTATCAGTGAATCGGTGAAGTTGGCCAACAACCAACTTTCTTAAGACCGACCAAATTCGACTTTATTCCTTCCCATTAGAGAGTCGAGCTAATTCTAAACTCGATTCGCTGTACAACTAACAACTAGTTTTAGTAGATGCGAAAACTCATAGTCACCTATTAGGTTAAAACTGGTTAAGACTTGAGATTTCTGACTACCGATTCATTGTAGAATCAGCATTAAAACACTTACTCCGATAAAAATTTTTCTCACAATTTTTTATATAATTCTTCAGAATTTTTTGTAAAAAAAAATATTTTCAGATTTTTTTCAGAATTTCTGAAAATATTTTTATAATTTTTTTTTTTAGAAAATTTCTCAGATTTTTTATATAAATTAGAACATTTTTTTGTAAGTACTGAGAAAGTCTACACATCTTTTCTAGAATTCTTCACATATATGGATTTTGAAATATTCAAGACTTTCCATTTCACAATTTCTGATAAAATCCTATAAAATTTAAAAAAGTTTAATATATTTTTTACGAAATTATATAAAAATTTTAGAATTTTTAGAATATTTCAAAATTCACATAAATGAAAAATTCTAAAAAAAAAACCATAAAACTATTTGCTCAATATTTCTCAAGTATTCCAATTTATATAAAATTTTTCATTATGGTTTATTTAATAATTATGCTTTCAAGTATTATATCTTTAAAATAATTTTATAACTCTCTTCTACATTCTTATTGATGCAACAAAAAAGTAAATTACAATGAATCAGTTTTCCAATTTATACTTTTTGTAATACAGTCTAACTTATATAGAAATTCATTGATTAATTAAAATCAAATGCAATTCATAAATCCACGATTCATAAATCCATAAATCTGCCTTAAAAAATTATATTAAAAGTGTAAAGACAAGCACCAAGTATATTTACAAGTAAAATCATTTTGTAAATGATACGGTATATATTCAAAAATAAAATGGAAAAATCGATTAATTATAACACCATGAAATAATTAAAACAAATTATGAATTACCATAGGTTGGGATTTTGGATGTCGATCTCTGTGGTCCCAGTGTGCCTTACTTACTGAACTTAGAAGAGAAAGATGTTAACCAGTCTTCTGAAGGGTGTGTCCTTTATTACTTGAGCATTAATTCCTTAATAATAATTATAATAATCAGGGACCCTATATATTCTGTAACTTTTAACAACAATGTCAATATTGTTATGTGCCATTGCGCAGATTTTTACCATATAAAATATCTGCGCAACAATACTATAATGATATGAACGACATTGTTAATTAAGAGTTACAGAATAGGGCAGTAAGTATGCTATTAATAAGTCATATAAATCGATAGATGGATACCAGTGTTTGCCGATTCAGAACAGAAACTATCTGTCATGTCGATTGGTTTCCTCCTGAAAAGTCAGAACGATAGTGTGATCTGGCGTGGGCCTAAAAAGAATGCTATGATCAAACAGTTTTTATCAGATGTGGTTTGGCGAGATATTGATTATCTGATCATCGACACACCACCTGGCACTTCTGATGAACACATTACAGTCATGGAGAATTTAAGGTAATTTGTGAATAATATTATCCATGTATAAAATTTATATTTAATAGTAAGTAAAGATCAACAAAAAAAATGTTCAACATAAATAAGTAAAAAAGGCCATATTCAGTCAAAGCGAGTTTTAGTGATTAATAATATTTTTGTTAAACTGGAAATTGTCAGTGAAACATAGTCGGAAACTAAAGCTGAAGTACGTAATATCACAAATTACATTGATAAGCAATCCAATAATACTGATGCTGAGCATCTTTACAACATATTAAAATACAAAGAATTTATTGCAGAAATAAAAAAATTGAAAGATTCATACAAAATTACATATTGGGAATAAACTCTTGCTTTGATCAAATATGGTCTTCTTTGTTCATTTGTATTTTTTTATTCTATTTTAGATGAGATAAATTACAATATTTAGGTCTGTTTTTTATCTCTACACTCTCTAAATATACACATGGTTCAATAAGTTGAAGTAAAACAAATATATAAGTTTATTTAATTCAGAGAATGCAAGAATAAAAAACCTTCTTTTTAATTACGTTATAAGACATTTGTAAACTGAAATTATTACAGAAATGTAAAATGCGATGGTGCAATAATAGTGACCACTCCACAAGCAGTTGCAATAGATGATGTTCTGCGAGAGGTGACATTTTGTAGAAAAACTGGTATTCATATAATCGGCATAATTGAAAATATGAGTGGCTTTGTCTGTCCTTCATGTACAGTAAGTACTCTTTCATTTATTGATTGTAATTAATGTAAACAATTTAATAATAATATAACAAATAATTTAAAAAATATATATTAGGAGTGTGATTTAGTTTTGAGGGGTTTTGAGGTTTTACAAGAGATAGTATTAATGTCAGTGTTGTCGAAGACATTCCAATCACAGCTATTATTTTTTGCTTTAATATTACTCCATGATATTTAGTCATTTACTAACAATAGACGCGATAAACATCGTGTTTATACCATTTTAGAAATAAAGCTTCCTGAAGAGAATTTTCGACATGCGTTGCGTTTGTTTTTTAATCAGAAGAAAACGGCGGCTAAAGGTCGTAGAACTGATAGAAACTTAGGGTGATGTTGCTTCATTAATTAGGACATGTAAATATTAGTATCTATCGATTTAAAAGTAGTGATTTCAATGTTAACAAAAGCTGAAAAATGCAATTTGCAAGCATTATTGGATGAAAATCCAGCACAATCCATGTCAGAACTTACCAGAGAATTAAATGTTGATCGTACAACAGTTATTAAATGTTTACGTGATATGTTGTTTAAATAAATTAGTTTTTGAGGGAAAAAAAACCCTCAAAACTAAATCACACTCCTAATGATACAAAAGGCTATGAGTCAAGTAAAATGTTTATTGCTTAATAATTATAATAATTTTATAAACAAAAAATACACAAACGTTTCGACTCTTATCGGATCATTATCAATGTGACAATTTAACTTGACCATATAATCGGTTAACAATTTAAAATAGTCGAGATGTCAGTTAAACAATTAAAAAGAAAAAGACATGGTCTTACAAAATTCATTCACACTATTATGATATGGTATTCCGTATTTTATGTATCGATTATTTTGAATTGTCACATTGATAATAATCCAATAGAGATAAAAACGTTTGTATATTTTTTTATAAAATTTAACAATTATTGAGCAATGAACATCCCGGGCTTATAGCCCTTTATGTAATTAATGTAATTATTCAATATAATTTTAATAAATCTTACTTTTTACACAGGAATGCACCAATATATTCTCCTCAGGCGGTGGGATAGCCCTCTCCGAGATGGTGAAGGTTCCATTTCTAGCTAAAGTACCAATAGATCCACAAGTCGGCAAGTTAGCAGACAAGGGACAAAGTGTTTTGGTGACATTACCCGACAGTCAAGTCGCACAGGTGTTTAGAAAATTAGTCGAAGAACTCACCAAGAGTAAGGAAGCTTGAAAACAATATTAGTACTATACATAATTTCTAGCATTACATGTGGTACTTGCTCGTGATGCTTTACCGTCATCTCTATCCTAGATAAAATTGTACATACAAGTATCTTTGTGAGATAACTGTTTTTATACTAGTGTATGGAGTTGTAAAAGAAATAAAGAATGCTATTTTATCATATATATTTGCATATATTGTAAGAAAGGAAAGGAGAATTAAAAAACAAGAAATGAATCTTAATTTATAACAGGCATACATTAAGTATTCCATTTTATTTCTTCCCTTTATATTAATTCAATGCAAGTTCAATTTGCTTTAAATCCGTATCAGATTATACATTGAAAGTTGAGGACTGAATTGGAGATAGTTCCACCAAGTAGAATGAAACGGATTAAAATTATCCGATTGGTCAAGTTCTAATCTTCAATTCGCAATCTCTCAATTTCCAATGCATAATCTACGAGTTTTAGAAATGCTTTTTGAACTACTATGGTACTATAGAGACACAGCAGAAACAATAACTAACCAATACTGTCTGTACAATGTATCTTGTACAACGCAAATTCTTTTGCATATAAAATTTCTGCTATTCTATTATATATATATATATATATAATATTCATTTGTTTCCCCAACCCCAAAGACCCTTAACAAAGCCAGTGAGACCAGCTTGCCCTCTTTTAGCCTGATCGCCCATTTTATGCGACAGATCAGGGAATTCAACCATGTTGAAGGCCAGATCGAAGAACAAAGGTTTGCAGGGAATACTGCGCATCGGTGGTGGCAGTTTATAGACGTTTGGTTGCTTCGTGAGAAGCGCCTGATCTTCTCTATATTCGTGCAAACGTTCATACAACGGTTTCTTACTTTTAGCAAGCTTACTAGTTCCACTTTCTTCTTCCTGACCATCCTCCAAAACGCTGTGAGCATGAGCGGCATACTGCGCAGCCTCCACAGAGGTCTCCAATTTATACAAAGCTTCCTTGAGTTCAACTGGAAGAATCTTGTCGTATTTAAATGCGTCTTTAACATGCTGCAGCGATCTTTGATACAAGGCCATAGCCTCACGCCAACGATGCAAGTTGGCGAGGCTCTGAGCCATATAGAAACATCTAAAGGCTCTGTAACATTTTGTTTTTGCTTCCTGTTCCTCCAAGAATTCTGCATCATCTTGCAACTGAGATATCTCCACAAGATTG
The DNA here is from genome assembly GCF_001594075.2 of Trachymyrmex cornetzi. Lineage (NCBI taxonomy): Eukaryota > Metazoa > Arthropoda > Insecta > Hymenoptera > Formicidae > Trachymyrmex > Trachymyrmex cornetzi. Next base: position 849,669 of record NW_017299923.1, on the reverse strand, counting down.
TGCAACGCTGCTTCGTACAGACGTACTATGTCCTGCGGCTTGGCTTTCTCCTCTGCCGCCTTCACCAGCGTCAGATTACGTTCCAACGTGCGAGACAGTCGGATATACTGCAGATAATTGATCAGATGTTGCTGTGGTGACCACTTGTCATTCTCCTTGTTCTTCAACTCGTTTTTAAAATGATCACGCACTGCCAATAGAGCATCTTTACAATCTATCAAATGCGCCTCCAGCAGATCGATCTTTGCCTGATTGGTGGCAGCCCTTTCCAGAGCTTGATTCAGCCTAGAGTCTGCAATGATCAGACCAGCTGCTCGTGGCGGTACTGTACCACAGGATTTTCCACGCCATGTCACTTCCTCAATATTAGCTTGCTTTTCCCGTGTCTGAGCTATCAGAGAGTCTAGGCTGGCCATCAATTCGCCGCTCAATTGCCCGCGCATCTGCATAAGATCATCCATAGCACTAGTGTCTCCAATGTTATAAGCGCAGTATCTAAGACTAGGTGCTAATTCCTCAACTCGTGCCTTATATATGACCTGTTCTAATTCTGGCAACGCAGATGCCAGATTACCATATACCACTTGGGCCTTCTTCAAGTTTTCCATAGCCTGTTTCCACAATTGCAATTCAAACTGCAGAGAACCATTCATCCAGGCTACATATGCCTGAGCCTCCAGTTTCGTACGCGCGTCACAATTTATATTCTGAACAGAGAAAACATAGTAAAACCATAAAATATAGTCTTGGCAATTTCTTAGAAATAATTAATAAAAAAAGGTTAAGAAATTAAGATATACAGCCAAAAATTTTTGACCAACAGAATTTTACAACAATTTTTTATATCAATCTTTTATCAATCTATTTTTTAATTTATATTACAAATTAATAAAATTCTTGTTATAATTAACTTAAAAACGCAATATTTTAAAATATATTAAAATACTTATATGCTAAAAAAATGTACCTCTATTAAATCTTGCAATTGTAAAGAGTAAGCAGCTGCTTTCTTGAGTCTTGATATCAGATGAAACTTCTTCCTTGGCTCTGTATTGGATTCCTGACGTAGCTGCATCGCGTAACTCCACGCGCGCTCGGCCATCATCAAGGGTACTTGTAAAAATTTATCCTCGCTGACCATAGCCACAGTGACATCTTTCCTCTTGAAATGACGTCTGTCGCCCTGTGGCACTTTCAACACTTTCCGCAATCTTCTCAGCCTTCTCGAGCAATAACCGCGATACCGCTGGTAATCGCCATGTCTCAACCCATGTTGTTGCTGTGCTTCCTTGATTATCTTTAGAACTACAGTGTTTGTCAGGAATTGATAAGGATAACAAAAATTGAAATTGTATAAATTAAATATATGAATCAAAATCAATTTTTAAGTCAAATTAAGAAAGTTTTTGCTGTGTCAATTAATTGTATCATCAATTTGATCAATTTAGCAAACATTTAACACTAGAACCATCGATAGTATTATTTTAGCTTTGCTAATCATTTCTATTTTTCTTTTTTATATTAGATAGATAATACAAGATATTGAAAATATATAAATAATTTTAATGCTATAATTCTGTTAATTATTTCAATTTTTTTCTCTTTTGTATTAAATATATACTACAGAATATTGAAAATACATGTAAACGTAATATAAATTCTAATGATAAAGGACATTTTCCAAGAAAGAGACATAGTATAACATCATAAATCATTTCACCATTGTTTAATTAGGTACTCCATTTGGTGACAAGTCGATAGAAATATGGTTCTACCTTTGTTACTTATGATCCAGCAAAAAAGATAAAATATTTGTATCGACTTATGTTACTAAATGAAAAAATATCCATTGGCAAACAAGGATGTAATGATTCACTATGGACAAATTCTACTTGGCGCACAACACTTGTGAGAATTATTTGTTCTTGTTTGACACTTGATAAATGATAAGTGATCTGTTTTCTGTTCCTGCACTAGGCTGCTCTAGAACTCTCTTTCTTGCTTTTGACAAATATCAAATGTATATCTATCTTACTTTAAGTTCTAAAAATGTACACTAATTCAGCTACAGAAAACAGACCTAAGGAAGAAGTAATTCCAAGAATGTTACAAGCATCAAATAGAATGTAACCTATTGGTGTTTTTCAGCAAGAGGCACAGTGTAACCTGTGTAAAACATAATTTCATATTTGCTTAACATTGGCAAACAACAAAGATATAGGCATTTTCCAGCAATAGACAAGTATCGCAGTATAACACAGTGAATTATCTCATCTTTAATACTTGCAAACAACAAGAACGTAATAATATAATCTGTGTTCCTTGCTGGAAAAGATTCAATATTGACTGTTTTCCTTGTTGGAAAACACTCATAAACAAAATATCAAAACAATTCATTAATCGAAAGCAAAGATAAGAAATTATCAAATTGGCATCTTTGACAATTCTAGCAGGATATTATCAACGATTTTAATGTTGATAGATCAATATCCCAGTAATAACTCGCAACAGCAAGAGGTTACGAAGAACCATATGGCACTGATAGTTCTATCGTAGAATCAAGAACAATTTTCACGAAAGGATACTCTCCAGGGAATACGTTCTCGGTTCTTTTATCGTAACTCCATTTTGCGTTTGGTTTTCCTTCGAAAAATCCAGTTTTTCTTCGATTACCATTCTTCTTCAAAACCACGTACTCTTATCTTTCACTAGATCCTTGTAAAGAAAAATAATAAAATATGTATATCCATGATATCAAAGATAATTAAGGGGAGAGTGGAGCCAGGAGCGGATTCACTTCACTCATGGACGTATCGACGCATGAATGGCTGCGTTCAGTAGAGAAAGCAGCTTTGCAAAATTCTTAAATATGATTGGTTTATACATTTAGATCTAGTGAGGAACTAAAGGCAAGACCAATCATAATTTTACAACAGTTGCAAAGCTGCTTTCTCTACTGAACGTAGCCAATGATATACTTGGCGCCAGTTGGTGTGTATTCCCAAACGCAGTTTTATAACGTATTTCACTGGCAGAGCAGGCTGTCGCACTCAGTGCACTTTAAAGCTGTTGTAATTTGTACACGAATCGACATAAAAATTTATACGTTTAATAAAAATATAGAAATAAATTAAACCACGAAATCCTTAATACATTTTATTGTGATATTTGATAAAATATACATTGGATATTTTATTAACTGAGATCTCTCACTTTTACAGTCAGGCTGGAGTCCCATGAGGTGTATTTACCGCGTATCGCGTAACCGCGTAACCAATCAGAAGCGATCCGCTGTTGTGATTTCGTGTTTTACTGATTATTGATTGGTTACGCGGTTACGCAATACGCGGCAAATACGCTTCATGGGACTCCACCCTCAGATGTTGATGTACAACAGTTCTAATGTGCACTGAGTGCGCACCGGTTGTGCCAGTGAAATACGCTATTAGTTTAGCGGCGGAGTGGAGAGAGACAGCAAAGGATTGAGGAAAGGAGCAAGAGAGTGAGAAAAGAACTAAAAATGGCGGATGCGAATATAGCGCCTTACTTCTTACAGATTTCCTAACCTCAATTATCAACTTTAACGCTTAATATCTCGAATTACAGGACAGAGCGACGCTTATTTCTGCCAGATTCTTTCGTTTCATGCAAAAATACATCGAATAAACCTAATTTCATCGATTTTTGAGCTGAGGCAGCTATTCTGTATAATTACCATTTCGTGTAAAAACGCGTCAAATGAGACTAATTTCATCAAAATCGGTGAGTAAGTCCGTTTTTCACAATAACCCAGATGTGAATACATGAATAAGTTCTGTAAATACAGCAATGAGATCTGATCACAATATGGAATCTGATAATACAAGTCCATCTGTCGAGACACAAATCCAGAAGACATTAATTTCCATCTATGGCGTTAGTCTGAAAATGTAAAATTTTTATAGTTACTTTTTGTGAAAATGATAATGATCAGTTACGATGACAGTTGAATTGATTTTTTAACTTTCAGAAAGAAAGAGCTGGAGGTGATCAAGGAACTTACGAAGGAAAACGGACACCTGCGTACAATAGTTAATGCTGCGAATCAAACATTGTCCGAGAAAGTTCAAAAAATGGGAGTGAACGTGGTAAACATTATCCATGAGAGCAAGCATAATAACAGGTTAGAATCAAATTCACTGGATTCACCCACGAGTGTTACGGAGAAGTTGGATCAAATAAGTAAATAAATTCCTGAAACATATAATTTTTAAGTACATTTTATTCATTGTACATTGTACATTTATACTGTTTTATATCTTGATAATTCACATATATTTACTATATTTTTATAAACTATTAATAGCTAAAAAGTTATTATAATATTTAAATTAATATTAAAATAGATATAATATTGTGTCTCTCAGGACACGAAGAGAATCTGTTGACCCAGTGAGACAATATCATATCTAAAAATAAGTTTTTTTTCTATGACTTGTATTTTTATTGAGTCATCCTTGTAACTCATCAATAATAAGAGACCAAATAAAATAACTAAACGTAAGATAAATTTATTCTCGATGTCAAATTTATTCTCGATGTTTACATTTTTACCTAGAAAAAAACTGTTTCATCTAAATTGGACTCTTCAAAAAACATTGATTTTTACTTATTTTTTTAAAAACTTATATGGTCTAAACTGGGTTTTAGGTACTTAAATGATTACAATTTGTATTAAACCGTCGAAAATTAAAAGAAATAAACTTATTTTTGGTGAAAACGGATCTTAGTACTTAAATATTTCAGAGTGAATTTTTATATACATATATACATATCCAAATTCTGCAAATCGTGTGCTAAAATCTTTTTCGGTCTTGAAATGCTATCATAAACAGAACTAAATTAATAATATCACAAATTAAATTGACAAGCTATTTTAGTAATATTTTGCTGATAGGCATCTTAGAAGGATATTAATAATCTCATGCTGATAAGCATCTCAAAAATAATTAAATCTTAAAAATAATCTGTACATAATTTTATTGCCAAAAATATTACTTTAACCAATATGTATAAAGAGATTATGCATTAAAAAGCAGCGTGTATAAATAATATTAAACATAATGTCTTTTGAAACCCACAGAATTCGGGAAATCCAGATTCGAAACACGCCTGAGGTGGGTGGATAGATATGGATGCGCACGCGCGCGCGTGTGTGTGTATAATTAACATCGATTTATTTAAGCACTTAGATTCAGCTCAGACCGTATAAAAATGTCATTCTTCGGTTGTGTATTCACATTACAGTCTCAAAAGACGCTTCTAATATCTATAATTATGCTAACCCATCATTACTTGCGTGGACTGTTCAGAATATCCCACCCTTGTAAATTCGCTAAATGTATATGGACGCTATAACTTATACACATTATTATATTTAGCGCAAATTGTTTTACAATAAAAAAATTTGTATTTATCTTTATCTAAAGGATGTAATAAAATATTATCAATTTTTTAAAATTTACATTATCAAAGAGAACAATGAAAATTAAGACATGTCAGAAACACTCTACGCGAGTAATTACATTTAAAAAAACCATATGAATAACAGAGTTAATTAAGGATCTGTAAAAAATGATTTTCTGAGAAAAGAAATATTGGAGAAAATCATAAATATTTTCATAAAACGTTTTGATTGTGGCACATCTATAATTTTGATTCTGTTAGCCAGTTGAATTGTTGCTTCTTTCGATCTGCTTGCGGGTTAATCATGATGTTTATTAAACTGGGACTGTCCATCACCTGAAACGATATTTTAGCATTTAAACATTTCTTTTCAATTTTTAAAGGAATGATGATCTTATTAATAACAATCTTACCTTGAGAGATAATTTCAATGCCTGCTGAATGTCCTCCACAGTAGTGCAAAAATGTCCTTTCTTGCCAAACATTTCCATTAATTTCTCATAATGAGTTTCAGATGTTAATGAATACGGAGGTGTCCTAAAAATGTAATTTTAATAATTAATGTAAAAGTATCTGGATTTGCAAACAATCGATCACAGTGAACCTTAAGTTAAACTATCTAAACATTTAAAACATAATTTTTTTATATTAAGATTATGTAGAGAAATGCGTACACTTGCGTAGGATCTCCGGACGCTTGTATTTGTTTGAAAGTTTCGTTATCAAAACCGCTGTATATGCCATTATTATTCACGATTATAATAATCACCGGTAGTTTATAACTGAAAAGAAAGGATAGATGTGATTATATTCTTCGCCCGTGAAATGAGACTTTTTTTATCTTAATAATTCTACCAAGATAGTCTATTGCCTGGAGGATTTTAAAAGGAATTAATTCCTTAATGCAATTTTATTGATTCATACGATCATTCGACATGTAAATAATAAACAATCAATTAATTATGCGCTATAGAATGTTATAGAAACCAATTTTAATGTCATTTTCAATAAAAGTCAATTATTATAATATAATCGTACAATTCTCAATATCGACGTCAATTTTATTGTCCGCATCAGCTTAAATCGTCTTCCTCAGCTTCCAATGTTTTGACGTTATCGCAATTGACTCTCCTTAATATTTTACAGACGGTCTCACAAATTTCATTTCATATTTGTGAGCACAACTGCAGTTACAAACTGCATTATAATTCGTCATTAATTTTTTTTATTTTTATTACTCACACATTAAAAATGAATTTCTGTTTCATGATATAGCGTATAATTAAGATAAATACTATTAAGCAAAATGTAATTAAGTAAAATATATTTTTTTTTAGTATGAAATACATTGGTTTTGATTAATAATTGCAATAAAAGAAAGTCTCAATAACATAAAATTAGAGAATAAATCCAAGATATTGGAAAACCGATTAGAAACGTCCAACTTGCGTTAACGATATCTCGGTCACCATTGTCATCAAAAAGCTCTTGTTTGACCTCTCATTTTTTTCGTTACAATGTCTACTTTTTTTCTCTAACGACAAAAGCGTTTGGACTGATAGAAAAACAGTTATTGTACAAAAAAGTAAAAATTGAAAATTTTAGCAAATTTTTGTTATTTTTTTCTTCTGTTTTCTTTTATTTTGAGTTTGATATTGAAAAAAAAATTTTTATATTAATTTCCTACCAAAAAGTTCTCTTGAAATTTTTTCGTATTCTGCGTTTTCGAGATGTATTAAAAATAATTTGAAAAATGACACTTTATTAACATCTCCGAAACGCACCGCGATGCTTAATAGCATTTTTGTTTTTTAACTTATTTACATGTCGAATGATCGTATGAATTAATAAAATTGCATTAAAGAATTAGGTTCGAACAGTCGTTTTTTACCAAGCAATAGCTTATTACATTACCGAAACATGGTTTCGATCTCCATGCCGGAGAATCCGAAGGCGCTGTCTCCTTCAACACAAATTACTCTTTTTTTCGGCGCATTATCTTTGCAATAAAGAGCAGCTGCGATTGCAAATCCAAGCCCTACACCCATAGTGCCAAACGTACCGGCGTCTAGTCTATGGCGAGGCAAATTGTTCAAGAGAATGGTTCGTCCGATGTCCATTGTATTAGCTCCCTCGGAACAAATAATGCAATCTGTATATATGAAAAAATATTATAATTATAGAATTATACAATTTATACTTTACAGATCTAATATTATTGTAGATATAATATTATACAATCATTTATATAATATAATATTAAGCATATGTAATATTTTTAACTTATACTGCAAATCAATACATAAGAAAGAAATTTTTATTATTGATTCTTTTTTTTAATTGTTAAAAAAAATTGCTAATATAAATTAAAATACATGCTTACGATATCTTTTCTACGATAAAAAACAGATACTTCTACAATTTTAATAAACGTATGTATCTAAATGATATATTCAAGAAGATATGTTCACCTTTTGGTATAACATCTTGAATATGCTTAAATACGGTGTAATAATTCAGGGGCACACTAGTGTCCATCGACATCCGCTATAAACGAAAGTTAATAAAAGAAAGTGTGCAAATTGATCATACAAAGAAAGAATCTTTATTCAAATAATAACTAAGACAGGGCTCACGTGAACTGATTGCTTATTCTGTTTGGCTTTCGATATGAGCTCCTTCCACCACGGATGATTTTGCTCAATACGCCATTTTCGACTTCTCAATGTATTTGACAGATATTCTGTTGCAGGTGCAATGTCTGATTGAATAGCGACGGCAGATACTACGGAATTGTGCAATTCTTCAGCACACAAATCGATCTACGGAATAATAGCAGCAGTTGTACATTAATCCGAAATTATCTTTTCCGATATCTCTCTTCATATTATATAATAGTATAGAATTTTACCCTAGTAAAAGATTTTATTCTTGAATTAATATTAAAAAGGATTTTTAACACTCATTCGATTTTGTAAAAAATATACATTTATTACAGAGTAGGGGTCCATGATACAATAGGATAATTTCGAGACGAAGGATAATTTCTTATACAAAAAAATAGAAACTGCAGAATAAACTTTTTCTGAGGCTTCTTCGTTTCTGAGAAAATTAAGTTTGAAAGTCGCATTGAGTATTGCACATGTTGTTAATGAAAATACGATTTATAGAAATACACTGTAAACGTTAGCATATTTATATAACGTTCATACAACTTCACGAGTGGCAGGATTAAAGAAAATATATTGTGACAAATAATTATAAATTCAGAAATATAAACAATCTTTAAAAAATTTTGATACATCGCTTCGTCGCATTCTTAAGAAATCATATAAAGAATCATCGATTTACCTGTATGACTTTGACATTATTTTGAAATCTAGGTGGCCGTCCAAAATGCAACATCCAATTTAATCGCGCACCTAGCAACAAAATGACATCGGAATGTAGCAAGGCATACGTTCGCGCGCTGGAGACGCAACGTTCATCTTCATCCGGTACAACGCCCTTTCCCATCGGGGTTGGTAAAAAGGGTAAATCTGTCGAATAGATAAGCTCTCTCACCGGATCTTCAGCTCGACCGTAAGCGGCTCCTGCGTGTAAAAAGCATAATGGAAAAAGGAAGAGAAAAAATGATTGGTATAATAAAAATTTTCTGTAAATCCATGCGTTTACCCTTGCCGACTATCACCAAAGGTTTTTTCGCTTTTATCAATAAATTTGCTGCCCGCTCGATTAATTTTGCATCAGGATACAATAGCGATGGCGATGGGCAGCATAAAACCTTAGCAATCTTACTTTCGTCCACATTTTGGGTCAATAATGTAGCGGGTAAATCGAGATAAGCAGCACCTGCAGACAATGTATAGTACGATGCAAAGATGTAAGATTAAAAAATGTCTAATTTTTTATCAGAATTCTCCTGAATAGATATTTCCACTTTAACGTGGTAAAGAGGATTACACTCAGAAATAACCCGCTCAGGGGTGTAATTGAGTGTAGCCAACAAAGAGAAACCCCTCGTCGCTCTCCAAGCCGAGGTGTAAGCTACCATTTATGCCGACAGTTGTATAGGGCAGAAGGAGTTGCGTCGCAAACGATCCCTTTCGGATACCGGGCATCCTGCGAGAGCTGCGGGAGTATGTAGCCAAGCCCTGAGCATTCGCGGCTCTACCCAAGTGATATCACGCTACCACATTACTCGATCGTGGAATAAAAAATGGAACCGTTAAATAAAAATGTATTAGACAAAGTCTTTCAGGACATGGCTTCTTTAGGGAGCGACCGATTTGAAGAGATTAAAACAGCGAAATGCGACCAATATCTGACCTTCTTTTTCGACCTAAAAGATTTCAGATCAGAAAAGATTTCACTGAGTCTCAACTACAGCGGCACTGTCAGATGCCATTACGAGAGAGAGGGCGGGGGGGGGGGGGAATAGAAAAAAGGAGCACAGGGTGAAAAGATAACAAAAAGCAGGTATACAGAATTTGTAGAATATATAAAGAAAGAGAAAATCAGAAAAAGGAGAAGAAAAGGTAGGAAAGGTTTATGATATTATCATAAAGGGAATAGAAAAAGAAACAAGAACATAAGAAGATATATGTAGTAGGAGGAAGAGAGTTTGGAAATATAAATAAGAAGTTAAAGGAAAATCTAATAAGAAAACAATAGAAGAATGTAAAGAAGCCATGATATGGAGATATTAGGAGAATCGGAGTCATGTTTGGATGGTGCGATAAGTATAGAAAGAAATCAGAGGATTAAGGAGTAGTAGTGAGGAAGAAGAATGGATGAAAATTGAAGATTACGCGAAGATAACAAATTGGAATTTAGCTGCGAGATATGGATATAAATAAAAATTAGAAGTTGATAGAAATAGAGGGAAAAGAGTTAAGATTGTAGAGAAAGAAAAATCTGAGATAAAAAGAGGCAGGAAAAAGATAAGTAAAGATAAATTGAAAGAGATAAGATAGGAATAACAAGTAATATTATACATTTGAGACTGGTACGTTAGAATTTAGATTTAAAAATAGACAGTATGGATGGATAAATGTGTGAAGATAACGAAAAGAAACAAGTTCCCTTCTTAGCTTTGCAATGCTGAAGGATATAAAAATTTTATTTTATAATAATTTGCACGAATGAACTTCTTAAAGTCTTAAGATGATGAAAAAAATATTATAAATTATTAATCTAAATTTTTTAAATATACGTAACGTTAAATTTTTTGCAAACTATCATGAAGCTGTCACCGTCTTTTTCAGCTGATATCTAGAATCTATTAAGTGCTAATACTGCCCTAAGTTAATTCGAAAATTGCAGAAGAAGTCTGGCACTCCTTACCTGGTCTACCATAAGTGGCGAGTCGTACAGCCTTTTCAACATGCAACGGAATAAGCGCAACTGATGGTGGCCTTGCCGCGTATTTACAGTATGATCTACTTGCCTCGACCTGTGGCCATTCCTGAAACCCGCCAATACCCTCGTGATCTTCCGGACAAGATCCTCCTAGTACGAGCACAGGCCTGCCGAAATATATAGGTGCTGAATCAGAATGATTTTGAATATTCGTTATAATTATATCCTACATGGAGAAAAATGTAAAGTAATAGGTAATAGAATTCTAACAAATTTTATGGCACGCCATATAAGAACAAGCGCCTACTTAATATAAAATTTACTTTACTTTTTTGGTAAGTGAGCGATCGTCAGATAGCCATACTTAATATACTTTTTATATTTTGTAAAGTAAATTTTGAGAGTTGTTCGTGTTTACAGTCTTGAAAATAGTATAATTTATTTTATTATAAAGTAATAATTACTTGAATGGATTTATTGTAATTGTAAAAATGTATTTTTTTACTTTACATCTCCGATATTTTTACTTTCAATCAAATAAAGTTTGTCATAATTTCTGTAAAAATAATCAGAATACTTTTACTAATTTGCTAAAGTAAAAATTACTCAACTATTTTTCTCTGTGTGACACGCTAAAAAATCTAAGTTATAAATTTTACAAAGCATCAAATCAACGATTCCATATAATTTTTATAGGTAGCAAAAAATGCATATCCGATGTTTTCATAAGGAAAAATCCACAAACCAGAATGACATAATGCTTTGATGCATCGCCATGATTTCTATGCAACGAGATTGTAATCACAACTATTATAAGTCAGACAGCAGTTAGGTGAACAATTTTTACGACGATTTCCACGCAATAAACAAAATTACGTCGAAAATCGCCACATGTGTCGATCGTTCCGTAAGATACGAAAAATAATTAATTAATCCATTTCCGTTCCAAGATTCTAATATTCATTACGTATTCTCGTGTATTATACATATACGAGTGCTTTGATATTTCATACTTCGTGATTCGTAATATTTTACTCTTACGATTATTACTAATAATATACTTCATTTAATATGACATCGGTAAATTATTAAGATAATAGTATAGGAATCGCGGGTCAATACTTACCAACAATTTACTTGCGCATTTGCCATACCACCAATAACATGCAACAACCCTGGACCAGAGACACATAATACCACCGCAGGTTTTCCTGGATGAAAATTCTATATTTTATATAAGCTCATTTTTTTCATTAAGTAAGAGAGTCGAATTGGGAGAACGGCCACGAAATTTAAATTCCGGTTGAGGTAATATTTTTCGCAATAAATTATTCATAGTTTTTAAGATTCTTATTAACATCAAATTATTAATATTCTTATGAAATACTTATTAGCATCAATATTATTAAATTGCTTGTCCATTTAACATGTGATACTGTTACTCTTATACTTCTATTTATGATTGCATTTCAAAACTGAAAAAGATTTCGTTGCGCAGTTTGCAGAATATAAGATTTCTTTTACTTAATTAGATTTATTCTCTGATCGGCTTAATTTCATATTATAATTTTTTTATTCGTGTTTATTTTCTATCATCTCACTTACTTTACTTATGACAACAATGATTACGCTTATTTAATCAGGTGATAGAGTTTATACAACTGTTACGAGTGTAAAGCGTTTTGCAAAAGAAATGTTTTTAGAAGATATTTTTATCTTTTATTGATGTTAATATATGCATATTTACAAATAAATATATTAACATTGAAAATATATATGATCTTTGTAAAAAATTTCTACTTACTCATTAAATATCCGTAAGCTTGCGCGGCATAGCAAGCAGCCTGCTCATTTCTAAAACCTACATACTGCATACCGATGGATTGCATAGTTAAAGCCAAATCAATCACAGGGTGTCCCATAATGCCGAAAACATAAGTCAAGCCCTGTTCACAATGTATAATATATATACATATAGTTACAGTGTAAGAAAATATCTCGAAATAAGTTGAGTATAACTGAATGAATGTCCATATATAATTAAACATTACAACATACATAGATTTCTTTTTTTCCATGTTTCCTCTCTGATGAAAAAAGTTCTCACTAAAATCTGAAGAAGTTTAAGGTATTTTCTTAAAAATCTTCATAAGATTTTTTCAATTCTTATATTCGATCGATATGCAATTTGTAAAAATTGAAATATACTATTGTGAAAATCAAACGCACCAACTTCTGCGCTATTATTGCTCTCAATCGCCCGGAAATTTCTGATTGATGATTATTTTATTATCTAGAGAGCTCAATTTAGTTTATTTATTAATTTATTGACAGAATCGATAAAAACGTAATTGAACGTGCTTTGAAAGCAAATTTAAGTTAAGAAATTTTCATTCACTTTTATTTAATTGTGGTGTGCATTTTCTCTATTATAATCTCTTCTCTCCTTTCTCTCGTATCTATAACGTACGCTATGTCACCGCCGAGATACTATCGTCTCTCCAGATTGCGTAAAGAATGTCAGACGGACACCAAAGGAATGCGCGGAATGTGGTCGACGACGACAATAATGATAACAATAAGGACGACGTATCTGAAAAATGGACTGAAAAAGTAGCAGTTCGGAACTTTGCGTCGCGATATCTCCGCTCGTAGGGCACGTAGAAGAAAAATAAAAGCACTTTCATCATACAATCCGTGTGGTGGCTATCGATTGAGCATACATAGAACGCGATCGGTTCAGCCGTTATTGAGATCCGATAATCTCGATCTGCCGCAACTCGTCGGTTCGCGTAAAGGAGGCACGGCAGTGTCGCTTCGCGCAGCTTAGCGCCGAGACACTATCAGTGTTTCCAGATATACATATTTATTTTCTCTAAAAGCATATTAAACAAGAGATCGGTCTAAGGGTACACTCTCAGAAAGGATTTCTAATATCGAGAAAAAAAATATTCTTGACATACTCAATTTTAGCTCAATTATATGTATACAGTATAAAATTATAATTGTATTAAGATTAAATCAATAATTTTTATTCTACCCCTTGAATCAAATAAGATCGACGTCTTGAGACGAGTATAAGGGGCTCCGTACAATAAAAGGAACAGAGAATAAGAATTTCAAACCTATCAGAAATCATGTATTATGGAATATACTACAGTTTCTGATAGATTGAAATTCTTATTCTCTGTTCCCTGTTGCTTTTATTGTGCGGAGCTCCTAACACGTACAAATTTAGGTTAGGTTAGGTTTATATATCTTACGTTTAGAATAAGTCCATTCAGTGTTGTACATATACGTGATGCTATAGCATCGTGGCACCGTGGTTCTCGTGGTCTAGCGCACGAAGTAAGAGACACGCGAAACGACAAGAGATTCTGAGTTTGAGACCAAGCCCAGTTTTTCGTTGCCGAAAAATGTAACATAAATTTTTCTGTTAAGAAAATCAAAATGGAATAGCATCAAGAATTCTTTATTCTAGATTTTTTTATTTAAGAAGAAAATATTCTTTTCTGAAGAATAAATACATATCGATCTTATTTTATCCTAGATCGAGGAGTAATAATAGCGTTGAATATAGAAATCTTTTCTGTGGGTGTGCTTATTTCATTTGTGTATTTTTGTCATACGACAAATGTGTGCAGGACAGAAAGGGCTTTAAATCTTTCTATCTTATAGCCAATCAACAGGCTTAAACAATTTGTCACAAAAAGGCATAAATGAAATAGCGGTCTAATGTGATGTAGCGCGCAGTGTATATAAAATAAATAGTATCTATGTTTTATCAGAGTGTTGATAATGCTCGGCCCCGATGAACTCGCACGAAATAAAAATAAAGCACAGACACCTCATTTCATCTGAAAAAGCATCAGTAGCTCAGCAGCTTCGACGATCTGTATGCATTAAATAAAAGCGATTTTCAGCATGTATCAAGAGCACGAGCATACGCCGTTAATTGCACCGCCAAAAAAGCGTAAGTGTTGATTATACGATTGTGATAAGAGTCGATTCTTATTCGTGCCGAAATGAATTTGATTTGTGATAAGTGCACGCTCGGGTATGTCACACGGTCGCTTATATTATGTCACGGGTACGAATGCTGGTTGCTATAAGTGCTCTGTAAAATTAGTGTTTTCCTCGACTTACTCAGACATCCGCTGTCAACGATTGTTACATCAAATCGTATCGTTATTTCAACTTTTCGAGCGTATCAAATCTCCTACTTGTGTGCAAGAAATAAATTATTGTTCACTTGGTGAGATTACGTATTCTATAATACTGCAACTTGAAAATGTTACTAAGTGTTATCGTTCCTATCTTGTGTATTATATACATACCCGATTAATTTTTGCTACAATTATTGATATATTCATCGAGGATATATCCAACTGTCTTTTATTTGTCAGAAACAAGACAATGAGATTAAAAAGTTACTTTTTCTGGTAAAAATTTTTCTTAGAATTCTTATATTTTTTTCAAAATTCATACTTATGTAAATTTTACAATTTTTCAGAATCTCTGTATTTTATAATTTAAAAAATTTTATAATTTTTTAGGAAATCCCCAAATTTTTTATACAAATTGAAACACTTTTCAGAAGTATTGAGAAGTTTACATCTTTTTTTTTACAATTCTTCATACTTATAATTCATTTATTACGGATTATGATTTTTTAGTTACTAATTGCAAAAAAGAATGGAAACATAAAAAAGAAGAAAGAAAAACATATTTCAAAAGCACAAATTTTTATTCCTTTATCAGCTATTATTATACATCAAAATTTTGTATTTCAAAATTAAAAGTACAAAATATGTATTAATAATTTATTAATAAAACATTCGACCTCATTTTCTGAAAAATTTAGTTTTTTTACTTGTGTCGTTGTAGGAAATGAGTAATATGTGCATTCTGAAATATTTTAAGATTTTTTTGTTCTATTATTTCTCATTTAATTTGCGAATTTATAAAATCTAAAAAAAATTTTTTTTTAAGTATTTTTTCAGAAATCTTTGTAAATTTAAAATACAACGATTAATGTAACAAATTCTTAAAATATATATAACGAGAGATTAGAATTTATGATATATTAAATTTTATTGATATATTAAAAGATAAAAATTACATACAATTTTAAGGACCGATCTTATCAACTCTGATTAGTCGACCGATTTTGCTAACTTCAAAACTGAATCTGGCAGCTGTGAAGAATGATGTAATATATATTGTTATATTGCCACATGTTATACATGATATCAAAATATGTAAAATTATAATTATTTTAATTAGAAGTATTATTTAAGTATTAATATATATATTCAAAATTTATTATTTTATATATATTATAAATAAATCGTAATTTGCAGAAAATTAGGATGTTTTCAGTTTTGCAATTCTGAAACTTAATAGGTCGATTAAGCTAATCGGAGTTGGTGAGATCAGCTTTATTATGACCGCATCAAAAATTAAATAAACATTCCAAGTCAATGACTCGTTAGATAAAACCAATACGATAATCTTAGCTCGGATTCTCACGCAAACACCGGCGCCGCGATACCGAGCGTGATTGGTGAAAAATGGATGATGCAGATAAATTTTATCCTCTAAACCAGTTTTTCACCAATCAGCGCTCGATTTATGTTTAAGATACGGTCAACGTTGGTCAACGAAAGGCCCTGCGCACAATAGAAGGAATAAGGAATTAGGAATAAAGATTAAATAATTTTAACCTATCAGAAATCGGATACATCGGAATGCACGGTTTCTGAAGTGAGCATTAAATGGAAGACGCCCATAATGAGACTTTGATCGCACCTTCAAAGAGCGAAATCATAGGTCTGTTCACATTGCTTGCACTTTTTGCACTCAGAATTTTCACTTTCTCTCTTTTTAATGACCAAATGTACATTTATCTCGTTTTAAATGCAAAATTTTTAATGCAGATTTTAAACAACGCGAACAAATCTTGTGTTAAACAAAACGAAAAGAATGCAAAATTTAGTCACGTGATCACGTACCAATGATCATAACCTAAAATCGATGTGTATTTGTTTCACGATAAAGTAGTATTTAAATCAAGATTCGAAATCTTAGAACTGACGATCTCGCGAGAGATCTTATGCAGGAATTTCCTTAAAAATGCGCAAAAATCCCGGAGAATCGAGGATACATAATGGATTACTAAATAACGTCGAGAGTCATCGTCGACAAAAATACTGGCCCGTACCTGCTCCTTCAGGGCCTCTGCTACAATTAAATTTCCGTTCTTCATTCTGACACGCTCGTTCGATCCTTAACGAATATACACACGGAATTAATGTGCTGTTATCGTTCGTCGGATATGTAAATGTCAACTCACTCCACGTTCGTTTGCAAGTCGCGACTATATAATATCGCCGTGATTGTTGTACCCGCAGTTTCTTCGATAATGACTGTCAAGTTTCAAGACGCTGATACGCAGTTATTATTTGTGACCGTATCTAACGTTATCGCATGTTCAAAAACCAATTTACAAATTCAAGGATTTTTGGAATTATTTCATAAGAAAAGAAAGAGAGACTTTAAAAGATAGCTGATTTTAGATCAACGTATAAAACATTAATTATTATGATTTTAAATTATTTTTCATGTAAGAAATACGAATAATAATTTAAAGTATAAAAATATATAGGTACTAAATGTATAAAACATTAATTATTATGATTTCGAATTTGTTGTTTATTATTTATTATTCGTGTATTTATATACTGCTCATACTTGCTATATATAATCCAAAAAACAAAGTTTTTCTAAAAAAATTAGTTTGAACGTTTTGAATTAAAATTTTGTAATATTAATTTTGAAATGCAATTTTGATGTAATAACTAATCCTAGAGGAATAAAGTGTGTATTTTTAATGTATATTTTTCCTTTTTTTCTTTATGTTTTCGTTCTTTTATTGCAAGTAACTTAGAAATGATAATTTTTTAGTTATGTCGTTGTAGCAAATAAGCGATATGTCCAGCTTTTGATATTTTTGTATTTTTTGAGAGGATTTGTATTTAAATATAAAATACAAAATCCTCTCAAAAAAGTATTCAAATACAAAATACTCTCAATAAAATAAAAATATATTTAAATACGTATTGTATTTCAAATACTGCCCACTCCTGGCTGAGATACAACGCTAGAGGTTGTTGTTCGCCTATTGTAAACAAGGATAAATGATGCATTATGCACATCATGCGTGAAATGGAACGTACTTTAGATTGAGTCAACAATGGTGCGATTTTACCTTTAATTTAAAAAATTTTTACATATTTTAAATGTATTTAGTATTTACAAATTTAAAATACAAAATACTAAAAAAAAAAAATATTTAAGTGCAAAATGCAAAATACTCTCAAAATAAGTATTCAAATACGAAATACAGAATACAAAAATATATTTAAATACGTATTTTAAATACATGTGTGTGTGTCTTTCAAATACTGCCCACCCCTGATTATAAGACACTAATACTTACACAATTTTAAGTCGTAATCAGATCAATAAATTATTATCAATGAATTACAGAAAATGTTAAAAACATGGAAACTGCAAAGTTTTATATCTAACTCCACCAACAAATGTTTTTTAAACGTTCATTTAATGTTAAATAAATGTTTGTTTTACATTAATTTGACCTAATGTTTCGAAGGAATTTATTAAATATTTATTAATATTTATTAAATGCTAATTTTACACTAATTTTTTGTTTACAATTAAAAAAACGTTTAATAAAAATAATAAACAATAAATTAACGGGCAATTAAGAGCCAGAAATAGGCACAGTTATTGAATGTGTAAAATAACAAAATATATTCAAAGCAAGATCTTACATTAAATCGCAAGAAATTTTACATAACTCAATGTCGTACGTTTCGGCTTCATTCGAGCCATCATCAGCGATGTCAGAACAATAGTTATGGTCCATATTCGCATCTCAACGATCCAAGTGTGCAGCCGGGAGAGCCTCTTCAATTCACAATTTTGAGAAGTCACATTGCCAATTAACTGGTAAGCCAAGTAAGAACAGCTGTAAACTTTGATCAACACATATCGAAAAGAGGAACAATCGAAAAAGAGAACTGTTTCGCAAAGAGTACAGAATCGAAAAAATGAAAATCATTCAATCGCCCGTTAATTTATTGTTTATTATTTTTATTAAATATCTCGAGAGCTCAATTTTATTAAAAAAAAACGTTATTTAAACGTTTGAATAAACGTTTTTTTAACGAAAAAAAAAATGGCTTTTCTCGTTATTTTAAACGTTTTTAAAAACGTTTTTTTAACGTTTTTAAAAATGTTTAAAAAACGTTTTTTCAAACATTTTTTTCCCCATTGAGACGTAATGTACAATAGAATACACGTAAATCGGTCTGTTATCCTCGCAGATAAAAGCTTAATGTTGCATGCACGATCTACGTTGCATAATCGGTCGATAACACTAAAACGTGCTAAAATTGTTCTTTGTCCTCAAACCGTTTTTATAGCTACATTATTTATTGTTAAATAAAGATACAATTTCAGATACTTTCGAAATTCTATATAACTCAATATATATATAACTCATTTTACATCTCTTCACAGAAATTATATAACAAATTTCTATCTTGTGTCATATTAAAGCCTTTGTTTAATTGTATTTTTATTATTTCATTTTTTTAATACTGCATTTTTCAGCAAACGTCGAAGTCCACATTTAATACTTCAAATAGCTTTGAGAGTTGTTACAGCAACTGTTCATAATATATGCAAATTTGAGAATGTTACATCTGATAGAATTTCCATATTTCTAAAAAGAGAATTTAATGTCCAAATTATTACTATTAGTTCTTCAATTCAAAAAGCTTCTTGCGAAGAGAAATTCTTGTTGCAAAAGGTTTGCAGATTAATTGAATTTTAATCATAAATTATTTTTCTCCCTCTTCTTCTCTCAAATCCCTTCCCTCTCTTATAAGTTTGCGAGCTCTCTTGCTACCTGCGTGGGGATATAAATATAAGCTCCATGTTCAACAACTGTTTTGTGAAACTAGACGATGAACAACATTCAAACGGTGATGACCAACGTACGAGATTCCGGAAAATCATTGAAAACGTGTGTAAAAGTGTTTCTTTGAATTCCTGAATTAAAACTGCAACATGAAGCTTCAAAATTTTCGGCTGTGGCTCTGTCGATCATTATCACGTGAGTTAAAAATTAATTTTTCTGTTTATCTTCCTGAAGAATTTATTTCACATTGCAAAGTTTTAGAATTAAAAGATTTAGCGTTAATTTCAATTGCAAACTTAAAACTGAAACAAACACTAAAATCGAATTATACTTTAACAATCATTTAAATCTCATGCACCTTTGCTGTTGTATAAATTGAACTTAAAAATATTACAATAGAGTTTTATATAAAAATCGCGAAATTGACATTCTAGTTTCCTTCTTATATTCGTTTCCATTCATTTTATTACAAAAAAATACATAATTTATATAAATTATAATTTATACAAATTATAATCTTATTATTGAGATTAATAATAAAATTAATTTTATTAAATTAATTTTACAAATTATAATTTCATTTTTAAAAATTATAATTATATTTATAATTTATGATTTATTCCTTTTCGAACATATGCAATTTTCTTTATAAGCGTAAATTTTTATTAAATTGTTAACAATATAAAAAACCAGGATTGATAAAGACTAATGTTTTTTTAAAGAATAAGATATTGTGTTTTTTTTCAAATATGTTTTTAATGCCTCAAACGTACTTTAAACAGTGTATTATAAAAAAACATGTTTAAAACATATCTAAAACATTTACTTATTTTGTAAAAAACACACTGTCAAATTTCGTCAAAGGACAAAAATATTCGTAGGTGTAACAATAATAGTAATCTTTCTAATGTACAAAAATAAGAAACTGAAGAATGAAACGTGAAGAAATGAAAAAGAAATAATTGTACACGTAAACGCGGTGAGGTGTCAACAAGGCTGCTGTTGCAATGCCTAAAAAGACAATAGTTAAAAACTGACATGCATACTAACGATTTTCGAAATCAAACGAAGTCTGTATAATGGCTTTCATTCTCTTTCTTTTGAAATAGTAGATAATATTTACGAATATGTAAGTGCCTTGAAAAATTTTGTATTAATTTCATAAATCGTAAACCAAATGTGAACCAGATGTGCAGATAAAATATAATACTTAAAATACGTTGAACAAATACTTTGCACATTTTCGCGATAATAAAGAGAAGAGAGAGAGCTTGGGATAACCGCGTAATTAAAAATCTAAAATCTCTTCTTCACGTGCGCGAGAATATATGAATGATATGATAGCAGTTTCAATAAACTGCATGAATACATCAATAAAATTATAAGTGCAAATCAAAAGAGACAGATTTGCGACATAAAATTTAAGAAATTTATAAATTATTCATATATACAAAAATATTTGAATAAAAATAAGAAAAAATTATTTTTTTAATTCTTTTTAAAAAAATACAACAAATTTTGAAAATATAAATAAATATGAAAATATCATATTATAGAGAATCTTTTTCTAACAATGATTTGATTATTTAAATTATTTATTAATTTTTTTAGTACATTTTTTTAAATATTGTTGTATCTAGCTAATACTGCGGCAAATCCAACTGTGAGTATTTTATTTTGCGACTGGTACTGACTGATATTTTCAAACAAGCGCTATTTCAGCGTAAAACCTCGTCAAACTTTTTAGTTATTTATTATCATATTTATTTTATTTAAAAAATATGTATAATTCATGTTACGTATTTTTTGAACATAATGATATAAATTATTTTTTTAAATTGACTAACAATGAATATAGAAAATTTAAAAAATTATTTAACCTTTTTACAATATATTTTCTATTATGGGCGTGTTTTCAACTATTTTAGATCAATGTTTGACATTACGATAGAGAAACTAATTTGTCCACACATATCTAGTTGGCATGGTAATGCAACGCAATTCTGTCGATCTACATATTTTTTCACTTTTTCTAAACATTCCTAAATGCGGGCATTACGCGAAAACGTGTTCCCGATTCGCATTCCAGCAATTTTCTGGAAATTTTTACGTAAGTACGGATCATTCGACGGAAGTAATCACGACGAAACGTTAGGATAAATATAGGCGATTGTGATTAGACTAAAGTAGGTTATCCTCTTTACTCTTTTTTCAAGGTAAACATTCTAGCAGAACTTTAATATACTTCTAATCTGAAGTATATTAAAGTAAAAAAGAAAGACATCACAATACATATTAAAAAAAAGTATTTTTATTTTTATAACATTTACTTGTATCTGTAAATGGTTTTTTTAGCGTCGTATTTCATAATTGTAATTTTTTGTATGTATACCGCAAAACTGGAATAATATGAATAGTATCTCTAGAAGCATATTTACTTTCGATTTATTTGTTAACTTTTTCCTTTTTATTTAGAATTGATAGTCTTCTCACTAGTTACGCTATTCACTGGGTCGCCTCCAATTTGACTCTTGTGTTTTTTTTTTTAGTATTTGAAATGTAGAATCACGTAGAAAAAGAATTGTGTGCTGAGTGAATTATTCAAAACTATGATGGCTATCATTATTTTTCAATGAAAATTGGAAAATCTGTAAATTCTCGTATCAGCCATAAATTGAGTGAACCCCACCAATTTTAGTCTTTTTTCATCTTTCTTGTGATTTTAAGAGAAAAATTTCATTTTTTATAAAATACAAGACAAAAGTTAGGGTTCAGTCAATTTATGGCTTATATGAGCTTAGAATTTATTGATTTTCCAATTTTCACTGGAAAATAACAATTCACCATAAACCGTATAACTTTGAATAATTTATTTGGCACATAATTTCTTTTCTACGTGATTCTACATTCTAAATACTAAATAAGAACCACATGAATTAAATTGGACGCGTCCCAATGAATAGTATTACTGGTTAGAAAAAAATATTCGAATGTAAGCAAAAGTTTTTAGTTTTAAATATTTTAATTTTTCATATAAGTTAAAGCTCTTGAAAATAAATTCTCTATTAAAAAATAAAAATTTTACATATTTACAAAGCGTAATTAGCCGTTAAGATTCATGATTAATTCAAGATACTGATATTTAATAATTACATTAAAATATTCACGTTCTCGACATTTGTTCTTGTTCAAAATCAATGTAGAATTAAAATCATTAAAAAAAATTCCTAATTAGAAAAGAATCTTAAATTATTCTCTATAAAATATTTCAATTATATTCGAACGTCGATCGATTTTGCCGTGCAAGAAAAATATCATTATAGATTCCTTTTTTTGCAGGATGGCTCCCAATACGCGTTTGGATCTGCGTAATGATGTTCACCTGCTGCTGGACAAGCTACGCGTGTCGTTTGCAGATGCCGATTCTGGTGGTACCGATGATCTTCGAACCGCCAGTCAATTACACGAATGGCGGTGCATGCGTGTTCGACGAATCGCGACGACGTCGTGACGTTATCATTAATCCACTTGATCCTGCCAGCTACATGGAACAATACGTTCTAGATCTTGTGCAGGAAGAACGGGATAGAAATCTATTACATTCGTTAGAACGTCGCCAAGCAGAGCCGGTCGTGACACGGCCGACGGATGCACCCTTCACATTTTTTAGCGGCCTACCATTCGACTGGTCCCCAACAATACGGGGCCAACTTTTGGCCAGCTACAGCTACGGCGTCGTGCCTGGCAACTTCATCGGTGGCTGGTTATCACTGAGATATGGACCGCGCCGCGCGATTCTCTGGACGTCGATTTTGGCCGCGTTAATCTCGCTAATTAGCCCGTTCCTAGCACAATGTCACTGGGGTCTGCTATTGTTCTCCAGGATCATCATCGGTGTCACTGGCGGTGTCACTTTCCCCGCGTGTCATACTATGGTGGCAAAGTGGTCGCATCCGAATGAACGGGCGCGCATGATCTGGTCTTTGTTGGGTGGAACGTTTGGCACGATATTAACTTATCCGATGATAGCCGGCATCGCGGAGTCTGTGAATTGGGAATCCGGCTGGTATATACCATCCCTGCTGATGCTAGTGTGGACAGTAGTGTGGGCATTGGTCGCTTACGACTCGCCAGTTGAACACCCGGGCATCAGTGCCGAAGAGAAGGATTACATTTTAACGTAATAGTCAAACGAAATCGATTTCTATAAAGGTAGATTTTAATTTCGGTTTAATTTACTCATTAGTCTCATAGCATTTTCAACCGTAGTGGGTTCGAACTAATCTGAGTTGGATTAATGATACATGCTCTACTATCAATTGATGTTAATGCTCTACCGATATCGTTAACCCGGATCGGTTCAAACTTGTGCTACGATTGAAAACGCTATATCAGTTTAATTATCTCTTTTCTAAACAATATAATACATTATAGGACTGTGTATGTGATAACACAAACTATAGAAATCAAAGTCTAAACGGTCTAACTGGATCTTAATACTTGTATAATTCTTATGTGAATTTATATACTACGTGTATAGTTCCCAGAAATGCAAGGTAATATTTTTCGCAATAAGAATTAATTATTTACAGATTTTAATATGTCATTCAACATTATTAAGATCGTTTTGAAGATGCGAATAAGCATTCAAAAATTTGCTAAATTGCTAGTCAATTTAGCTCGTGATATTACTGCGGTAGTTTAATAGAGTTAGCGTTTCAAGACCGAAAAATCATTTCGGCGCGCATTTCTGGGAACTACACATGTAGTATATAAATTCACATAAGAATCCGTACAAACATTAAAATCCAGCTAGACCGTTTAGGCTTTGATTTCCATAGTTTGTGTTATCTCTTTTCTAATTCTTAAAACTAGACAAAGATAAAAAGTAAATTAAACCAAGATTAATTTATTGATAGAAATGGTGATCACATGATTCTTCCTTTGCAACGAAATCGGTTTAACGATTAATGTAATTCTTATAGCGGTCAAGCAGGAACGGTGCGCCCCGAGAAACCCCGATGGAAACAGACTCCGATGCGGCAGATATTATTGTCGGTCCCATTTATCAGTCTAGTCATATGCCATTTCGGAAATCTCTTCTTGCTATTCTTCTACCAAAACTCGCTCATGCTATATTTGACCAAGGCGCTAGGATTTCAATTGACGAAAGGCGGTGCGGCGGCCGGCGCGCCGTGGGGTGGCAGGATGCTATTCGGATTCTTTTTTAGTTGGGCGGGTGACACCATCAAGAGAAAGAAGATTATTAGCATCACTCTTTTGCGTAAACTCGCGACTATATTCTGTAAGCATATTACACATTGATTTTAACTCTGCCAATATCCGTAATTGTGTATTAACATTTCGAAAATCTCGGATGACAAATAATCGTCAGTTTGAATAGTAATATTATTATTAGTAGTAATAATATTATTAATATATATTTATAAAAAAAAACAAAATCTTTACTCCCTGGGTGGGACTTAATATAGACACCCTGTATAATTATATAAAACATTGACATATTTTTATATATAATTATATATATAAATATATACATATAACATTTTTCCCCAAGATTTTAGTAAATATCAAAAAAAATTCTGCACCAAAAGATATTTATTGGTAAAACGAACATTGCTTTATTATTATTTAATTATTAATTATTATTTTTGATGTTTTATAAAATATAACTAACACTTTAGACTTTGTTTTTTGTTTAATATACGTTACTATAATTTGATAAACACAAAATTTCTTATGGCCAAACTCTTTTGTCTGTAGAGCATATTGGAAATTCGAGTTAACGTTTCAGTAATCAGAATTTCGTTCTTTCAGCACATTTTATACCGGGCGTTTTTCTGATATTGGTCGGCTATGTCGGATGCGATTTTGTACTAGCAAACATTTTTCTGTTCTTTGCACTGGGTTTCAACGGTGCTGCTCTTATCTCTAATCTGTCGAACAATCAGGATCTCGCACCAAATTTTGCTGGTTTTCTTTACGGTATCATGAATACAGTTGGTAGCACTTCCGGCATGATTATTCCACCAATAGTTGAAGAGATAGCCGGCAAATTTGGGGTAAGTGTCTGCTACAAATCAATTATTTTAATGAAAAAAGTGTAACTAATTTCTCTTTTTTTTTGCGAGAAATTATTATCATAATCCATTAATCTGATTTAATTATTTTTCAAATTATCACCTCAAATATTTTCCTTCATAACTCTATTGTCTTAATAATAATTTATGATATTGTCATATATTCATTGGATTTATTCTATTATTACCCGGTAAAAAATTTTTCATACATGAATATACAATATAAATATGTATAAACATACATAAATATTTATAAACATGTATAATTATATATGAAATATGTTCATACATCCTTTTTTGTTTTATAAAATTACTTTTTAGTGTAATAGAAATAATAATAGTAATGTGAAAACATTAAAAATAATTAAAAAGGTAATTTTTGCACTATTTGTTTTAGAAAAAATCAAGTTTGAAGAAATGCAAAAAATTACTTATGTATAATTATATATGAAATTATGCATAATTATGTATAAGCAATTTTTTTTTACATTTTTCCAAACTTGTTTTTTTCTAAAACAAACTATGCGAAAATTATCTCTTTAATTATTTTTTATGTTTTCACATTACTATTATTATTTCTATTATACTAAAAAGTAATTTAACAAAAGAAAGAAGGATGTATCAATATGTATGAACACATTTCATATATAATAATATACATGTTTATGAATATTTATGCGTGTTTATGTATATTTATATATATTTATACATATTTATGCATGACAAATTTTTATTGGATTTCTATTTGTGTAAATTGCTCATTTACATTGTAATTGTATAATTCGCATAATCGCACGATTATCGTGATTATCAAGATCTTCAATATATCACGAGTTATCATTCCTTGTTTGTATAACATTACATAATGGCAACATGATATAAACGACCAAGCACAAGTGGCTCTCTTATCCACACCTGAAATATTCATTAATGTCTCTTTAACAACGGTAATCTTGATTATACGGTTTGAGCGCGATCCTTGACAGGATGAGTCTTTGAATTAAAGAAGACGAACAGCGGATGCACGCAACGTTACGCAAGCGGAAACCACGCTTACGCGGAAAGTTCCCAATTGTTGCGACAAAAGAATTGTTCCTTCTTTAATTTTTCGTACACAAATTTTGTTCGATCCATTCGTCCTCTTCCAATTAAATGGCTGCGTTCAGCAGAGAAAACTAATTAGTTAGCGTTTTCAATCCTTTATATGAAAATTTTAATATAAATCCATCTTCTTTGTGTACTAGAATCCGATCGACAGATGGCAGATACTCTTCTGGATCGGCGCCGGGGTGAGTATTGGGAGTATGATCGTGTTCCTGTTCGGAGGTAGCGGTAATATACAGAAATGGAATGAACTTCGACCGATTGAGGATCCAAAAGAAAATGTAGGGGCTGGACAAACCAAAATGGAGCCTATTGACAGTACTGCGCGGACTTAATCGATGATTTTTTCAAATCTTTATTTAACAATAACATGTGAACGTTACGATAGAAAAGTTTAATTATTGACAAGAATGTTCCTAAATAGAGTACAGGAAACATTCAAAAAAGACTGAAAAATTAAAAAGTTCTTAAGAAAGGTTTAAAAGAATTGAACTGAAGATTATTTCAGGAATCGAAACTACTAAAAAACTTTTCAAACACTAGGCTGTTTAAAAAGATACCTGAAATAAAAATATGTATTTAAGAAATGTCTGATAAAGTTAGACTACTTAAAGAAATGCATATGATATAATTCATATCGCATATCATTCCTTTGAACAACTTCGTTTGTTATTTATCTACTTTCGCATTTGACAATGTCGCTTCATTAAATTTATTTACATATTTATATCATCATCACTACATAATTGAATAAAGAATTGTTATTCTCTTTTTATTTCATTTATCTTGCAATCAACTAATGCGCAAATATTGTGTGTTCCGGAATCACCGAGATATTTTAAGTATAGAAAAATATTAAAATAACAAAAACGTATAATAAATAAATATTTATCTGAACTTTTCGTATTTTTACGTAATTCAATGATTCATTATTAAATACTATAAATTCAAGGAAAAAAAGGAGAAGAATAAGGATTTGTGAAAAAAAATAGATTAATTACGCTTTAAGATAATGATTATTACGAAACTAAAATAATTTTTTCTAAACGTTTTTCAACAAAGTCGCTCATGGACGGTGAAGAAGTAATGCACATTTATTCTGCGCTTTTTACATTATCTGATTATAGTATTCAAGCGCTTGCATCACAGATCGTTACACCACAACACAATCAATAATCTTCTAAGAATAACGAATTCGATCATTTCTTTGTACATGAGTATCGGCCAGCAATTAACTTCTGAAGTAGCCACCAAAGTCGTTTCACGATATAATACCGTCCTTCCTTGAGATATAATACCGTTCATTAGTTTTAAATAATTATTCTCTAGAATAACGAAAGAACATCATTCTTCGTGCACATGGCATCCCAACGAATTTGGCATATTCCTCCACCTCACGTTTTTCTTCATGCGTTATCTGACACGTTTTCCGCAATGTTTTGTATTTCTTATACGGCATCGCAATACTCTTGTACAGTATCAATACCTAAAGAGAAAATGTTTCAGTATAATAACAAAAAATTTAACGTTGTAATAAAACACAATTTGAATTTTATTAGAAACTTAATTACAGTTTAAATTTTACTAGAATATACAAGACGTTTATTCAAATCTTGGAAAAAATTCTCTGAGAATTTCCGGATTTTTCAATTATTTTTGTTCAAAATTCCAAGTAAAATTAGAGAATTTTTTTAATGCAACTTTTCGAAATAAATTAAAATATAGGCAACAAATAAACTATATTGAAAATTAGTAGAAAACAAAGATTCTACAATACTATCATCTACAAATGGAGCTGCAAAACTTAGAGGATAGTATAGGGAAGGCTCAGTATAATAAAGTATTAATGGCTGCATTCGATAGAGAAAGCAGTTAGATAGAGTTTCGCAACTGTTGTACAATTTTTGGTTCTTGCATTTAATTCCTTATGGATCTAAGTAAACCAATCATATTGAAGAATTTTACAACAGTTGCAAAGCAGCTTTTCCTGCTAAACGTAGTCATTTACTCTATTCTGCCGAGTATTGTCTCATTCCAACTTTTTAAATAAAAATTTGCGAGACACACGAAAACATACGTGAATATACGCGGATGTGTATGCTGTACTTGTTGTTAACTAACAACATTTTGGTTGCGTTCGGTTTGAGCCGGCCACACATATTCAAGAAAACTTGTCAAGTATGGCATACGTAAGCCACATACAATTTACAAGTTTATTGGAGCGTGTTTGTGACAAAATTGAATAATTATTGCAATAAACTTGTATGTATGCGGCTTGCGCATGCCACACTTGACAAGTTTAAGTTGAAGTGTGGCCTGCATCAGGCGCTTTCAACACTATTATCCTTGTTTAACGAACAATAAAGACAGAATGATTATAAGCGCTTAAAGAGCATCTAAACCGAACGCAGCCTTTATATATATTAAAAAAAATTTGTTTTAAACAGTTTTAGAAGAAAACAGAAAAAAGTAAAATTCCAAAAATTTTTCCTAAGTCCCAACAAAATTTCATGAAAAAAAATCCCTGATTTTCAACGATAAAAAATAAATCTCCTGAAAATTCCACATTTTTCAGGTTTTCCTAGATAGTAAACATTCTGATATACTAAATGTCGAAAACTATGAAAGCGTAATAATCTTTTGCAATAAATGTGTAACAACTGCTTGTAAAATTATCTTAAAAAGTTTACCTCTTCAATGTCGACTATACCATTTTCATCGATGGCGGTGATCTCGTCATTCAAACGACTGTACTTTTCGTTGTCTAATTTAGCTAGGCAAGGTTCGATGTCGCACCACACATATGTCTCAGGGCACAGAAGTTTCGATGGCTGCATTCTGGCTTTATATCGCATCTTCTGACACGTATGAATATAATAGCCCATGTAATAGTATTTCAGATTATTTGCCACCTTATTGAGCTGTCTCGTTAGATAAACCTCTCGAAGAGAACTGGAAACAATTATTCAAAATTGTAGCTGATCTATTTTAATCACGTATATCACAATTAAACGTTTGTAAAAAAGTGAATTTTAAAAAAGACAAACCTGAAAGTTCCGAGAGACAGTTGACCGTATGTAGGATCATAAAAAAAGTATACGCTTGAAACACACGACGGCAGAATATCTATTACTCCTACTGCTATCAATTTGTTATCCAGCCAATATTGCTCGTGAAAAGAGCCGTATCCGTGAGGTGGTCCATTATCGGGTATCCATTGCTTTAAAAAGCAATTAAATTAAAATATTTTTAGATGCTATTTTGCTTTATTATTATGTCTGTTCTTTTTAGTTAAACTGCTTGCACAATCATTTCTCTTTTCCTCTTCAATATGACAAGAAAAAGGAAAGCTAAACCGTGCAAAAAGTTTAGCTAAAACGAATAAGCCTTTAGTTATTATTTTAGAGTAGCCATTAATACTAGAAGTCAATGATTTTTATTCACTAAAAAAAAACTGACCAAACAAATTACTGTGAAAATAAAGAAAGTGATAAAATCAAATATTTTATCAATGTAAAAAGCATAATTATAAAAATGAAAACATTTTCACAATTCTTTTTTACGCAATATAATATTAATCTAAAAAATAGAAACGGTCAATAATAACCATTCGATACTTGTAGTGTTAAAATTCTAAATGATCCAGTAGTCCCAGTACACATTAGAAGTACCAAGCGGTTATTATTGACCGGTTCTATTTTTTAGATAAATTATATTTCTTGTGTAAAAGATAGAGAATTCTGAAATATTTTTGAATAACCTTTTCAATAATTATATCCTTTATACTGATGAAATATTTGGTTTCATCACTTTTATTTTCATAGCCAACGGTTAAAGACTGCACTTTCATGAAACACAAGATAATATTTGTGTGACAGTACTATGCATATAAACGAATATTTCTGTTCACTCCAACGAAAAGTAAAGTTATCATATTTTCTATATCGTTCGTAAACACAAAGAGATTAGATACAAAGTGTACCTGCAAGGGACTCTTCACAAGGAAGTTGTAGAATGCCTTTTGATCGCATTGTTCCGGTGTATCGCCATGAATCGTCATTTGATATTTTTTATAAAGATTCGCGCTCGTTTCGAGAGTGTTCAGGAATTCGTCCGACATTACTCTCACCAATTTCATCTAACAAATTTACAAAACGTGAAATTTTTCATGTTTAGCCGATAAATAAGATAATATCTGATATAAGAATTACTATTGTCATCAAGCAATGATAATGCAATCATAAGTTTCCTATTTAATTAATTAATTAATTAAGAGGCGAGGTCCACTTTGCTCCAATCATGATAATACAGCTGTCTCCATATAGCATTTATTTGACTATCGTGAAAACATTAGCGACTTCCTATCAACATATCGCAACATGATTATATAAATAAAATTAATCAAACATGACAGTAGAAAACAAAAATTGAATCGTGCGTGCAAAAACGCAAAGCTTCTATTTATTATTACGAGAGGAAATCGGAAAGTAAATTAAATTTATTTATTCCTCACGTACATTACACGTTAACAAAATACATGTTTCTCAAAATAATTACTCAGCTGCAGCACATTTTATATAACGGCTCATAAATTTTCTGGTTCTATCTGCAAAGAGAATTTTGGTCTCATAGCCATGTATGCATCATTTCCTAAACTCCAAGACAACTGAAACTTGAGTTTCTCTCATATCTTATAATCCTGACCTTCCAGTTCCTATTTGTTTGAACTATTGAAGGAAACCCTATATGGCCGGTGGTATGCCAGTGGCAAAATTCAATTGCCTTTGGTTGCCCTCAGTTTTGAGGACAACCAAAAACCTTCTTCACAAATGGAATTAGAAGACTTGTGGAACGTTGTACAAAATATGTTGCAAAGCTAGGCGATTATATCGAGAAATAATGTGTATATTTTGCTAACATGTATTGTACATGAAGAATAAATAAATTCATTTAACTTTTTTTATTTTCTCTTATAACTTTCTGTGCAATTTATCGCATAACAAATGACTGTCAGATAATTTAAATCTACAAATACCTGCAGAGGCGACTTCACGAGAAATCTCGTGTAACGTTGCTCTGTGAGCTTCTCAGGCGGTACTCCGTGTATTGTGTTCTGATACTTTTTATAAAGCTCATAAGATTCTTTTGAAGTCTTTCGATATTCGGAACTCATCGGTGCAGTTCGAACCAGTCTTAACTTAAAGTGTAAATAACTTAACATAAAACTCTATCTGGACAAGGAAGCGAATAATTATCTCTATAAAATATATGTGAACTAGTTGCAATTGGTTTATAAACAGATAGGAAAAACAAGTGATGAAAAAATGATATAGATTAATTTCGCAATATAATTAAACGTATATGTTGAGCGTTCGACATAGAGGCAGCATTACATATAAAACAGCATTATTTAACAAATATTTACTATAATCAAGCTTTTTACTTGTTTTATTATTTTTTTTCATAAAAATTGGAGAAAAGGGGACCATACCGAGACGCATACAATAAATAAGAAAGAATATTATTCCACAAGTAATAAAGAATTAGAAAACATCTGACAAAATAAATAATAACAATTTTAGAGTTTAATCAATGACATCATTTTACCTCCAACTTCTTCAATCCAGTGTACACTTCCTTGAATAATTCCTCCACAGTTTTAATGCAATTCTGTTGCTTCCTTACTTTCATGATACTTTCAATTTCATTCTGCGATTTACCTTGAGCCAGCAACTTATTTTTTTTACGCTCTATGCGTAAGAGCTTCGCCTTTTTGCAAGGTACTATATCGACAATTTCATTTCTAACGTGCAGGCTATTTTTGCTATTGGTATTTGTTAGCTGTGCTTGACTGCTATTTGATACAAAAGTAGAATTCTTTTGAGTTTCTGTTTTCATTAAATTGATAGACAATCTTTCGTCGACTTCATCATCAACAGACGAAACATTGATCTGAGATTCGTTTTTCTGCGCTCTCTTCAGATGCTTAGAATAATTTAATGCTTCTTCGTTGCTTATGTCTATAAATATTATAAAGTTAGTGAGCTATTTTTTTTTCATAGAAAAAAAAATAAATACGGCAATCGGTTAAATGTGCTCTTGAGTGATTTTGATCCCGGTGTGACCATTACAGAACTTTTAAAAAGTATGACCACAAAAAATTAAAAATCTTATAATAATTATAAAGTTGTTTTTTCTATTGAATACAATCATTATTATACACAGATCAAAAAATATTCTAAAAATTTTACCTATATTATCTTGTTGATCTTCGGCCGTACCCCCAACATTATCCTTCGTTAATTCATTCCTCAAAAATTTAGTCATCCGCTTTAAGATCTTTTTCTGAGACTTTGATATTCTAAAATCTAGAGCTTCGCATCTAAAAATCATTATCCATACATGTTTAATGCGTCGAACTTTTGTTTCATTCATAATTAATCAAAATCATATCTCCTTCAAATTTAGAAACATTAAATTTGGTCACTTAAGCCTACGGCACACGATGCTTGTTTTCTTGCTGGTTTAACTGATAGATTCAGTGCGTGTTTCTTTGTGGTCTGCGTTGCGTACTGCTGTGATGGAAGCGCTGCTAGTCATAGCTTCACATGTGTTAATTTACTCGCGAGTTAGCTTGATGCTTGTATATATTCTATTGTATATTCTATTGCTTTGTATATATTCTATTGTATAATTTTTTTTTCTTTTTTTGCTCCCATTCTCTAGCTGCTATTAAAAGGAGAGGAGCAACCGCAGCTAGCTTTCACCTTTTAATAACAGCTCCCATTTTTCTGTAAATTTATTCTTATTTTTTTTATGTGTTTATTAATATTACTACGTAAAATATATGTTAAATATTATCTTTTTTTTTAAATAATACCTTCTGTGTTGAATATTCTAATCTAAATTCTTTACCTACCTAGCAGTAAATCTCGTAAGAAAAATAGCACCAGATCTATCATTGAAAACTAGCATGTTAGCACGCATGGCAGCACATAGTATGCCATGTTTCTAGTAGTGCAGCCAGCACAGCTGCTAGCATAACGCCTCGTATATGATCTAGCAGGAAAACAAGCATCGTGTGCTGCTGGCTTTATACTACACTAAATTACCTAGTGTACATTAAAGACTGCTTTATATAAACTGCATTCCAAAATTTACAGCCATCACTAAAAAAATATATAGTTTACATTATGTGTGCTATAGATTTTCAGCATTGGCAGTGAATTTTGGAGCACAGCTAAAGTATTTAAATGCAATGAATTAATATAATCAACTTTGATAATAAAATAATACGTATATATTTTGTTAAATAACATACCAATATTGTTAAGTATTTGTTTAAAGTATTTATATGCACATTTAATTGTGCTAATTTCATGTATAGCAGCTTTTAGTATGCATCAAATCTAATTTAATGCAAATGACTGAATTCGCTATTATTTATAGTTAAGTAAAATTGTCTCTCTCTGTCTCAAAACTTAGGATTAAGAAATATTACTCACTTAATGGTATATTGTGGACAGCAGGTCTGGTTCATCATGGGTTTATAACAATAACAGCCACTCCGCCTCCATCCTCTATCTATTAAGCTTTGGTAATCATGTACTGTCAATGAGTGCGCCCACATACCTGTGCAATAAGCGACGACTTATCAAAATAAAATTCAAATAAAACTTATTCCAATGTTTGGATTTGCTTTTTTAAAGTTTTTTAAGAAGAGAGAACGTAGCTTGTTTGTCAAAATGACGTTAGAAGACATCAGAGGCTCTACGAAGCAAAAGTGCAGTGTTTTCAATGGCAGTGTTTTTGCGCTTACCGTGACTGAAGTTTGTATCAGGTTTTTTGCAGTAGCCGCATTGATAGCCCTCGTGTTCCGCGTAATACTCCACAATGCTGTACGATTGGGCCATCTCGATAATCTCCTTCGAGTTGCTTGGATTCTGTTACTATTGCTAAACGTAGACGAATGTTCTAGGTGTTCGAGCCGTTCGAGGTCTACCCCTTGTTCGCGTACTAAGGCTATGCGGTCAAGCACTTTCGATCGAATCAATCGAATGGAACGCCGTCGTTACTCAAACGACATGCGTGTATCGCAACTGTAAATTGAAAGCTTATTTCTTTATCTATCGATTTAATAATGTCAAACCTCGCTATTACCTTTTAAACTCACACTTTCGTTGTTCACACTTGGTTCTCGACAGTTCACAGTTCTCGACTGTCAAACGCAGCTGAAACGTAACTCTAATAAGGCAACATCATAAAGTGTCAAAATCCGATTTTTAAGCTGGAAACATAATGGCTGCGTTCACTCAACAGACTCAATAGTTGAGCGCAGGAAAATTTTCACGAGTTGCTTAGGCTGATGTCACATTGAGCGGTTCATGCGGCAGAGGAACAAAATTCGACCAATCACGAAGTACTTTCATATTTTCTAAAGAATATCTGTTCCTATTAGTATTTAACGATTGGTTGATTTTTGTCCCGCTGCCGCATGAACCACTCAAGGCTGCGTTCGGATTCCCACCCGGGTGCTCCTCGGGTGTCGTGTCATCCTTGTTTAACGTCCAGTAAACAACAAGGATGATATAACATCCGGGGAGCACCCAGGTGGGAATCCGAACGCAGTCCAATGTGACATCAGCCTTAAGCTAAAGCTAAGACTCCATGTATGCGGTGAGCTCCGGCAAATGCTGCGGTGACCAATCAGCAAGCCGTACTTGCGCCTGCGGAATTTCCGCAGTCGTTTTCCGCACAGTGTGATTTCACCCTAACTGGCCTGGCAGTAAAACCAAACCTATTTTTGATCGCATTGTGACATATTTCCTAACCTGAATATTCGTCGTCTTTAACGATTAATTCACGAGGCAGAGCAATATTTTTTTCCGCCAGGTTCTTTTGTTTCATCCAAAAACGCATCGAGTAAACTTAATTTCAATGATTTTTCTAAGCTCGTCTCCTTCATAACTATCAAATTATTTTACGAATGTCAAAGTATAAAATTTAGTTGTATTAACTTTAATAAGTCCAAGATTCTTCTCATTTTTAGCAAAAATCTCTCCAGAATTATTTATCTCAAGTAGGGATTTAAGGACAAATGCGACAAATATTTTTGAATTCTTCTTAGAAACTTTTATGTGTTTTTATGCAATCAATCGACAATCAAAGAATGGAGAGTTCCGGCGAAAGTTCATCGAGCAATCTAACGTCTGTGCGTGGCGAAAGAGTGAGCGCTTCATTTAATCTCACATCACTCGCGTGGTTTGTTTTACAACGTAATTACTCTTGTATGGGATATTTCTGACGTTCCAACCTGATAGATTTATTCTTTTTAACTAAACTTGTTGTATAGTTCATCTTTCTTTCTTTTATCTTCACATTGGAGAAAGAAATAAATGATGAATCATGCAAGATTCAGCTGAAAAGGACAGCTTACTGCGTAAGCTGCATTTGGTTTTGATGCTTATGTATTGTGAGCTTCATTCTACTTTTATCATTCATTACTTGCAGGGCTGTGTTCATATTCCCACCTAAGTGCTCCTCAGAATAACGGAAGAATTAATTGTTCACATAGAATTGAGTAGTCCATTGGCAAAAGTTATTATACATATGTACTCGTATATCTCCATTTGAAATTTTTTTGGCGGGAGCGAAGAAACTTGCATATAATTTTTTTATTCATGCTATTAATAAAATCTTTTTTTTCTAAAAGCTATGCAAAATTCATTGTTTTACAATGCATTGTTTAACAAAATGTGTATAATATGAAATGAAGAGTACAATTTATACTTATTAAAATATAAAAAATGCACTTACCTGTAGAAAGAACTTTAGCTTTTGGAGTAAAATATCTGTCATTTTTCTTAAATATAATTAAAATGGATATAACTATGTATATTTGCAACAGTAAAGATATGAGGGTTTAACTCCTTTCGTACTTTTCTTCCTACAACACACAGTAGGGATTTAACTTATTTTGCAATTAGATCTGTCTTACTCTTTTAATTGTATGGGATTTAACTATTTCAGGACATTTTAAAGAGTTCAATTTGTTACCAAGAAGAACCGAGGAATTCAGAGATACCAACCCAATACATAATTTTTTTTTATATTTTTATATATAGCTACTTATATATAGCTATTTTGCATATCGGTTACTCAACAATCGGTTAATCACTGAGAAAAAGGAAGATGATTAAAATCGTATTCATGCTCTGTTCACAGAAGAGTACTCGGGGCTCGAGACAGAGAGCCGTGGATAATTTGAGCAAAAAATTTTTGAGAAACTTCGATCCAGAGCACAGCGAACGAGAGAAGCGCAAGCTGTATCGTCGATTATACCAGAGCTACAGGAAGCACCTATACAACGATGAAGGCATTTTTATACGGACATCGGATGATCTCTGCGACTGTTTGAGCTTGAATTGTCCAGGATGCCATTCTCCGTGTTCCAAGTGTTCTTCTCCAAAATGTGCCCACGACTGCAGGTAATTTTATGAATTTTTCGGTATCTAGCAGAGCGTCTAACCTGTTTTATTGTAAAATAATTATTTGAGTTGTGACTTTATTAGGAATAATCGCAAATGGACCTACGACAGCATTCATTGTGAAGGGACCGGTCCTGTGATAAAAAATCCACTGATGAAAGAAACGAAGTGAGAATGTAAAAATACGCAAATGCATATCTGTAAGTATTTGTACATAAAAACCCTCAAGAATTAATGGATGTTTATTATTACTCTTGTATAAATTGTATTTACGTAATAAACAAAAGTGAATTTAATAAATTCTTAAAGTATTATTTGCAAACAAAAAGATATGTATTTTTGTACAGTTACTACACATTTTAGAATGAGTCTTCTTTGTACAACATGTGAATTATTTTCTTTAAGGATGTTGCTCGTGTATAAGTGTGTGTTGATAGGTTTAAGCCTAATATATTCTTAAGTCTCCCGAGTACTCAGTCAGCGACACAGAATCAGACGGCGGCCTGGTAAACCTATAGCCACACACAAAAGCACGAACCCATGTATAATACATGTGTTACAGCGCCTCACCACAATAAATAGCTGAACTTATAAGCGTGGAAAAATGACGAAATTTATGTTGCATGCCATTTCGTTATTATTTACTTAATTGTGAAAATGTGACTTATCTCGTACTTATCAAAGTCGTAATTATCGTTGAAAATTAAAGTTATCTTGGAATTTTATATGTAAAAGAGTATATTTTACTCGTTTCAACAGTTATCAGACCGTGTATTTCTGCCCGAATATAGGCTCACTTTATGTGCCTTTTACGACCATTTACTAACTGTCGAGGGAGGAAAGGACAGTTTTTATCGATTTTTACAATTGTTTTAAAGCGATCTCGTCATTTTGTTTCATCCAAATTGTCTTTATTTACAAATGGCATGCAATATAAATTAACGTGCATTTCTCACTTCTGACGTCACAATTCCAACATGGCCGCCGCGACAACTCGGGAGCCTCAAGAAAATTCTCTAGCTTAAAAAAAGAGAAGAAGAGGAGATTCATATAATTTTTCATATATTTTACCGTTTTTTTTACAAGTTTTGGTCATTGCTATTTTTTAAATAATAAATAATAAAAAATGTAAAGAAATAAAATTTTATTTTTTTACTTCAAAATGTTCTTTAAACACTCTCAAATTAAAAAAATAAAATTTCACCCCCATTCCCCATCCCTCTTTATTAATTTTGTTTACGATTAAATTACTTAAAATCCTCATAAGACTTCAGCTAGTTTAGAGAATTATTCAAAGAAAATGATATGGTCAAAAAAAATTCGAAAAAAATTAGGAATGTCTACATATTAATCATAAACTAAACTCTAAATTGAGAATAATGTTTTCATATTATGTGAGAAGACTAGAAAACTTTTAATCGAGCGACTGTTCCACATGTAGAATGGAGACCATCGTAACAACATATTAGTTTTGTCAAAATTCAAATCATTGAAATTGCAATCTGCTTGATCTATTCAGACATGCATGCGTAAAGAGAATTATTCAATTGTATTTTCAACGCAACCTTGTTATAGAGATACGATTGGATAATTTTCTCTATGTATATAGTTTAACAGCTACGCAAGTTTGTCTGGATAGATCTTAATTCGCACCCATATCAGGATGGACCTTCACGTCATTGCCGTCTCACACACGCACGCACGCACGCACACATATAAATGCGCGCGCGCTCTCACTCATTCACACATACACGAAAGCGCTATTGATTTTCCGCGTGATGCTTTGAGCGGGCGGTGCGCACACACCACGTACGCGGAGCGCGCGCACTTGCTTTTCGTCGGCGCGAGATCATTCAAGTTGACGTGATGTAGGAATTGTAGGAAAGGAAAGCACGAGAAGGGAAGAGAAGGGAAAGAGGAAGCGGGTGAAAAACAGGTCGTGTGGATCACGGGAAAATCGTGAGGCGCGATCTCGATGGATGAAAAAAAAAAGAAAGAGACACGACGACGTGTTTAAATAGTGCGGGTCGCACTCAAGAGTCGCGCGCTCGATCGCTGCTCGCCGCTTACGTGCGAGGGTAGCCGCGAGCGGCGAGCGGCGAGCGGGGCGGACTTCAGGGGGGTTGACGTTCGAACGGGTGGCCGCCGCGCAGCGCCTAGGCCGCCTAGCCTAGTTCGCCGCGTCGTCGCGTCGCTTCGCCGCGATTCCGTAACGGGCGTAACGTAACGTAAAGAAAGGAGAAAAGCGTCGTCCTGTCTAAGCGCGTGTTGGCGTCATTGGCGAACCCACGCACGTACCGTACGCACTCACGCACGCGTACGCAGCGCGAGTGACGCGATACGACGCTCCGGCGTGGGTTAAAGACTGCGGATTCGGAGCGACAGCCGCGAGGAGAATCATCGAGCGCGGCCGAGCGTGGCCCGTCTGCGGAACCGAAGAGAGAAGCCGCGAGCGAGAAGGTGTCCTCTGTCGCCCGACCGCAACGGCAGGTTTCCCCATCTTGTCGCACACATCTCCGACCGCCCTTCGCTCTTCGCCATCCGTCCGCGCCGTCCGCTAATGCCCTCGTCGAACGCGCCGAACATTGCCGCTTATCGTCGAGTCGTCGATACTAACGCGACCGACGACGGCCACGATCCCCGGGGTTCGTGCCGCCTCGCTGCGCTGGCTGGGTCCGTTTCTCCCGTGACCGCGCTTTTTTATCCTTCGCTCTTTTTTTTTTACTCTTTCCTATAACCATTTGAAAAAGTGCATTAAAGCTGGTTGAAACACACTGGTGAAGCTAGCGCGCGTTTATCGCCAGTACATACACGAGAAGGACGATTTACTCAAGTATCTCAAATTTATTAATTAGCTAAATATAGGTACAGATCTGAAAACAAATTTTATTTCACACCATCAAAATAATTATGTAGGACGTCACTCAAGCTAGAGTTGCTAGAATGTCTAAACTTTTTGCAACATTGCTCATTATCTATGTAATTATTTTCAGATCTGTATCTCTTATGTAGATAAATTTAGATACTTGAACCATTTTTTCCGTATACTTGGAAGATATCAAGCTGACATTATTCGTCGTCAGAAAATTGACGTTAAAGACGTCATTCTGATGTCAAAATGACTATGAATAACGTCACAACTTGCTACCTGGGATATTACTGTTCTCCGCGTACACGCGCGAGTTCTCCAATTTTCGGAGCTCGTCTCGCTCGCGGCGGTTTCCGCGAAATCCGAGAATCGTGGGGAGGATGAATCTCTCGACACGTCGCAAAATGTCGCGCGCTCCACGGCCGTCGATCAGGATTCAGAGCAATGGTCCGCGTGCAGACCGCGTCGACGCGGAGGTTCGACAATCGGCAATCGTTATATATATATAATGGAAGAAATGGCCCGCCCGGCGAAAGTGTGCGGTGAATATCCGACCAGCGAAACGCGATATCGTGTATTTATTACGTATAAACGATCGACGATGTCGTGGACTTGCGTGACTCGAACGATGACGAAAATTCTGTAGATGTGTGGAAACTGTGGAATCCGGCCGATCAGGATAGCTGTGATATGCATTCGGGGAAGGAAATAGAACGGCGACAACACAATTTCTCTCGAAAATGGCAGAGATACTCTTTTCTCCATTTCCATAATTCACGGTATTTCATCAGAAACGAGTGATTTGAGAATATAACGTCACGCCGCGCCGCGCCGTGACGATCGCGAATTGGATCAGTCATATATTTTTGGCGGCTTGATTGTTCCTGTAATTTCGGTGAATTCGTGTTCTGAATATTCCAATGTCGCACGAGAGCCATCCTTTTCATTTCCGCCGATGCAAATACGACAATTTGCGAGTAAAGTGATATTAAATACAATACTCGTGCACCCAGCGTCAAAATTGAAATTTGTCGAAATTGCGCAAAAAATCTGGAAAATTCTGGTTGTCTTGTTCGCAAAATTATTCCGATGTTGGAGAGAGTACGACTTTTTTTTTATTTAAACTGACAAAATTTGAATTTTCTTTTATTAACGTGCGTTATAATTTTAGCTATATGCCAGTTTGTTTTTTTTTATTACTATAATATTATATGTTCGTGTTTCACGTACATGGAAACATTACACTATTAAATCTATGGTGTCAAATTTAATTTAATTTAAGTAGCCACTTATCCTACTCAATATATCGTTTTTTTTTTTATTAAAACAGCTGATAAATTTGACACTATTACTAAAACAATGGATAAATTTGACACTATACATGCAGTGCTTTAGTAATAGTATCAGATTTATCCGTTGTTTTGGTATAAAAAACGATATATTGAATAGAAGCAGTATCGACTTAAATTAAATTAAAAATTTGACGCTATATAGGTTTAACAGTATATTAATCAGATAATGCTTTAGTTCTCTCATTCCTCTCTCGTTCTTCTTAACAATCCTGATATTTTTTATTAAACTTTCGAGAGAGAAAAAATTAGGTCAGCTTTTTCTTTTCTTCTCGTTGTTTAATCTTAAATATACCAACATAAGTGCTAAATTAAACACGCAGCTAAATGGATTTACTTTCGTTTCTCTGCAGATCTGTTTTTCTTAGTTTTAGGAAAAGTACACTTAAGGTGAAACAAATATTGTACATATATTCAGATTGAGCGGGGAAAGGGAAGGAAAAAGAGGACTTGCGAAGAGAGACATACATGTAGATGATACAAGTGGAAAGAATAGACTTTTCGCGGACGGTCGGTCGCACCGCACCGGCTAAAGACGACACCTGTCCGTCTTGACATGCACAATAATGTAAGCAGCAAGATTTATAAACAAAATACGCGAATCGATCATTCACATTCGAGAATTTCAAAATTGTAGGCTTACGTTCTCAAGAATTCTCAATTTTGATTAGTCAACTCTTTATGTTTTATCGTTTACATTTTTTTCGCGTGCCATTCTTGAAATAAAAAAAAAAAGGAGGAGAAATACATTTGTATTCTCGATAGTCGTCCGTACAAGTGAAGTATATAAAATCCAGCAATTAGATATAGGGAGAGACACGAACAGGAACAGACCCGCATATGGCTGCGCGAAGGGGCAGGAGGGACACGGGGTGCTTACGGTCGGATGCGGTTTCGTGGGTGTCGTCATCGGAGGGGTATACGTCACGAGATATGCGCGGAAGAACGGAATAGATGTAACCTTTCGTGGGTTCAGATTATTCACCGCGTGGGCGAAGCGCGGAGCGGAGGCCGTGGCGTGCGCGTTTATACATGGGGTGTTCCGTTACCACCGGATATACTCTTTCGCCACGCGGATGTCTTGCCTCGACTTGGAGGCGATTCTTCCTTCAAGAAAGACTATTGAGACGCTCGTCATTAATTCTATGCTGAAATTCGAAAAAAGAAAAATGAACGATAACATTGCCGTCATCCAGTTAGTCTCTGGATTTTATTTTCTAAAAGCTTAATTTGAAAATCAGAACACGCGATATAAAATTGGAAGACCAATTAATATTCTCCCTTAATATTCGAATAACCATTCGCAAAACCAGACCGCCGATCGATATTTTCCGTCAGGGAGAAGAATCGTTTCCCAGGTCGGGAGATTAGAAAAAATCTTTGTTCTCTTTCTGTAGCTGAGCTACACAGAAAGAATGGTTTTACCTAAGCATCTAAAAATTTAGCTAGATACAGGTCTGAAAATAATTTTGTTGAATTATTAAAATAATTATGTAAAATGTACGTTTAAGCTGGTTGCTAGAATGTCAAAATTTTCTGGGGTCTTACTCTCTTTATGCTTGAATTTCTTACATTAATTATTTTGATGGTCTAATAAAATTATATTTTCAAATTTGTATCTACCTAAATTTTGAATACTTCCGCAAAATCGTTTTTCCTGTGTACTGTACATTTGTACTTGAAATAAAATATATACATATATACAGGGCTGTGCAAAGAGGAGGTGCACTGTACGAAGGCCTCTAATGCTAATTAAGGAGTCCCGGAGTTTTACTTAAATTATCTATTTTATATCTATTGTTTCTTTTTAAGTTAATCACTTTATTAGTTCATAACTATATATTAGTTATTAATAATTTTATTAATTATTCAATTTAATTTGCATATGCAAATGATATTCATTTATGTTTCATTTATACTCTTCATAAAAGCAAATAATAATTTAAATCTAATGAAATTTTTATATGAAAAATTTAGAATATGAAATTATACATATATCGATGATGCAATTTTTTACCTAATCAAATAGCTATATATTTAACTTTCTATGACAGGAATATACAATTAGTGGCTCGTGATCCGACATAATTTTATTTATACTGTTTTGTTATATTTTCTAAACCTTTCAAAGAGCTTTGTTAATACAAAATTTATGAACAGGGTCATCTTTACTTTTGCACTAGGGTCTCAAAAACTTTTTGCACGGCTTTGTATGAAAACAAGGCAGAAAGTTTTAGTATAATATCCAGTGTAGCGACAAAGAATAGACCTTAGGGTTTTTAAAGAGCTTTGTTAATACAAAATTTATGAACAGGGTCATCTTTACTTTTGCACTAGGATCTCAAAAACT
This sequence comes from Trachymyrmex cornetzi, assembly GCF_001594075.2. Classification (NCBI taxonomy): domain Eukaryota; kingdom Metazoa; phylum Arthropoda; class Insecta; order Hymenoptera; family Formicidae; genus Trachymyrmex; species Trachymyrmex cornetzi. The sequence continues at coordinate 805,593 of NW_017299923.1, read as the reverse complement.
TTTTGCACGGCTTTGTATGAAAACAAGGAAGAAAGTTTTAGTATAATATCCAGTGTAGCGACAAAGAATAGACCTTAGGACACGTGGTTTCGGAACACCCGGTATAACTTGTGTGTCATCCGGCAGGTCAGGTGGTGTGATCGGGAGTTTGAGGAGGGTGATCGTCTCGTATACACGCACGCACGCACGCACACGCACGCTCACTCCCCTTCTTTCTCTCATTTTGTCTCATCCCCTGCATCGTCCTCTCTCTCTACGCGGACCCCGAGTGCCGGGGGTTTACGTCGCCGGGACGGCAGATGTCAGGATGCCGGAGCAGAGTAACGACTATCGTGTGGTCGTATTCGGGGCGGGCGGCGTTGGCAAGAGTTCCCTCGTGCTGCGCTTCGTGAAGGGGTCCTTCCGCGAGTCCTACATTCCGACCATCGAGGACACCTACAGACAGGTAAGCGAGCGGTACGCGCCAATCCTCTCAAATGTGCGATTCCACGACCTTATTTTTTTTTTATCGAAAAAATGGACGGCGTACTCATGGTTGCTTAGAGACCAACCGCACGTTCTTCTCAATCCGAACACGTGTGTTATTAGGTACCTAATTGATTTCCTTATTTGACCAGAGATAACGATCGCACGTGCGCTCGTCAATGGAAAAAAGAGAGAGAGTTTACTGAAACTTAGCTGATTCTCTCTCAGTCTCTCTCTTTTTTATGCACTTAGAGAAATAGACGTGATGATGATAATTACGTTTTATATGTAGAATTAATCTACACACACGCGCGCACACACACAATTAAAGAAACAATTTTATAATTATAATAACTGTAAAATAATTATTTTTAATTATGTAGGAGAGACTGGAACACCCCAGTTATATAATTGGTGCTTTCCAGCAAACGACACAGTGTGATACAGTGATCATGTCATCTTCGTTTAACATTAGCAAATAACAAGGATATAATGATTCATTGTGTTACACTGTGTCATCTGTGTCTGGAAAGCAGCCAATAACATAAATCATCACATAGTACCATGAAGCATCAAGTGTTTAGGGTAATTTTTAAATTGATACAACTGGTACATGAGACTGTTGCTCATTACTAACTTTGTTACTTTGTTGCCCATATAGATGGCAGTATTCAAACTCCGTTGTCTCATGTTGTTAATAGTTTTCGTGGTATGAAAGTAACTTTTTAATCATTTAAAAATGGTTTAATATTGTTGTAAAGATATACATATTGAATATGGGATGCAAGTTTCTACATATCTTTTCTCATCTTGCTATACACAAATATAATTGTCAATTATTTATTTTTTAGTCATTTTTCACCGTTTTTTTTATTAAGTGTAATCGAGGCACCATGAGTCATACATTAAATATTTATGAAACGTGACAATACAAAATAGTGCTAGAAGGACAATATGCGCTAGAAAGACAACTTATAAATTAAGCAATTAATTTTATTTTATTTTACTTTTATAAGTTTTATATTTTATGTATATCAATAGCTATTTCTCATAGTTTTATTTATGGATTTTTTGTTCTATTATAGTTATTAATTGTACTTATGTTTATTATTACAAAAGTTTACATTCAGTAACTATATGCTAAACATGTATAAATTAATTGAAATTTCTTTTTAACTTTTGTGTCATAATTATTTTTTTAATAAACATACATTTATGCACGTACAGTCCCAAGTATGAGAGAGACATCTTGGATCATTTCTTTAAAAATGTGTTTTTATTTCTTTCTCAAAAATTAATCAATATTTATTAAATACATATATTCAATCAATTTTAAAGTATTTATAATTCTCTAATTCTTTATAAATATAACTGAGATAACAAATCTTATATTTAAAAATATTTTTAAGAGTTTTTGTAACTTCTAATGTGTGCTCTCAGGTTTCCTTAACATTAATTTATTCAAATATGTGTGTATGTGTGTACATTAACTCTACACATAAAACTTATACAGACATTATGTGCAAAAGTATTAGGCACTTACAATTTTCTCGCATTTTATGAAAAGTTAAATATCTCGGCGAAAAGAAATCTCACAAAAGTTTTTTTCGATCACATATTTTAAAGCGTAAAGATAGGACTTTAAATCTGCGTTTGAATCTTTTGTCTACGATATTTTGTTCTCCTAAGTTACATAAAATCGAAAAATAACATTTTTGAAATATTTTTGTCTTATTTTAAAGCGCTACAGTTCAATAAAACATTAACAAACAAAATTTAATATGAAAGTAGGCTTTCTAAGCTTTAAAATGCTTTTTAAAAAAAAATTTTTGCGATAAATTTTCGCAAAGATATTGTATTTTTTATTATGTGAAATTTCATTGTGTAAAAACTTCCTTTTTCTAAAATGATTTTTAATTCCGAAATTAAAAAAATATACGGAAAAAAAACAAAAGAGGAAAAATGTTATAATGTTCTTGATTCGTATAAATTTTTTCAAATTTTTTTAAAAACTTTATTCGATTATCAATTTTAAAAAAGTTTGTACACAATAAAATTTCACATAATAAAAAATACGATATTTTTGTGAAAAATTATCGTACAAAGTTTTTTCAAAAAGCATTTTAGAGCTTAGGAAGCCTACTTTAAGATACTTTCATATTAAATTTTGTTTGCTGATATTTTATTGAACTCTTGCGCTTTAAAGTAAGACAAAAATATTGCAAAGATATTATTTTTCAATTTTATATAACTTAGGAACAAAATATCGTAGACAAAAGATTCGAATGCAGATTTAAAGCCTTATCTTTATGCTTTAAAATGCATGTTCAAAAATCTCTGAAATTTCTTTTTGCCGAGAAATTTAATTTTTCGTAAAATGCGAGAAAATTGTGACTAATATTTTTGCACATATCTGTACATGTATCACCTTTACAAAAATGTTGTCAGTACGTTTTTCTCTGAAAATGAGACAAAGAACTAATTAGATGAACTAATCGATTCAACCGAAATAATCCCGTGTTTTTTGCTTTGAATTTCTATGAGAGAATTAATTTTTTTGTCTGTATAAAATGTATAGAAACAATACACAGATAAGCGAAGAGAAAATTATATTCAAGGATCTTCGCCTAATAATTTATTAACATTTATGGAAATAAAATCACGCTCGCAGGATTATCGTGCGTTCGTAGTTGACTCTAGTTAACATGAAACAGCAGCAACATGACACGTTCGATACCGTGCTGTCCGCTTATCGATTTCGACTCACGGAAAAATTAGAAGCGCCTTCGCTCGCGCACGTGTACAGCACGAAATTGACAGATCAGATTCCTATGTCGTTAATTATAGATCGTGCAAAAACGGACTTTATGCATTTGGCACGTCGGATGCGTCACGTAGATAGCAATTTCCGCAAGAGTCGAGATTTAGCGATTAATCGGACGTCCCCGTGTCTCCGCGCGCGTCCATCAGGATCCATCGTGATATAACTCTCGCCATTTACAAATTCAATATTCCCGCACTGTGCATCCGCTCGATAATATGGAAGTGACATATGCGCGAGCAAAAACATTAAATTTGCAAGCGAATCGCCGCGCCGCTGCAACATCGAAAATATCTGGCTGCGTGTGTTGATAAGCCGACAGCAGAATTACAAGTAGTATTAATAATACACCATCATGAGCCAATGCGGATATTAGTGTGCAAAAATTAAATACAAAATTTATTTATATACGGTATGGGTATATAAATGTGTAAACGTTTCAACAACTTCTTATAGCCAAACGTGCGCAAACAAGAAAATGTTACAATTAATATTCGTATTCGCAAACTATTATGTTAAGATTGTCGTCCAAAGATATATACATATTTCTTGCAGTATTGATGTTGGACCCTTAATATTGAGATAGATCAAATATAAATTATAGTTACAGCTAACTGAAAGACGAATGAAATCTTTTTATATACTCACAGATATAAACAGACAAACAAATCATCAATACATGATTAAACAATTAAAATCTTACAATTTAACCTCAGTCCAATAAAGTGTTTGCCAGGTCTCAACAAAGTATAAAAAATAGTCGAATTAAATTGTAAAGTGACAATTCTTAGATCAAGCCAAGATAATGTGACTTATCGTCACGAAGAGTAAAACGTAATCTGTAGCGATCTCAGAAAGTAGTGATTAAGCTTTTCAATCTTATCGTTATTTATATTCATATTTATATTTATATATTTTTATTATGCTACATAAAATATTTGTTACACTTTTATAATTGTATTACATTAGTAAATTAATTCTTGATGATAAACAATCACCAGCACTTTCGTTTCACTCTTCGTGACGATAAGCCGCAATATCTGGCTTGATCTAAGAATTTTCATTACAATTTAATTCGACTATTTTTTACACTTTGCCGAGACCTGGCTGGCACTTTACTGGACTGAGATTAAATTGTAAGATTTTAATTATCAGTCGCATGTTGATGATTTGTTTGTCTGCTTATATTATTTAAAGGATTTCATTCGTTTTTCAGTTAGCTGTAACTATAATTTATATAAACATAACTAACTAAATCAAGGCTAAGTCAAACGCAGGTGATCAAGCGCAAGATCTTGAAATAATGAAATTTACGTATATTTTGTCAATAAACGTGTCTTCTTTATTTTGAACGTTTCAACTTACTTTGGAGTCCCCTTCAGCAAAATAACAATATAAGAAAACGCTCGCATATCCAAAAAAGTTGTGTCACTCACAAATTGCCAGAGATGAATTAGTGATGTAAAATCTGGCGATGCAAGAAAATTGATTACTATAGAAAGAAGTAAAACATTGAGAAGAAAATAAACAATTTTTATTTTTTGCTGTTTTTCTGTAAAGTTTATAATACTTGAGTAACAAAATTATTGAAAACCATTATTCGGCGATATTTAATATAATTAATATCTTGTCAACTATTGCGAAAATTGCAAAATGGTAGAGAACTTTTCGACTTGATTTTTCACGAAATTTCATTGATGTAATAATATTGTCTTCGAATTTCGGGACACCGTGTATATAAATAAATTTTGTATTTAATTTTTTCGCACTAATATCTGCCTTGGCTCATCTTTTTTATTAAATTTTTATTGAAACTCTGAGCCTTAATTCGCTTACTTTATGTTTAATAATACTGCATGCTAATCAGGAAAATACATGCCAGAGATATACATCGTAACTATTATATTTTGCGTTTCGCGCGTCGCAAAAGGATCAAGCGTCGCGTACATGCCAAGTTAATGTATACTACATTACATTACGTTACGGCACGTGGTCAAGAAGAATGACAGAACGTATAAATCGTCAGTTTTATTGTAACGCGCTTGCCGTTTTATGAGAAACCAAGATCTCCGCGCGATTCTCACCCTCATCCGCGTAAATTACATATTATTGTTGTACTTCGATCTTCAACTATGCCCGTTTCTACCAATGAAGATTTATTTTAGTCTTGGTTTATCTTTTTATCTTTTTCTATATATTTTTACCAAGAAAAAAAGGCACTATATAAAGCGTCCATCTCCGATTTTAATGAGCTTTTAACTCAGTTCTTTCTACTGTTCTATTTATAGAACACCTTTCCAATTTTTTTTCTCCTCATATGTATACCTCATATTTTTCCAAAATAGAGACCCTCTTTATCTTTTTTGGTCGATATTCATAATTGATTTTTATATTTAGGATCATCTTAAGTATAATTTTAAGATGTCATAAGCCAATCACATAGAGCCATATTAGCATTTTAAGATATTACTTAATTAAGATGATGTTCTTGAAATAAAAACGGATTATGAAAACCGGCCTTAGATATTCTTAGGTTGAAAGATTGAATTTTTAGACAATAAATAACAAGAAGGGGCTACAAGTCAGATTTTTATGTATTTAAAATTTTTAAAACACGTTTCGACCTTATTATTAGATCATCCTCAGTGTAAAGAAATTAAACTCAAATTTGACAAAATTAATAAAATGTTATGTTAAATACAAATTATACAATTTATAGTTACGCAAAAAGTTGGTAGTATTTCTTCATATTTATCTTCCGCAACAATGCAATACTTTTCGTTCTGGTAATATTATCGGTTATATTCTTCCATTATAACAGTCGTAATAAGTCCATAATGATAAAATATTGAACATGATGAGTCATTAAATAAAAATATACTAGCACACATTCTGTTATCAAATTAATAGAATAGATTATAAAAATTAAAATAACAATGAATAAATGATCGTTATATTCAAAATTATTGGTATATACAATCCTTATTTTAATAGACAACTATATTAAAGTGTGTATTAATAAATAAAATTATTGTACATATACCTCAACTGCGATTGATAAACCAGGATATAATTAGTAATTGAAACAATGAGTCAATTTAATTCGTAAGAAGCAAATTGAGAATTTTTCTGACGAGGATACATATAATAGATAAAGATCCTACAATTAAGTTAACTACTGAATTACGTTCTTTATTAGTGAAATGGAAAAAGAGTGGCTTTTTTTTATTGATGATTCCACATATAGGAAATTACTTACGACGGATGGCAATTTGTCTAGAGCATATGGTTTAACTAAAATCCATAAGTCTGGTTATCCTCTAAGAGTAATTGTATCTTCAATTGATAGTCTTTTATACTTTCTATCCTTATTCTTACATAACATTATTGTCAATAGTATACCGGAAGCACCTAGTTACATAAAAAATGGCTTCCATTTAATCGAAAAATTAAATGGAACCTATTTTGATTCTAATTACATTTTAATATCGCTTGATGTAGTGTCCTTGTTCACTAACGTTCCGATAGAACTGCCATTAAATAGTGTTAAAAAAAGATGGGATTATATTTAAAAAAAAATAAAAATTCTATTAGAAGAATTTTTAGCCTCCATCCGTCTAGTTTTTGACTCTACATATTTTTCATTCAATAATAAAATCTCTAAACAAGTTTTCGGTGCCCCGATGGGTTTACCATTGTCGCCAATTGTTGCAGATATAGAAAAAAATTATTACTGTGCTTAAAACCAATTTTTATTTAAAAAATTAAATGTCTAACTTAGAACGGTGTTTAAATTAGAAAATTTAAGGGTAAGCACGGTATTTATATCCCGGTATATTTATATACGCGATATTTATGACTGTGTAATTATTTTGTGTCACATATATTTACATATAATACTATTTCTGTCATATTTACATAAATTACTGTCGAGACATGAGAAAATACAGTATTGTATGTAAATATATGACAAAAAAATCACACAATCATAAATATCGCGCATATAAATATACCGTGATATAAATATCGCTTATCCTTAAATTTTTTAATTTGAACACCATTTTAATCATCTATTGCTTTACTTTTCCATTTTAAACACTGGAAATTTGACACTTTCATCGTGTATCAGAATGTAGTTTTAAAGATAGGTGTATACCCTAATAGCACAGAGACGTTTGTAGACGTCCTGTCAGCTAAAGGGGACGTCCATAAGACGTCCTTGGACTATGAAATGAGCGCCTCATTATGTCCTACATAAGTACATTTACTGGACGTCCAAATCTAAAGTCCTAAATACGTGCATTCGTAATCCTCGGAACAATTTTATCATTTCACATACAGGTATAGGCCTCCAAGAGATGTCCTAAAGACATCCTAAGGATAATCGCAGGATATCTCTCGGATAAAGTGTGCTGAATTTACAAGATTGGAATATTTTACAAAATAGATCGATAAAGGAGCAAAAGTCTCCGCAACGTAACAATGCAATTATATATTAAATCATTTTACATGTATACATCGATAGACGTTTCGACCATATATCTGGTTATTTTCAGTTAAAACTCTGCCAGAATCTTATTTATCAATTTTTGCTAATCTTCGGTTGGCAGCAGTCTATCGTAAAAAATTATTTTCTATGTCTTATATTTTCAATGATATTCGCTTTAAACGAAATTAACCGATTTTTGTCAAAGGAATGTTTCTTCAAATAATGTTTAAAAATGCGCCTGAGCGTGCATAAAAGAATATGCGGTGTAATTAAAAAATACTAGAAAATTTGCGGATTATCGCCGTGTTTTTATCCATTGTTAATGCCGACGTTTCGTGAATCTTGCCGTTCACTTCCTCAGGGCGAGGAGCGCGCACTATACTAATATAGTATCAGCGTGCTCCTCGTCCTGATGAAATGAACAGCAAGGTTCATGAAACGTTGGTATTAGCAATGGATAAAAACACGGCGATAACCCGCAAACCTGGTATCTTTGAAGATAATACCCATGAAAGCCTAAAAAGCGTCACGCAATTGTGTAATTCTTTATTTTTAAGGTCTAGACAACGTATTAAAAGCTCATCAAAATCGGAGGAAAACACTTTGTGTATTTTCTTGTAAAAATTAAAGAAAAATAAAGAGTACATTAAAATGAGATTAACTCTTCTGTCGATGCATAATTTTTCACATTTTTAAAATTTTTTTCACTACTATGTTTCATGCTAAAATATAAACGTGAAAACGAAATAAAATCTATGCAAAACTATTCGAAGGATGAAGTTTTTTGAAATGTCATAACGAAATTCGCGCATAAAAATATAAAACTTTTTATTGCTAAAAATTGGATATAGATATTCATACATTAACAGAAGTGTTAAAGTTAATCTACACTAATAAAAATGGGCATTATTTGTACAAATGTAAGTTAAAGCAACGTAGTAACATGACATATTTCGATTATATCGGTAATTTATACGCCACCGTGTATGAATACCACGACACCCACATATGTCCGTAAGATTTTAACAGAAATGCACGTTTGTGTGTGTATATATTTATACGTAAAAAAAACACAATGACGATGCTGGTGGGACTCTCGCTGTGTGCGCGACGAGAAGTGTCACCAATGGAGTCGCACAGGCGGTTCCGATTGTTAGCTCAACTCAATCCCGCCTGCTTTGACTCGACCCGGTGCACGATCCCGAGTCGAGTCAAATCGGGAACCATGACCTCGAGTCGAGCCGATCGGATCGAAGCCCAAAGCCTTGCGACCAAAGTCAACGGATTGCATTACGGTATTTCAGGTGATAAGTTGCGATAAAAACATATGCACACTTCAAATTACGGATACAACGGGGTCCCATCAGTTTCCCGCTATGCAGCGACTCTCCATAAGCAAAGGTCACGCCTTCATCTTGGTGTACTCGGTGTGCTCACGGCAAAGTCTCGAGGAGCTACGACCGATCTGGGCCGTGATAAGGGAACTCAAGGGCCAAGATATCTCGCAGATACCTATTATGTTGGTAAGGACTCGTCGCAATCCTCTCCATTTGTTTCAGTTTTTCCCCGATGCCGAACGAACGAACGAATTCTGCGCTTCTCGTTTAATAAATACGTCGTCTAGTTTATCTCACATGACTTTGCAACTTTCCGCAACTTGAATAATCATAAAAAAATGTTACGTGCGATATTGTTTCGCGCGCATGTCGTCAACTTGATAAAAGATGTTCGTCGAGATAACAGAAGTTTAAATGATACAAATTATCGCGATGCACAGCCTGATCCACCAGGTCCTAGGGTGTGGCGAACGAAACACTTGCTTGTAAAATATTTAAAGGGGCGCAAAAATGATAACGTAAATTTCTATATAATTTTAATTAATTTGCTGCTAACAGTGCTAACGATGACAGTAAAATTACCCGCCATTGAGCGCTCGCTGTGTATTAAATAAAAGTCAAGATAATTTTATTAAAACACAAAAAGTATTACTTTAAATGAAAAAATTTTCTATAATAAATTTTTACAAGAATTATTATTATTTATATATAAATGTAAAATGTATTATACATATATATTCTCATTGACTTTTATTAATTATGTTTTGTTTGTAACATACGTGTGCATGTAATCTGTATATTTGTGATGTATTATATATACATCTGTATACATATACATTACAAATACATATATATGTGATTATCTTATTAAATTAATATTAATATATTAACCTTCCGTCGGTCAAGTTGGACTTTGAAGGCGCAATAGATATTTTGATTATCGTGAATTCTGATAGATAAATTTAAATGTATAAAAATAATTAAAATATAATTCGACTTCTCTGATAAAAAAATTTGTTAAAGTTTTTACAAGTAGGTAAGAATTTTGTTCGATTTTTATACAATCCAGAACAATATAAAAAGTTGCATTAAAGATCAAAGACGCAGATTGCTGACAAAAGGTGCAAAATTCCACATAGTTGACGGAGAGTTGAATATCATTAATTAAAATATTATATTTTATTATATTTTACATGCCGTAAAAGAATTTTTTTTGTTATTGAGGGGCGCAGTTTTTTTCTCTTGCGTCAAAATGTTTATATAATCCCGGCTCATTCGCAATGTGTTTACATTAAATTTCTGTGCAGTCATTCAGTGTCGATATTTTGAAAAAAATTCCATCTATCGATGGCATACCAGTGTTTTGAATTCAAGATTAAAAAAGACAATAGCTTTAAAAATTTGCCATCATTTAACAATGAATTTTCGGATAACGTGGAAAGGAATTTGAAGAAACCATTAACGTTGCAAATCTGTGAATTTCTTTGTTCTCGAAATTCGATTGACTTGCGATATGTAATTTGGTTTCCTCCAAAGAGGGAATTTCTATTCCTGCATGAAGCCCTCCTACTCTTGAGTTGTTTCTTTGTCGGTGTTGTTTTTCTTGCGCAACTGAACGGTTCCATCATTGATTCATCGTCCAGGTCGGGAATAAGTGCGATGAGAGTCCATCGGTGCGTGAGGTGTCGATGAGCGAGGGCGCGGCTGAAGCGGCCAACTGGGGCTGTGGCTTTCTGGAGACCTCGGCCAAGACGAATCACAACGTGGACGCCCTGTTTCGAGACTTGCTCACCCTCGAGAAGAACCGCTCGGTCTCGTTACAGCCGGTGCAGAGCAACAACGCGATAAGACTTAAGGAGAAATGTGCCGTTATGTAAAAATCCACGCTCCGATCCGCATCGCGTACTCGTATATATCCGACGAGGACGAGGACGAGGACGACGACGATAGGGTATACTTGCGATCGCGGCGCGGCGAGGCCCTCCGGGAAAAAAAAATAGCTGGCATCGGATCCGTCATCCTTCGAGACGGGGCCTCGCCGCTATCCGCCGCTGATATTCCAAAGCCGGTTTCGCCAACGACGGACGACTTGTTCGCGACTTGTATCCCTGATGGCGGCTTCCGCACGTCTTCATCTCATCAAAAGGTTTACGGCGCGTCATACCTACTTGTTATGTTCGTACGAACGCGCGGGCCTAGAGAATATCTTTGCGAAACTTCGAATTTTAAAAATAACTTTTAAGGATCCTAAGAGAAAGTTTTTAGAATTTTCAATTCCGAGAACGTTTCTGGGCCTTGATGGGTCAATTAAGGGTGCGACCTGAGGAAGACAGGAGGCACTTTTAGTCGACGAACGCGAAAGAATTAACTCGAATTCATGTGTGCGTTGCTCGTCGATGGTGAAGCCTTTTTATTTTTAAGTTACGATACTTTACGCAATTAGACCGCTCTCGACCGTGTATGATTTCTCCGCGCTCGATGATATGAAAAATTATTCGAGTTCCCGTTTCTTGTTTTTGACTCCGTCATGGAATCGTCCACGGTAATCTCGATCTGCGACGAGAGTTGGCAAAAGCAACGATACCAATTTTATCATCAAGAACAGTAGCGCGTTTCGCCGCTACGGTAAGTCTGGCATTAATTGTAACGATAGCTACGTTCAGCAGAAAAAGCAGCTTTGCGACTGTTGTAAGTTTCCTTAATATTATGATTGGTTTATATATTTAGATTCAGTGAGAAACTAAAGGCAAGAACCAATTATATTAAAGAAGCTTATAACAGTTCCAAAGTTACTTTTTCTAGATATTGAACATAGCCAAGCTCACAAAACACATTGCAAACTACTGATCGTTACTGATGTTTTCATTTCAAGACAAAAATTACTTTTTATAGGAAAGGTTTATTCCACGTTATTGTAAAAAAATCTGGTTACTGGACATACTTTTTTAAAAATTTTTCTACAAATATTACACACATACCTATTTCTTATTTCAATAGTAATGATATAAATAAATAATAATAGTGGTAACGATATAAAAGTCGTAATTATCGCGAATATTGCAATCGCTTCTTATTTTAATTAGTTTTCCATCTAATAATAACGACGTTCATCTAATAAAAGCATCCCTCACATCAATATCGTTCCTTTTGCATACAGATAAGCAACGAATTGTCATGGAAGATCGACAGATACAAGGCACAGTTTATCCGTGGATTTTTATCGCTCGCAATCGAGGCGATCCACGACAAAAGGCGGCTCTAAAAGCTCTCTTTCCGTAGACCGATTTATCGGATCCCTTAACTTAAAACTATATTATTCAGTAAATTTGTATCAATTGCGAAAAATATTCGAGATGCGCGGATTCCGTAGAATATAACCCAGTTCGCTAAGCGTTAGAAAGACAGTAAAAGAACCGGAGAAAAATAACAATTAAAAGTGTCAGTAAAATATATCGAATATAAAAATCGTCAAGAATGAATTAAATGATGAGGGCTTTAAAATATGATTTACTCGCAGGGTTATTCAGCCTGGCCTTTTTTCGCGGACCGCCTCAATTTAGGTAACGTGCTGAATCGATAATAGCCGCGACTGGTACTCTCTCCCATGAAAATTCCGCAATGCTCCGCAATCGGAGACTACCGCACGACGACTGGTGTAATGCGCGCGCGTGAAAGTTTTTTGTGAGAATGACGAAAGAGAGAGAGAGAGAG
>NW_017299923.1:751585-792738 GCF_001594075.2 Trachymyrmex cornetzi | reverse complement strand
GGAGAGAGGGGGGGGGGGGGGGAGAGCGAGAGATCGAATGAGAGAAAGAAAAGCAGAGAAAGAAAGGCGATCAAAGGGTGAAAGTGCATGTGCGAACGATGACGAATAACAAGTAGATAAGAATTGTTATGAGATTGGTTTTTGTTGAATAGTTGTAAGAATTTTGTAATGACTATGCTAGCTAATTAGGATTACAAACGAGCAGCAAGCCACGACACAAGTCCACACACACACACACACATAACGTAGGCACAGATTTGTTGTAAGCGCATCGCAAGATATTACGAGATTGTAACTGTACATGTGATTACGGCACACGTTTTCCATATCGACGCAACATTTTTAATGTTTTTTCCAATGGGAAAGATTAGACTCGAGACGTTTTTAGGCGTTCCCACGGGAAACAACTCGAATATAGACAATTAGCAAAGTAATTATATATATATATAACGTTTACTCCCCTCACCCCTTCTTGTCCATCTCCCGCCTACCTCCTTTACGGCACATCATTGAACGTTATCCGTAGTGTTTCTCGTGACGCGCGTGGGAATCTCGCAATTTCCCTTATCATCGCGTTTTGCGGATATATTACATTAGAGAAGACCACGCGCGGAAGCCTCTTCTTCCTCCTCCGACCACGTTCCTCGGACCATGTCGCGACGCCGCCCGTCGATACGATCGATGCAACACGTCGCGCTTAACGATGATGTTGATAATGACGATGATGGTCCGCCGCCTGCACTTGAACGCGTCTCGACTACTAGGCTCCGTGTTGAAGGGCCGTATTTATAGCTCGTCGACACTCGAGATGGGTAGTGTCTCGAGTGTGTATCGAGTGATGTGCATACGCTCATCAAGGACCTAAATCGAGCTCCATCGGAGCTAACACACATATCGCGTCCTCGCAATATTATCCCTGCGCGAAAACTCATCGAGTTGGAATATTTCAAACTCGAGTATTGAAACAATTTTGTTATTAAAAATATCCTTCGCACTGAGAGAAAAGTGTTTGGTATTTGTCACTATAATTGCAAAATATAAACTATAAATGGTAAAATAGTTATATGGTTAAGAACTCCATTTTTATATCGCTTTATTTTTGCTATATGACAGACCTGTCCATATTCAATGTGAATAAGATTTCAGAAACTGTAAAATGTCCTGTAAGGTATGACTGTAAAATAAACATCGTTTAGATGCGTATATTAGTATTTACAGTCCCCGAAATCTTATCTATATATATTGTTTTTTTTTTGCGTTTATTGGCTTTACATTTTGGCCCAGAGCTAAAATTGGACATCTGCTATATAATATAATAATTATATTGTTATTTCTGTCAAAAAAGTATATAATTGGAACACCACGAATAACTCTGAATTATAGTTATTATGATAATTACAGCCATTTTTTACTCTCAGTGCTCGCGTCGTATTCCTTTCTTTCTGTCGTTACTCTCTCAACGCATTCTCCCTTTATTTAATTGTATTAACAAAAATTAATTATTAAGGTCCAATTGAATCCTCATCGGTGTTCCATTTACATCGCTTTACACTACTTTAGTTATTGTCTGAATAATTTATGCTCACAATTTCGCTATAAATACAGCCATGAGAGGCTCATTGCGAAGCCGACGGACGCGTAGTGCGACGCGAGGTAACTAATCAGCGATCTGACTCGAAATTGAAGATTATCCTTTGAATAAGTCGACAATACATCCCTGCAGCCAGGCCGGAGCGTCGGTTGTTGTAATGTGAATGCCATCAATTACAGCGATCATCGAGGCGAGTCGAGGCTAGAAATGGCCATTCAGAAAAGGGGATCAACAACGAATATTATTATCTATAACAGATATTGATTAATGTCGTTCACTATGAAAATTAATCAGAAAGATTAAGTATAATTACTGTAATTATATTTTTAATATATCACTTCTTTATTTTATAAATACACAGCTTAAAAAATTACTCTATCATTCGAAAGTTTCAGCACCTCTTTATGTTTTTGCTAACAATTCCATTTTTCATGTATAAGACACGGAAATGTGATGTGATATATACTCTCTTATTTCCGATTATAAAAAAAAAATATATATATATATATATATATATTCGATAAAGTTGAATAGCTGAAAAATAATTAAAAGGGAAATTGTAAATAAATTTCGTAAATAGACAAATATCATGTGTGTATCGATTGAAAAAAATATCGATATCAATTTTTCTTTAGACACCGATAAGCATTTGGATCTCATGGCTACTAACAATAATAGAGAGTAATATGTAATAAATATTTCCGCGAAAGTTTAACAAATTCAATACAAATCTTTGTTTAAGATACTTGAAAAATTGATCATCAGAATTTTCGTCAGCTATATCAAAAGTATAGCTTTTATTAAAGCTCGAAAAGATTAGGTTTTAAGAAAAAAAATCTAAAAAAAGAATAAACTCATTTTCCAGTTTCAATGAAAATATATGTAATAATAAATTTAAAAACATAATAAATGCAAATTGTATTCATATTTTGTTCTTTATGATATATTATGAAATTTCCATAAATGGGTAGTACATTGAAACTTTGAAGCGATAATGTAAATTTTCCAGAAAAGAGAAAAAATTATTGTTTAACTTGACAGAAAATGATTGACTAATCGAATAATAACGGCAAAAAGAATATATTCTTAACATGATCTTTTGATATTGATATTCTTAACATGAGATGATCATTTTTGTTTCACAGTTCTTAGAAAAATCTTTTTGATTTTGACAATTTTTAGACAAAGTTCATTTTCTCAAAGTTAAGATAGTTTGCTTTTGATGATCAATAGAGTAATATTTATTTGACTCATAATAATAATTCGAGGATCATGTTGTTGTGTTTGAGTTGTGTTTGTTGAAATAAAGAAGCGATGTGAAAATATGATTTATAGTAATCCCTGAAGAAAGTTTGAATTGATCGAACGGCTTGTCTCAAAGGAAAGGATCTGGGTTTGTAAGTCACTTTTAAAAGATGATATCGAAAAATAATAAAAACTGTCGACTTCGAAATAAAAGTCCAAAGTGTCGATACTATTATCAAACTGTTCGTTGGCTATTTCTAATGGCGGCCAGGCAGTGTAAAATGTCACCATCCCGTTGCTCTACATATCCGTCGAAGAAGGACTCGAGGTATTATCCAACGAATTACACATAAAATCACCCCCACCCCCTCCCCCCTTCCCCTGCGATGCTCCGTGTTTCTCACTTCCGGGAAAGAAGAAAAAAGAAAGAAGGAAGGGGAATTTGTTCCGTGTGACATTACGAATTCCTCCATGAAAAAAATCACTCGATCGAACCCTCAAGTTCGTACTGCTCGATGGAACGGAAGTGAAATTTCCACACTTGCCGTACTCGTTTTGACTCGCTTGATATCATCGCCCCGGCTAGGCTGCTCGGCTTTCGGGCTTTTCGATTCCGCGTTTTACTAGCGGAAAAAAGAAAACGATAAACAGCTTTAAGGGACGGGTCCCATTCCCTTCTGTCGACCGATAGTATAACGAACCGAACCAGAATTGTCATGTCTCATTGATTGATATTATTACGACATGCTGAGAGCGAGAGCGAGCGAATGAGAGAGAGAGTGAGGGGGGGGGCGAGATTGTCCTCGTGTGTATACATTGTATACCACTTACACGTAGCTGTGTATTGCTCGCTACACTACGATTGTTAGACGTGCTTCACTTCGCTTCATCTAGGTAATTATCGCCATTGTCGAATGGCAAGTACGCCGTTTAAACCGAACACAGTAAACGGTATTCCACGTTTTGGCGGTCTCGTGAACAACGATAATTCCTTATCCCGGGATCATTTATTTCTATCAATATAGATTAACTTTAATCTCTCGGTTGAACTAATTGTTCTTCATCTTATTCTTAGAACTAGAGAAAGATAAAGAGTTAGTTAAACGAAGATTAAAATTAAATTAGATTGATAGAAATGGGCATTTATTTCGTTTATTACGTGCGGCGTCTGGCGTTTGCCGTGTTCGGAAGGGCGTTATTGCCGAAATACTCTCTAATTTTTTTGTGCGAGCAACGAGGAAATGGGGGGACACGTATGAGCGCATTGATCTCCTCATTCCCGACGACAGAAAGGAACGGCAGTCCCTCGTGCCGAAATTCTCTCGGCGCAATCCTTTTTTACGAGGACCTTGTTTATTAAATCATAATATATGCCGTATATATATATATTTAAACGTAGCGTGTAACGTGTTTAATAATAATCGTTAATAATTCGCCTCAGAGAGACAAAATTCCTAAGTATAAATTGTATATAAGATTTTCTATATTCAGAGATATATCCCGATACCAAAGTGTATACATACGTACTTACTACTACTACTACTACTACTATTACTACTACTACTACTATTATTATTATTATTATTATTATTACTATTATTAGAGGATTATTAGTCGGAGGTGGTTTTTTGCGGACGTTTGCTCTCTTGATTCCGATGACAACACGAGACAATGAAAAAAAAAGGAAGAGTGCATTCGCCGCTACTTTTTAAATCACTTGTTATCAAATTGGTCGATTACGAGCAACACGTAGTATTATCCCGTAATAATAGGGAGTACTAGTTAGTAGAATAGGATATATTACATATTCAATAGAAACACACACACACACACACGCGCACATGAATTACGCAACATATAGCGCGCAGACTTCGTCACAAAGGTCTACGTACGTACCATCGTCTTTAAAATAGGGAAAGTGCAGAAACAATGTCGTTTTCTAACGGTTACGCTTAGCTGTTTGAAAATGTTTTATCTGCTGGCTGAAAGAAAATTTAAAGGAGGAGAAATGTAGGCTAATCGTTGTTTCGAGATGTATGTAGCTCTAAGGGAAACGTTTATCTTATCGATTCCAACACTTTCTTGCAATTTTTTGCAATTTTAATATTAGAAGGAGAGACAGGGAAAGGAGAACGGGAGAGAATGGACAGTTGTAGATTTTTGCGACTAAGTAGGTAGATTATATGTGTATACAGAGTGTTTTCTCTCTCGATTCCTGGACTCTCGACTAATGTGGGGTCGATTCCTCTTTAACGAAGATATCGCGGCACCGAAAGTAATTACGCGAAATTGACGAAAGAAAATATATGTGAAAAAATTGGGCGTGGAAAAAAAATAGAAGGACTATGATGTATACATCGAATAAATTGCACAGGCAGTTGACTTTCGATAATGGAACGTTGCCAGAAGACGCAGCTACCGATAGAACTTTCTTTAAAGACAAATCGACCGGCAAACTCTCGCCGAAGTATTCGCAGTCCAGCGTAAATCGTCCGGGACACTCTCTGCGTGTAGATACACATAAGGTCTGTTTTTTATAGCTGAATCAATGTACATTCTTTGTACTTAAAGTGAAACAGTAGATACATACTTGAAATTTGACGAAAGCGAGAAGGAAAGTTTTAGTGCAGTCTTCAATGCAGCAATAAAAAACAAACCTATAATAAATTCAAATCTCTCCAATGGAATCTCGTCGAGAACGGAATAGAGATGTTACAAAGTCGAGCTTTGATGAAGACAGCTATCAGGAGAAAGATAGGAAGAAATTACGGAGGGTAAGAGCATTGCATGTTTATGTGGAGCGAATGAACGTATACTTAAACACGAACACGATATCCTCTTAATTTCTGGGGCCAATTGGTGTTTCGAAGGAGAGGACGTGTACACGTGTGCGTATCCCCGACAGTGTCCATGTCGGGGGTGGCTTTTCGCGTCTCTGCGAGACTTTTGGTTTTCTTACGTACATTTTCACCACATGCGGGTTTCATGATCGAGTCACCGTGTGAAATTATCAATTCGTATGAACACATACAAAAAAATCAGGATTCGAAGGATACATATCAATGATGTACGTCGAATATATGTATATCGTTGATATATATCGTGATATTTATGCGTTGTTCTATGTTTCGATATATATGTATATAGGTATATATATATATATATATATAAACTGAATAATAACAATGCTGCGTATTGTTGATCTCATACAATTCTGTCCAACTGATAATAAGTTTGGAGGATTCTCATTTTATTGTTATTGTCTGTGAATCTTCATAATCCATCCTTTCATCGGATTAGCATTACATGATGAGATTATATTATAATTTTTTCAATAACGGCTGAAGTAGCTATAGTTGTTACAGAAAAAACTTTTAGATGATAATATATATATGCATCATATATTCATGTTAATTGAATAGTTATTTAATATTTTTCTTTTATTTTCTTATATTATATGTATCTTATTAATTTGTCTTACGTATTTTTTTTTATATTTATTTTTCTATAGAAAGTACATTATCTACAAAAATTTTAAAATTTTTCAGGAACAGTAAGAACTTTTATAATAATTCTAGGTTATACTTTTTAAAGTAAAGAGTTTTAAATATAAATATTCACAGTATGTATTCGATATATACCGATATGTATATATATATTATATATATGTATATACATATATGTATAAAAAAAATATATCAGATATTTTAATATTTATATAAATATCATGATATTTTCGAATCCTCATGGAAAAAATGGAATCGATCTTGTCCTGACAGCGAATTTTTTCTGATAATTCGTTTACAATCTATTGGAAACTTTCATATTTTTGCAAAAAACGTCTCGCACCTTTTCGTAGATAAAACTATATGTAATCAAATCGAAAATCAAGTTCTCACGCGAGAAGCAATCGAAGATCGAGGCACCATAAAATGCCACGTAACATACATCGAGATTAGGAATTCTCTTATTACGACGAGAATAACGATAAAGTGTCATCGAAAGCGGATGTAAACTTATATCATCACACACACTCACACATGCATACACACATCAGGTGATGAAACGAAACACACAATGCATCGCGATCACGACAGTAGCCGAAGTATAAGAATATAAGGATCTCGAGTGATATTAAAACGCTTTCGTTGACGCAATGCGATCTTAACGATGTCAAATCTGATGCGTTATCGGGGAATTTTGCGGTACGGTAACTTTGAATACGGTAAACGCCGACAAAAGCTACTAATCGTCGCAGCAATTTTTTATTACCGTTACATCGTCTTATTATTATAAAATAAAGATGAAAAATTATTGTCTTGTTGTACGTACCTATACTTATTAATATTGTATGTACATTAATTACTATTTATTGGGTCATATTAATAAAAACGGAGTGATTGCTCCTAGCAACGAAAGTAAAAGCAGAAGAGCTTTAATTTTTGCCTTTAGTATAAAAAAAAACGTTTTGCTTTATGTCTCAAAGTTGTCTGTAAAAGACGACGCAAATCTGTTGAAGAAGAAAAGGTTTGCTCCATTTTATTTGTATGATCCATCGCCATCCGACGCGACACAAGCGTTTAGCGTATTCCAACCACGAATTGCAAAAGATCTCCATTATCACGTGATAGTTAAATACGTACTTACAAATGAAAAAAAAAAAAAAGAAAGAAAATCCGGCCCGAAGAGTCGTTCCACAAGTGCGTTGCGCATTTTCTTGTTACCGTTTGTAAGCGCAGACTTCTCCTAAATTCTCTTCGCACAAATAACAAAGTAATAACGACAAAGTAGTGTTACTTACGACGGACCATATCAATGAATCATATCAACAAACAAAAAAAAAGGGGGCGAGAGAAATAGAATGGAAAGAGAAAGATATCGTCGATTGTGTATCCGAAGCGAGTGAGGTGGTGAGTTTTTGACATGTGCTTTTAAAAATGCAACGAGCTCTCCTGTACAAAAATATCGCCGATTGTGAGCGATCGTTCTTGCTGCTAAACTTACGTTACGTTCGTTGAGGAAAGTTCGTATTATTCACAGATTTTAATCAACTATATTTCGTATATAGTTAAAACAACCGCCAAAACCTTCTGGAACAAAACTGTCGTTTTTAATACAAAAATTTATTCGAATTCAAGAACTATTCGATAAAGGCATTCGAACCAAACATCTTTGAATTAAGATTTGTGCTCTTTTTACATTGAACTTCCATCGTATCGTGGAGTACATAGTCTCACTTATAAATACAAATTCTCACAACAGTTTAGAGATATTTGAAAGATACGAATTCGCCTCGACGCACATTTGCTTAGACTTAAGCTTGCTGTAAGTGATTAATGATTTGTTAAAGCAACTTTTCTTAATCTCCGATAATTGCGCGACGAAATAACATACAACGCTTTATTGCAAATTGCTTGCTGTGAACCCGATATAAAACCGAGAAGAATGCGAACAAATAAAGTATAAAAGTAATAGACACAAGATATAAAGGAGACACAAACGCGAGATGGAGAGGAAAATCACGTGTGGAAGAAATCTTGATTATAAGCAGGGATTACTCGAAGCCTTTCGAACCTGGAAACTGCAGTTGTTGAGCTACATGACGCAACTGAAACGAAACTAATAATTTCTATTTTATTTCATTAAATACGATTTCTATTTTGGAATATCTATTGTCGAACTCTATCTGAAGAATAGAAGTGTGCAGAAAAATAAATAGTAAGTGGATATTATTGTGTTGAAAAATAAAAATGCCGGAATTGTGATCATGTCTTTCTATAACAGCGAAAAGCGAGAAGAAATCTAGATTTCATTTGCATTCGTATCCCTTCCATCAGACATTTATATAGTGATTTACGTATTCAATTATCGATCGAAATGCTTAATTATAAGATTCGAAATGTCGGATTTATTCCAGAGAGAAGTTATTCTACTTTAAAATAATACCTATTCGCGACGTCATTGAGATCAGAATTTAAAAGTTCGAAAGGTTTTTAGACACTGAAATGGAAACAGGCAAACGTTTAGCGGTGTGTAAAGTTCCTTCAGACATTATAAAGATATGTGAGAATGAAGGAGAAATACGTGCGTTTCCACTCTATACACGCTAAATACACATGTTCCACACAATTATTGTGAGAGTGCACGTAGAGAATGGCGTAAAGGGTGTCTAATTATCTATTTAAATAAGTGACCAATACATGCTGAGGTAAATAATAGGCTTGTTATTGCGACAAATTTGCTCATACATTATCAACCGAAGAATCGTTAATCAGCTACGAATCTGTACTCGTGAGAATTAAATGATCTTGATTCTTGGCATTTCGTTCATTTTTCTCGAATTGTCCTGTTCACATTCCTCGTCACTTAACTCCTGCAAAAAATTCATAAATTCGATACTGTATACTTCTGAAAGAAAAGTGTGATATTTGTGACTACAATTGCATGGTAAAATAATTATGGCAGCTTTATTTTTATAATATTAATAATAATAGTTGAAGAACAAACTTTCATAATGCATTTTGTTCAAAATTTTATTTTTTGAGAGACGGCTGAATAGTATTTAGTGTTGTAGCTACTCTAGAATGTTCAGAAAGCATTTTTTATCGTCAATTTATATTAAGAAAGACCTAGACATTCGAAGTGCATTATATCCTTTAACTAGAGATAAACAAAATGCATTCGTTTAACATTTGTAGCAATTGTTTAGCAATTTTGTTTAACATTTTATATCCTATTGATTGGCATATTGTTATTTTCTATAAAGTGCACAGTTTTCTTGTAGCTTTTTTCTTATTTTTTCAAAATCATACATTTTTGACAAAACGCATTCTAAAAGTTTGCTTTTCAATTCTATATTTATAATTATACTAAAACAAAGTTAATATCGAAAATGACCGTAAATTACACTTAAATTATGATAATGACAATTTTTTTTCAATGTGTGATGAAAAAAAATCATTTTTACAGTTTTTAATGCCGCATCGAGTAAAATTTATTCTGGTTCAAATTAAAGAATTTATTATTATTAATCTTCAAGAGTTTTTCTCTAACGAGGAAATACTAAAAAATTAAAACGTGCTTTTGAAATGAGGTTTGTTGCAAAAGGATATACATATATAATTCTTTGTGCTCATATTAAGAATTCTAAACCATAGCTTTAGACACCTCTTAGTTTTTTTTTTAATAAATAATAAATATAAAAATTTCCGAGCGATTAACTTGGCAAAATAATAAATATCATGGAAAAGAGGGAGAAGGTTAAGTATTACAATATTTCAGGGCCATTTTTATCTGATGTATAAACGGTATAAATGTAGTTCGGATTAATGCGATCCCATAAGTATAATGTTGCTGCATAGTCGAGTCCGATAAAAACATATTAATTCCGATTGTACTTACATTACCTGTGTATATAGAAAAAAAGTCAACTGATTCTAAAATATTGTAATACTTAACATTTTTCCTCTTTTTTTTTTGAGATCTATTATCTTGCCAAGTTATTAATCGATACGATGAGTTCAAAGTTTTATATTTATTATTAACTTTTGAAAAATCTAAAAAGTGTCTAAAGCTAAGATTTAAGATTCTTTGCACGAAAAATTATCTTTTAGAAATTTACAACAAATTGCATTTTAAAAGCTCGTTTCCACTTCTGCAGGTCTTTCCCTTGTAAGACTTTTAATTACTTTTTTCTAATCTTCTAAGAGTTTTGTATTATTATTTTTAAAGAGAAATTGTTTTTTAAATTTTTTCAACCTAAATTTTTCTTGGAAAGGTGAGAATTAAATATTTTAACGTTATTGATATTTATTCAAATTAATTTTTATTTCTCGCACGTCTCAGTCCGATTTGATCTTTCTCAATAAAAATAAGCTAGGTTTAATATAAAAAGAATATCAAGAAATAAAAACGTTTTTTAGTTTTTCAAAATTTATTATTATTCTTCTAAGAAGAAAAAGATAATTATATATATCTTTTTAATTTTCTCAATAAAATTTTCTTGGAAAAATGAAAATTAAGTATCTCTGTACGTAATCAATCTTTATTCAACAAATTAATTTTTTATTTATCGCACGACTCAACCTTCTCTCTCTCTCTCTCTCACTCTCTCATATAAAAACATGTTGAGAAACTTAATATAAAAAAACATCGAGAGGCGAGAAATTTTTTTGACTTTTAAAAAATTGCTTGTATCTGCGACGAGATAACGTTTGCTTGGCTTTTATTCACACGACCCATTAATTTCCCTTTTAATTCGCGGCGTGGCGTATCCTCGTTGCGAAGTAACGCGGAAAAATGAGATAAAATCATACAACAGCGAGTATCCGCGATACTAGGATACTGCGATACCCTGCGATACGAGAGTCTCGTCTCGTAGTAGGAGTGGCGATAAGAGTAAACACAACGGAACCAATCGTCGAAGAAGGGTGGTCCAGCCGCTGTTTGTCTTCTCGACCTTCCTCCGCTCCGGGGATGCCGCGGAATCGCGTGGAAGAGCCTAAACGTCCCGGTACACCCGCACATCCGCGGCCAATCGAACGGGGGTCCGTCGTCAAGCCGGAAGAGACGAGATCTCGCGCGCCGATTAGATTGCTCTGCTTCTCTTTTCGTGCAGTTCTAAATTAACAATCGCCAAGAAATCGCGCGCACGGAAACGCCACGTGCCAATCTTAATCTCCGCTCTCGTGATTCCTCCTCTCGGAAACTTTAGAATTTTCGCTTGATAAAAACTCCATTAGCTTTATCATATAATATCATAATAATTATATTATCAATATATATATTACACATTATCGATAATAAATAAACATTTTGTAAAATTGGTATTTAATTTATTAATTTTTTATAACGGCTCACCAAGAAAAATTGTGTACATGTACATTTCGAAAGGATTTACAATCTCAACGCGCAGATATTTGCTACTCGAGTTCTCCTCGGACGATCAGCGGAGACGTGCGCGAGTAAATAAACAAAATAATTGCTGGATCTTCTTTTCTGACACGATTTTACAACGAGATTCGTGCCGGGCAATGTGAGCGGCCGAGTAAATAGAAAAAGAGAAACGATTGACTGATTTCTTGTGGTGTGGAACGCTACCATGCTCCGTGGTAAGAACAGGAGCAGGTCGGAGAACAATGAAAACAACGAGGGAACGGAGACCGGAAAACAGCGGAGACCGAAGTGTGCCCGTTGCAGGAATCATGGCCTCATCTCGTGGCTGCGGGGTCACAAACGGGAATGTCGTTACCGGGAATGCCTGTGTCCGAAATGTTCCCTGATCGCCGAACGGCAGCGAGTGATGGCTGCACAGGTAAGCCGCACGCGGAGTTGCGAAATTCGATTTTGCAACATTCTATCTTTCAACTAATTCAACAAATAAATTCTTTGTATGTATGTACATCAATTATATATATATATACATATGTATATATAAAATGGATGCCAATAGTTTCCGGCCAATATATATAATAATTTTACAATAATTTTTGTCAATTTGTTTTTTAATATATGATTAGTTAATCGAATTCTTATTATAATCAACTTGAGAATCAATATTTTTAATACTAGAATATTTTAAAATGCTTGTATAAATCTTTATTTGTAAAAATTCCTCATCTGAGCAATACAATAAAATTACTCATTGGTCCAGAACTTTTGGCAGCCACTTTATATTTTATGTACATCGACATTTGTTAAGGAATCAATCACATTTGTAGTTAAATTGACGATTTTTTTCTGTCAAAACAGTTTATTAAAAAATAAAGTGAGCGTATTTAGTGTGCTAATAATGCATCAATTGGTCTTTCAATTCTTAATTCATATGATTGAGTCATTGGTGCGGATTTCTTTTCTTTGAAATACTAGAAGCACCAAGTAATTAATTACAACATTTACATACGATATTTTTAAACATATATATAACGTTAAAAAGACTTTCTAAAAATGTTAAAGATGTAAGAATCACTTAAGAATTTTTATATATTTGTATAAAATTAGGTAATGAAAATTAATCCAAGACACGAATAATTTATTGTCTATAAGAAAGGACCGAAAAATCATCGTATGTATTGAAAGTTAATACAGTAAGGGTAAAAACGACTTTGCTGAATCAAAAATTTAGTTAGATATAGATTTAAAAATAATTTTATTAAAATTTTATTGGATGTGCTACGTAAATTTTGACAACAGTGTCGTGTTCAGTGCGAGAACATCTTCGAGGTATGTAGCACTTCAAAGAGGAAAAAAAATGATTTTTTTATTGAACTGTAGTGTAATTATACAGAAATCTAAAATTCAAACAATTACAACTTGATGAAAATAAGTGATGATGAACTAAAATTTTTTTTAAACCTGTTAAACTGTACTTTTAGTTGCTCCCCATCAAAATAATTATGTAAGAAACTGAAGTATGATGAGCAATATTACAAAAAGTTCTAACATTCCAGGAGACGTCTTACATATTTATTTTGATAAACTAACGAAATTATTTTCAAAATCTGTAGCTAAATCTAGCTAAATTTTTAGATACTTTAGTAAAATCGTTATTTCTCTGTAAGTCTGATTCAATTTGTCATTTGTCTTTCTTTTTCGATTTTTGTCCAGTATCTTACGTATCTCTTAGCACGCACTCTCTCTGAATTCTTCTATTTTTTTCGTTATTCATGCAAAGTAACGGACAAAGTAACATTGTTCTACCAACAACGGTGCTATTATTCGTTTTACGAGCCTCCTCGCTGTTTAATATTAGAAAATTTATACGAACGACGCGATCCGAAATGTCAAATCTGCGCGATCATTCGCGAATGTATGTAAATGTCACGGATCTCGCCCCGTTCATGCCGGCCGTCACTAATTTAGTACGCGCGAGCATGTTATCTTCGCGCTTTGAGTGGATCGTGTAGGGAAAATGTGAAAGAAAAATGTCAATTCGCTACACGCCCAGTTGAGCGTGAGTAACACGCTTCCGATATTTTATTTCGCACGGTTCACCCTTCGGTATTTAAAGATACACTCGATCGGAACTCATTATCGTCATGTTCTGCACCCCTTTAATGAAAAGAGAATCGCGTCTCTAGAATATCTCTCTATCTCTTTCTCTCTTTCCCACAAAACGAAACAAATGATAGAAAATCGGCGAGATAATGTATATGTATATAAGAATAAAAATTTCCAGCTTCTGTCAACACTTTCGTGGATTGGAATTCTTAATTCAACGTTTAACAGGGATGATTAATTTTGTGCGTCATGATTTTTATCTATTGTTAATTATTTTAGTCTCCTCCTTCGGAGTTGACGGTGGATCTACTGAATCCACTCTCATTTATGTCATAAATATTAAACAATTTAATTTTGTTTATGTTATACATTCGTAAATTTTGATTATTTTTATTAAAATATATTTTGAGTAAAAAATATATTTACTTAAATATTGATACTAAAATTTTGTACAAGAGTTATGTCCTTTTGGTTCCTTAATTATATTAGTGAAATTGAGTAATCAGTGTATCATTATTTTTATATTGATTGGTATATCTTTACTCTCCGGAGCTGACAATAGGTCTAATGGACCCATTATAAACCGCTTCGTCAAAAATGTCAAACAATTTAGTTTTCTTTATACTATTGTACATATCTACCTCTTAATTACCGTAAATTAAATGGATAAGACCCATTTATGCATGACAGCGTATGTTACAGATTTTGGCATCAACTCCGGAAAGTCAAACGGGAGGTTTCCTCGCGTCTTTTTCGATAATCAAGAATTGATTTTCTCTTAACACAAGCAGCCAAATGCGAACGTGTAATTGCCAGACCAGATCGAAATTCGGACATCGCATGCATAACGCATCTCGCGGTCTTCGTCCCCGAGAGAAGAGACAGGAGCGACACAGGAGGGGGCGAGATAAATTAAATCCATTAACGCTCGGGATATAGCGTTTCATTTCTGTTTGCATAGGCATTATGACACTCGATACTTTGTTTGCGGCGAGACTTTCGATGCGGTAAGCGCGCGGGAGCGAGCGGCGTTTAAACGCTACCCCCCTGTATCTTGGAACGAAAATAGTCGGACAGACCGAGAAACTCATACGGGTGGTTGCGGTCAAACAAAACACGCGTTCACGACCGTCCATCCGGCAATAATCACCGGTGCACCGCGCATAAACCGCTTACTAATTTTGCCGCGGAAACTTTTGCGCCGCGCGTGAACTCGCGATTAATCCACGATGATTAACGCTGTCGGAAGTAATGTCAACATCTCAGAGAGATATTATTGCAAGTATTTAAAAATTTAGCTGGACATACAAATCTGCCTGATATCATATATTATTTCGAATAACAGTAAAATTGTTATAATGAAATGATTAAAATGAGACATATGTAGAAACGAGGTAATTGCAGGCTTTATATTTAAGGAAAGTTTAGCTGTACCACGCGTGAACATTCAGATACAACTTGATTCTGACGCTTTAATATTTCTATTAAAAGTGTCAGAGTTTGCAAATTATCGCCGTGTCGATCCGTTGTTAATATCAACGGTTCGTGAACCTTGCTGTTCACCTAAACTTCGCTTGTCTTAGCGCCGAGACACTACCGTGTCTTCAGATATCAGTTACGCTCTTCATCCTGATAAAGTGAACGGCAAGATTCGCGAAACGTTGGCATTAGCAATGGATCACGATAACCCGTAAATCCTTTGGTACTTCTGAAGAATATACTCATAAAAGCCTAGCGAAAGTATTTCCACATTAAAATAAGTTAGAACTAAAATAATTTATTTTTCTGTAATATATGACATTTGGTTATTTGATTATTACAAAATAATTTCAAAAGATACAATTATGTTAAGTATTATTTGGGCGACGTCTTCTGCGCCTGACTCCTAGTGCCCTTACTCTTTCCAATTCTTTGATTTGTAAGGAGTCTTGATTAGTTTGATTTATTAACGGATTAAGTTTATAGATTTACATAATAATTCAATTTTTTCATAAGCAATGTCGTCGATATATGTACGAAAGATGCAAGAAAATGCAAATATATTACATGTGATGTTACTATTATGAATTACATATATAATATTGCAAAAATTTATATTAAAAACTGTTAAAATAGTATAAATACTATATGTAAAAATTATAAATTGTTATTGTAATTTTTGTTTAATATAAAGATATATTACATAATTAGAGATAAAAATATCCATTTTTGTAAAAAAACACAATTTTATATATTTTCATTATAAATTGTGTGATTTTTATACATATTTATATGCAATTTTACATACTTTTTTTTACAGAGTACGTATCTATGTATAATGAAATACTGTAATGAGCAGTTTTAACTGATTCTACATTTGTGCCGCAAGAAATTGTGACACTTATTATAATAATATAATCTCGTAAATTTCGAAGAGCATGGAATAAATTATTCTTTAATAAATATCGAGAGAGGACACGTCATCATTAATATAAATCGCAATATTAATTGTACACTGATTGAATTTTATGTCGTATGACTCATATTTCCCTAAATAAGACTTTGTAGCGAATACTTTTGTAACAAGCAGAGGAGAGAGAAACACATGGCGATATATTGACCCGTCCTGAGTGAAATCGGATAGTTATCCCTTTCGGACTTTGGTGATCGAACGGAGATCGACGAGAAAATGGGATGAAGCTGGCCTAGTAGATTCTCTCCAGCATCAGCGACGTGAAAGATTATTGCGGGTGGTCCAGCTTGGAATAACAGCGTGGTAAATGCGGCCCATACATAAGCGACAGGTCCATTTATAAGTCAAACGCAGTCATGATCCATCACGATTCGATTGTTATGCGCTATGTATAAGAATCTTTATATACGTTGAATGTTTCGCCATATTAATTATAGCATGGAACTCCACGAATCGATACGAACCATATTTTTACTCATTTTCCTCTTTGTAATTTTATGACTTTAAATTATCTATTTCTAACGTCTAGAGAGAAATATTTTATATCAAGATATTTTCTGTTAGATTTATGCATTTTAAGGGACTTATCTATTATAGATATAGGTATACATTATTCATATATTAGTATTTAATGAACTATTTTTAGCATATAGAAATATTTTAAATTAGAATATTTTCTCTTATATTCATGTATTTTTAAAAATCTGCGTATATATAGGGGAGAGTAGAGTAAGTCGGACCTATTTGCAGTTTTTGCTCTTTATAAAGCATAAATAAAGTCGGATCGTAAAACCGATATGCCGTTGGAAAAATCATTTAATTTCCTTCATTTTTGCTTTAGACCATTTTGACGTATTTCTTACCTGTGTTGAACTATAATGGAAAATATAAAAACATTTTTTCCGGTCCGATTTGGAACCAATAGTTCCAAATCGGATCATCTCTTGATCCAAATCGGACATTCCCATTTTTGTTGACTTTTAAATAGAATTTTAAAATATTTTAATGTGTTTTTGTTAGTATTGAGTAAAAGTGAGCAATTTTACAGTCTAAGATAAAAATTTTATTCAGAAAAAAAATTACTGACAATTTATATTTTATTAGAATTGAAATCAATAAAACTCAATTAATCTGAATCTGATGACTCATGATATTTTCTGATTTAATTCCTTCGATCAGATATGGTCGGCTGATCATCAGTACTACAGTCAGGCTTAAAAGTTATCTGTACTGTAGGTCCGATTTGAACACCCAAAAAGAGGTCCGATTTGGACACGGATTTTATTTAAAAGGTATTAAAATTTTGAAAGGTAATTGATTTAAGATAATTAAAAAATTAATTTCTTTCGAATTTTGAAACAAATTTTACAATAAACCGCAAAAGTGATCGCAAAATGCTTGATATTTTTGAATTCTACACTCTTTAATTATCTTAAATCAATTACCTTCCAAATTTTTAACATCTTTTAAATAATGATTTACAAGGATTTTCTTTTTAAAAAAAATTTTCGCATGATGGCTGAAAATACATATTTGCGTCTATTCTATGAATGTTATGACAGAAAACTGTGTGTCAAACTGCTGTCACATGTTCGGTGTCTTATAAAGACTTTACGTTATAAATAGCACGTAAATCTGCTTAATCGTTTTCATTTAAATTAAAAAGATCCTATTTATAATACAGTCCGATTTAGGCTACTCTCCCCTATATACATATATAAAATATATATTTTTTCTAGTACTATCAATTTCTCTTCTACGATTTGTATCTTTTTTTGCTTTTACCAGAAACGTGAAAAATACGTGAAATAATTGTGTCTGTTAAAATTTATTGAATTTTTAATGTAAGTATATTAGAAAAAATTAAATTTATTTCTTTGGAAATGGATTAAAACAGTTGTTTTCGGGAAGGTTGCTCTGAAGAGACAACAGGCAGCCGAGGACGCAATCGCTCTTAAAATGGCAAAAGTGGCCACCGGACAGAAGCTCGATCGACTTCCGCCAGGCAAAATCTTCGGAATGTCCGTGACTGAGCCGAAATCTATGGTGGATCAAAATGAAAGTGCGACTCCCGTTACAAAGAAACTCGACGGAATTTCTGAGGATACCAATGATCTTCCACGTGTATCGACCGATGACGCTTTACCCGCTCGTACTCAAAACTGTTCCGTACGTACAAAACAGGATCATCAGAAAAAATAACGAAATGTGACAAGTCAATTTGGATTCATTGTTAATTAATTCTTTGAGAACGGGCGATCTCTTATATTGACGACTTCCTGTTTTATTTTGTTTTCACGTAACTTGACTATTGGATTAATTTAACTAATAATAATGATCATTTATATTCAAATCTGACGTCAAAGATATAAACTTAAAATAACGGATTCAATATCGCGTGGACAAAATTTTAGAAAAAAAAACAATTTAGACAGAGAAAAAATCATAATAACATAAAAATAACGTTAAAATGGCTCCAAAATAATTATTAAAAATCACTTTTCATTTGATCAATCACGATTCATTTAAATGTCCTTTAACATTATCGTAGCTTATTGTTTTGCTTGGGTCATCTCATTATCATAAAACTCAGTTTTAGAGACTTTAACATTGCTAAAAGCAATATCAAATTTTCAGTTTCGCTTTATTTAAAGCTGATTTATTACACAAACAATTGGTAACTGACCGTTAGTAACAGGCCACAACGAGTGGCTATAAGCGCATTAACTTCCAAACTTTGACAAGCTTGTGGACGTAAGCTCTGTGACACGAGTTCTTCTTTCATTACCCTTTTGAATTTTGATATTTTTAGATTACATTCAAATTCAGTAATCCCAAGAACTCATAAAATCAAGTTTCATAATAATCAATAGATTATTTTTGTGTTATACAATCCATCATATTGGATTCCGTTTTAAATTCTAAACGTTTAGAATTCTAAAGACAAAATCAAATTTAGTAACCTTAGAAAAACTCTTAGAAAACAAACTGGTCTTTCACAAATTACTTTGTTAGAAAGCTCCCTTTAAAAGATTTTTCTATACAACTTCCTTTTCGCTCTTAGGACAACCTAGAAACCTCTTCGAGATCCAGAAGTTTCCTCTTCGACGCCGGCAAGCTGGAGGGAGTCAGGGAAACCACTCTGGTATCTCAGACCTCCGTGGAGACTCTAGCCCGCCTGTTCCCGAATACCAAGCTGTCGGTCCTGCAACTGGTACTGCAACGTTGCGGTCAGGACCTACTCAAGGCAATCGAGTACTTCGCGAGCGACAACCTGGGCATCACCGAGCCAGCGATGTCAACCAGTATCAGCCACACATCCTCGGCCTTCCGGCCCCCGCAAACGATTGTTGACAGCGCCGTGGGAGAACAACAGCAACAGATTCCCGGCACGATGCTGGCACCGATCTACACCAGCCTGTCCAGAAACGTCTACGGGGATGCGGGTTATTGCCTTCTGAACATCGTGCCGACCGAGCAGTTCGCCAAGGGGACCGACCTGCCGATCGCAAAAACGGCGGTCGATCAGGAGACAGTCGCTCTTAATTTTCGCTACAACAATTACTTCACTTCCGGAGTGCAACAGCAGCTGAGGGATGCGCACATGTGCGCCCAAGTGGCGGCGGATCGGCTGTCGGTCGCCAGATCGGCGGGCATACTGCATCATCTGCCCCCCGCCGCGGCCGTACTGCCGAGCATCCCTTGTGTGCAGCCCAATTGCACGCAATGCAACTACAAGTTCACCTAAATGTATTTCTCTAGAGAGGTACAGCTAACTGTACATATATTTATCCCGGTAGATTACTGCAGAATAGTCTTTTAATATTCATTCTCCTAAATAAAAGAAGTTGGAGAAAATATATATGTAGGGATTGAAAACATTTCATAATTTTTTTATCTATATACGAAATTTGCTTTAATTGAGAAGTAATTACATTATTTACACATTACCGCTTAGAAGTTTGCAGCAATCTATAGTTTTTAAATAAAAATACTATTTTTATCAATTTTTATTTTTGAATATACACTATTACAATAACTTATGTTTCAAATAACATAAACTTTTGTAATATTTACAATATTAATAAGTAAAATTAATTACACTTTATTTCCAAAATTTAGAGATAAACTTTTGAGCGATAGTGTATGTCCCAATTACAGTGTTATTGTTAACTGAGTTTTAACTCGTTGTACAAAAGAAAGAACGATGTTATTCAATTTTCCGTGAAAAAAATACATAATGAGAAGTAATTGAAAAGAAACGCGCAACGATTGCATCTCTCTCAAGTGGTTGCTCGGGGGAGGGAAACGGTATCGCAGCGAGGATATCGGAGAGAACGAGGAAATCCATCGTATTTGTCGAAGTAATAGAGCGTCGGTAATCTAGTTAGAAATATTCGATCAACCACGTATAAACAACGCCAGCCGGTCAATCGTGCCGTAGCCGGAATCGCGCCGCGAGCGATTTACTTTGGCTTTGGTTTTAGGTGCAAGGAAAACAGACCGAATTTCCCCTCGCGAATCCTCGCTCCGTCCTTTCTCCCTTGAGAGGATTCGCGGTGTCGCGTCTCGAATTACAAAGCACGCGCAAAGAAACTTAATACCGTTATCGACCGTCGAAATGTAATACCTCTTGCTAGCTTGCTTGAAAAACTGAACGAGACAAACCTTCGTCGTGTTGGCACTTGAAATTTTTTTACACTCGTATTCTGTTCGATCCTCGAATAAAGCATTTAGCTTTGAATACGCAGTATAATCTTCATCAGAACTTAATACAGTATTAAGCAGCGTCTACAATGAGCTTTTAACACAATAGGAATAAGCTTAAGTTTATTGATCAATCACGATCGAATGTAAAAAAAATAATCGACTATCATTGGTTGATTTTTTATGGCTTAAAGGTGCGATTTCACCTTTGATAGACATATTCAGATATTGCTCCCACTCTCATCAGTATATCATTCAAAACATAGAGTGGGGGAAAATTCAGATTCCAATATTTCGCCACAAACGTCTATGTTTTCATGGAGAGTAAAATATCGGAATATGCCAAAATAGCATGTTGATAGCTAAGCGCTAGATTTGTAAATCTCGCGAGTACAAAATTTGTAATCGAGAGATACTTATTCTTTTAAGAGATCAGAAAATATAGAAAAATAATGTACAACCTGGCACTAAGAATAGAGGACAATTTACATTTGAGACACGTATTTAGCGCAAATGCTGGTGGCTCACGTACCCA
Source organism: Trachymyrmex cornetzi (assembly GCF_001594075.2). Lineage (NCBI taxonomy): Eukaryota > Metazoa > Arthropoda > Insecta > Hymenoptera > Formicidae > Trachymyrmex > Trachymyrmex cornetzi. The sequence continues at coordinate 771,210 of NW_017299923.1, read as the reverse complement.
ATATACATATTCCATATATTCGATCACACCGAACTGTTGGAGATCATATTTGGGCTATGTTCAAATTCCTACTCAGGCATCACTCTATACTTATTTACTGAATGTTAAACAAGGATGACATAACATCTGAGGAACACCCGGGTAGGAATCCAAACACGCTTCTAAGTATGGAAAAAGCATTCTGTTTTCAACTATAATGATGAGAGTGGGGGCAATACCTGGATATATGTGTAATCATTACTTTATGCCTTAAAATCTCAATGTAGAGCCGCTTTAACTTTTCAATTGAAGAAGGCATAGGGCAGGTCTCACCAACTCCGATTAATTTAATCGACCGATTGGAACTGACCAATCGCATTTGCTGTTCAGCAGAATTGACCAATCACGGTTAATATTTAATCGACCGATTAGACTAATCGGAATTAGTGAGACCGGCCCATAGTTCGTTCCAATTTTTTTAGTATTTTATTCGTGCAAGCAACAATAAAATGTAAACGCATCTAACATAATATGACAACGACTCAGTTGTCATACATCACATTGCTTATCGCGGGTACCTTTATCCGCGAATAATCAGCGTCACAACACCATCGGCAAAGAACCTCACGGCCCTATATCTTCTGGTAAAAATTCCAATCGATGGAAACATGGGACGCAGGGATCGATATATTGCCATTTCTGCAACCTGAATCGCTTTATCATTTCAGAAACGAAGATGCGGCTTGTTCTTGATCATATGCCTGTAAAGATAGAAACTTTGTTATTAAACTATTGTTATTAAAGATATTGACTTAATAATGAATAATGAAATATCAGCTTTTAAAAAAAAAAAAATATATATATATATATATATGAGTATTCCATTTGCAAAAGTAGTTATTTCCATTTATATGAAATGTTTTTAATGAGAGAAAAAAACTTGCATAATTTTTTCGTTTAATAAGATCTTTCTTTTAGAAAATTAAGAAAAATGCATTGTTTTAATCAACAAAACGTGTATAATACGACATGAAAATACAATTTCTATTTATTAAAATACAATGCATTTGAGTACTTTTCCAACTGCAGAAAGGATTTTGAAAATGCAAAAATCTTAGAGTAAGTTATTAAATTAAACAGATTTTTTATTACTTTAAAGCATTTTTATTATCCTATTAATAAAAAACTTACATACTATGTTACAAAATACTACATTTAGTTATTTATTGAAAAAAATACGATATTTTTCCTTTTATGTTAATGTCAAAATAAAAATAAAATATTAAACACAGAGAAAAAATTGTTAAAACAAGTTTCATAAAAAAAAAAAATAAATACAAATTAAAAAATTAGTAAACCTTTTTAATTAGTCAGAATACAAAATAAGGATTTCTGTCCTAGGGTACTAAGGGTCCAAGAGTTCCAATATCTCACTTTTAATTTCTGAATATAGCGGTTTTTTAATTTCTCTCAACTCTCTACTCGTAATATACTATTCATAAAACAATAAAAATTAGAAAGATTAGATTAAATTTAAAAAGTAATTTATCAGTTTAATTTCAGAAATAAGATTGTTATATTAGGAAGATACGTATGTGTACGTGATAATAAATTAAATTAATAAGGTATTAATAACTCACTTATCGAGATGTTCCCAAAATATCATTAACGCTGCTCTATCCAAATGCCTCTTTGTCCGACTCAATTCAATCACTGTGACAGCCCATCGAGCTACGTTTGTGTCCAGCCTCATCTCATCATATTTCAAGTGAAACGCGCATACTATGGAAGAAAAAACAATTTTTTGCTTACACATTCAAAATACAATACAAATGACATATATGATCGAGTTTTTCTCTTTCTGTGAAAAGACTACAAAATTTACAGTATTTTATGTATATTTCTCGCAATGTAATAAAACGCCTAATTCAATTATGGCACATTATTTCCATAAACTGAGAAAAATCTAAAAGATAATATAAAAGTGCCAAAATAATCGTACATATATGTATACGTATTTTCGCTACGAAGAGATTTTTTTTCATACTTTTTGAAAAGATTTCCACTGGGTTGCCATCAAATGGCCAACCTTTGAATTGCCAAGCCGGTCCCATGACAAACACAGCAACGACTCTCTCCCAATCGGCATTTGTGAGTTTTTGTGGATTATCGACTACTCGGTAAGGTACGGTCAGACCACCTTCCTTCCGCCGTTGAAGAAGCACCTCATTCTCTCGCTTGCAACCCTGTGACCGTTTGTCTTCATTACTAATGTACTTCAAGTCTTGGAGGATGTCCTTAGCGTTGTACATGGTAATGAGAGATGTGTTGGCGCTAGGAATGATGATAATGGGCGTTCGACTGGGTCGTTTGTTCTGCGCGGCTTGCTGAGGCGTTAGTTTAGCGGCGGATGTCGGCAGTAAACCAGATGTTGGCGTGGCGGACGGATTGGTCGGGGGTTTTCTCACGGCGGGATTTGTGCCCTCAGTTACGGACTTTAGGGTCATGCCGTGATACGTTCCCATGGTGTCGATCTTAAAGCCTTCCGTTTCTTCCTTCTGCCGGATGAAACGTTCCTGATCGTAACGATTGTAGACGGCTGGTTGTGGAAGAGGCCTCATGGGTGTCGAGCGTGGCGTCACCATAGGTGTAGGCACGATCGGGCCCTTCTGCCTACCTTCTTCACGTGCCTTAATACTTTGCAGAATCGCAAAGATATTTTTTGCGAAGATCTTGCCGCTACTCTGCAAGATAGTGGCGCGTGTTCGCCATTGGCGCTCGCGGGACACGATGTCTTTTGTATCGTCTACATCCATGTCGAGGATTACGCGTAGATCCGAGCCCATGCCAATATCATCATTCTCCTTGATAGTAGTACGTTTTTTCGCCAAACGTTTTGCCTTGATTGCAGCAATCTTTTCCACTGACATTGCCTCCGAGAGAGATTTGATATTATCGACGGTAACTGATGCTTCCTTAGGAGCATCCAGACGTGCGGCTAGCTGCTCCTTCACCTTCTGCACGTGGGTCTCCTCGAAACGGGGTTTTTTCGATGAGCCGCTTTCTAAGCCATCCTCGGCGGCGCGTTTCACCTGTGTTGGGATTTCTAACGGCGCCGACTTGTCTATGGCGGCTGACGTGGCAGTCTCGCCATTGAGATAGGCCAGCAAATCTTTTCTGTCAGGTCGACGCACCACCGGGATATTCTCCGCGGCTGCTTGTCGCACATACACTGGATGTGTAAGCTGGACATGTTTGAGCAGAAATAAGAGACACTCGAGTGTATAGTATTCCTTGGGTGTCCCTTCTTTTCCAGATCTGGAAAACAGAAAGAAATATAAATATCCTTCTCAAAGAGATTTTTCTTCATTTTGTAAATAATAAACAATTTTATTATAAATATTTTATCATTACCAATCTTTATATATCTTTTTAAATAAGATATATAATATACGCGGTCTTGGCTATAACTAAAAAAAGCATTCGTACAAATTGATGTAAACGTCTGTGTATATCTAATGAAAAATAAATTAAACATTTATTGTCATAACAATTTTAATATTTTGTCAGTTTTCCTTTGGATTTTATTACTTTTTTTCTTTCAAAAAAAAATGCAATAAATCTGAAGTTGCTTTTATACTTATAGCCAAACTTATGTACCTGCTTTCAGTATAAATTGTAATAAAAATGCGTGTTTAATTTTAAAATTAAAGTATCACAATTTAGTTTTGATTTAGAATTCAACTAAGAAAACAAAGGTAAGAAAATAACAATCTTGTACTGCTATTTTAGAACAAACATAATCTTATCCTTCCTAGGTTTACAAGTGAAAGAAAAATGATTGAGAAACACTATGAAGCAGTAAAATTTAAGGATCAATTTAAGGCTCAGTAGAAAAAGAAATTAAATTTTGTTAGAGTTCAGAAAGTATCATAAAAAAGTAAATGCTAAGTTTGGAAATCTCTCAGAAAAATCAAAGAATTTTTTAGAGAGGAAAAAATCATACAAAAATACATGTTTAATTTTGAACTTACAATCATAATCTAATTTACCATAATCTAGTTTTGGTTTTGAATTCAACTAAAAAAGCAAAAATAAGAGAAATAATGTTATATCTTCTGCTCCAATTTCATCAGAGCAAGCATGGTTTTACAAGTCTTTGCAAGTAAGAGAAAAAATTATTCATGCAAAAATGAAACACTCAAATCAGACGATATTATGAAATAAAGTTTAATCCTCTGAAGTTGACATAAATCTATTGGGAACCTACTGTTTAGTGGTTGTTTAGATTACAAAGGTTCTATAAAAATCCTAATAATGACCAATAATTGAGCAAAAGAAAGAGATATAATAGATATAATATTAATTAAAATTTGATATATAATTTTTACTCATAATTCAGTGCTTTCTAAATATAACAATAGTTAGCACAAATGTATACAACTAAAATGCTGTATTTGACTGTATCATCGTTTTATATCACAATAAATCTTCACAAAAAAAAACAATATAAATTTTTATATTTTATTACTATTTATTTTTCTAAAAGTGATACTCCAATAAGAGATTTTAAGATTATATTTAAGTATAATCAGATTCCAAATATATCTGAATTTCAAATATATATGTATAAGATCTTTTTTTTTTACTTCACTTGTGGTAAAATAAAAAAGCTAACCAATGTTTCAGCTAAAATTCAACACTAAGTGTCATACAGTTTATGACAGTGTTCCGTTGCTAAAAAGCACTTTGTGTTATAGATTTTGGCATTAGTTCCAGAGGATTAAGAATCAATCTTGTAATAAAGATCAGAATCGGCAGAAAAAGAAATTAAATTTTGTTAAAAAATATACAGAAAATATCGCAAAAAAATACAAATCTTAGAAAGTTTGGAGTCTCTAAAGAAAATTAAAAAATATTTGAGAGAGGAAAATCACAGACGTAACAAGGCACATGGTGAATGTTCCTAGCTCGACTTGGCAAAAGTACATCTGTAATGAGTTTGTGTCTCTATCGTTATTAGACTTTAGTGCATCGTATATACATCGTATTTCCCTCTTTCTGCCTCTTTTATTGTCGCTTTAGAGATGGCAGTCAAGCACAGATTGTAACCGCACGGAGTAGTTCCAAGACAACGTGTTTGCTGTATGTACACTCACCCATAAGTCAGATAATTGGTCTTGACATTCTTGGGCCAGGAGAACTCGCCAAATATAATCTGGTTCTCGCGTTCGATTATTTCCTTCTTGTTAACATTATACTGCCGCAATAAACTCAGCGGATCCGCCATGGTCACAAAACTCAGAAACAACAAGACTTGACAAGGCTAATTGGTGTATTCGGCGTCCCCTTTACTCTCCTATTGAAATCGCGACTTCTGCCTTCTGCCGGATATGCAAACGACTTCGGGATATTTGAGGCTGACGCGCAACAGTAGTAGAGGCTTCGATAACAGAGAATAGAGATACGACATTACGTCGGTTGGGTTAGGTCGTCATCGACATTTTAATTCAGTATAAAGGCTTAAGCCTTAAACACAATAGGCACAACAGGCAACAGGGAATAACGAGCCATCCAGGCTGCGTTCGGAAACATCACCCGAGTGCTCCCGCGTATCGTATTATCTTCGTTGTTCACTCAGTGTTAAACAAGGATAAGATGATACACGGAGAAACCCGGATGATGTTTTCGAACGCAGCCCCAGTCAGAGCTCTGATTCAAAACGCCATTAATCCAACCCAGGTTGGTGCAAACCCGGTCGGGCCGAAAACGCTATAAGTTCGATATTATATTCCAGAGCTCTCATTGGACTGCTCATTATTTCCAGTGCCTATTGTGTTTAAGGCTAAGTACTTATAACCATAAGGTGCCTTTCATGCTGACGCTCGAAGCTCGTTTTCAGCGTAGAAATAAATCACAAGATCAAAATTGACGCTTGATATTCGCCAATTTCTATAGGTGCCTTTTCACGCTGACGCTCGACGCTCATTTTCAGCGTCAAAACAGGTCACATGATCAAAATTGACGCTTGGTATTCGTCAATTTTGATCATGTGACCTGTTTTGACGCTGAAAATGAGCGTCGAGCGTCAGCGTGAAAAGGCACCTTATCATGTGAATTATTTTGACGCCGAAAATGAGCGTCGAGCGTCGACATGAAAAGGTACCTTTATAAGCTGATAACAGCTGATGCATTACATGAGGAAAGTTAAATTGTTAGAAAAAGAAGAAAGTATAGTATGTACTTACAATGGGTGGCACCCAGTTGGACACGGCTCAATTGGACACGAGCCACTCACAGCGCTTGAGACTACAAAGCTTCTAAGCACCGGTCGCTGTGATTGGTGGTGTCCAATCGAGCCGTGATCAATCGGGATCACCCCCTTAAAATAATACATACATTATACGTACATACCTTATTAGACTCTATACGTGGAGTCCTAGGATTCTAATTATACGCAGTAAAATGGCGCTCGATCACGTGATTTAGACAGCCAATTAGACCATACCCTTCTATGTCACATCTCTGTTATTTAGGTAATCTAGGCCTCTAAGCTCACCGTCTTTCCACTATGGTCTTTCTCAGTCTTTCTCTCTGAAGGCGTGTTAGAAGAAGAACATGGTAATTGAATGGTGAAGCTTATTAAATAATGATCGTGCAAAATTGTATAAACAGACGTCGGATAGGAGTTTCGTGACGAGCGTGAATCGGGACGAACGTCTCGGTTTGGATATTGCATCATCTCAAATTTTTTGGAAGTCTTGCCGACTTTGTGTTTTGGACGTAATTGGCCACGTGTATCTCATTTTTGAAAACCAGGGGCAATCAAATTTAGAAGAAGAAACAGACGTCGGATAGATTTTCCGCGAATTCCGTTTTTCTCGTTTCATGCTCGCAATTTTTAACGTAACGGTCACTTTTGCCTTGCGAATTATCTTGCGACTTAACCTCGTCAAGTTATTGTTCGTCAATCGCATGGTGTATCTTCAAATGGGATTCTAGACGTATCTTGCGTTCTTATAGTGGCGCAATTCGGTCAATATTATTTATTCGCGCAATAAATTATTTTTAAGTTAATTCTCCAGAAGAGCTTATTCGCCTCCGATTTCGATCAAATTAGGATCATTCGACGCGTTTTTTGCATAAAATGAAAGAATCTGGCAGAAAAAAGTTTGAGATTGCCCTGCGAAACGAGATATTGAGCGTTAAAGTTGACAATTATTGATGTTAGGAAATCTATCATGTGAGACGTATAGACAGTAGTTTATTGGTTTGGGGCGGCTACGCCGTTGAACCTGAAGCCAACATCTGTACGAAAGAAAAAGCTGTAAAGTACCAATTGTAATGCACATGTGCCACTCAATTTGTTTTTCCCATTTATTGTTGATGTTTGAGAAACACTAAAATAACTGGGACATATTTTCGTTATGCGACCAGAAGTAACCGTGGTTAAGGCTATCTTCGTTTTCTGGTCACTGAAGACAAAGATAGCCTTAGCAGCAGTTGCTTCTGGTTATGGATAATGAAAATATGCCTCTGTACAACTCACATAGGGTGCGTTCCGATATTCACTGCCACTACTGAAAATGTATAGCGCATGTATACCGTATAGTGTATTCACTGAATAAGTGTATGAAATTTTAATATTTACATACTAAAGAATTTATTCTTTAAAGATAAATTTAATATATTTAGCTTACGAATGCTATTAGTAATATCTTGTCCTTTTTCAACAGCCGTTCCAAAGATTTGTACAATCTGGCCGTGTGGCCTATGTGAGCGATGGTCCTTATCAAGGCAAACTAGTTACCATCGTTGATGTCATTGATCAGAATCGGGTATAAACAATATTTCTCTCTGTTAAAATGTTTTAATCTTTTTGGTATAAAAAAGTTATAGAATTATACAGTATTAAATAATTTTTTGTAGCTTATATATTTGCTGCATTCAATAGAATACAACAGTTTTGCAACCATTTTATGATTGATGAGATAGGATGTATTATTCTAGATTTAAAAGTATAATCCAATCAATGCAAAGAAAACTTCCAACAGTTGCAAAATAAATGTTCTGTTGAACATAGCCATTGATTAATAATTTGTTGCAACAACGTTAATTAGAATAATTTTTTATTTGCGCAGCAAACTTTACATGGATGTTTTTATTTTAGTTATTTTTTTGTATATAATATCATTTTTATATTGATCGTGTTAAATGTGGACAGAAAGACTTAACTTGAACAAATAAAATAAGAGCATTGTGTGGCTTTTATGTACAAATTTCTGTAATAAACTCTAATAATCTATAAGAAATCTCTATAATAAACTTATGTATATAATATAACTATAATAACTCTACAATAAATTCTATAAATAACTATATTATAATAAACTATGATAATTTCTATATTGTATGATGGAATAATAATATGATACGAATTGCCGATTGACTTTGGTGATGTTAATTTCATTCTAATAATATAGTTGTGACTTCTTTAATAAGTTGTTAAATTCTTCAAATCTTACAACTGATCCCCTTTTTATACATACAGGTTCTGGTCGATAGTCCATTATCTGGTGTATCCCGTGGTGAGATGAGACTCAATGAGCTTCACTTGACAAAATTCCGTTTACGTTTTCCATTTTCTGGATCCTCTCGTGTCGTGCGTAAAGCATGGGACACGGCTAATATTAACGAACTTTGGAAAGAGACGATGTGGGCCAAAAAACTTGAAGCCAAGAAGAAAGTATTACAGAATATGTTAATTATTTATTAAGCTAATAGTTGATATTTATATTAAATAAATATCATACTTATTTCATTTCTAGCAAATAATATTAATGCATTTTTGTCTTAAAAAAATGAAATATTGAAAAATTATGTTTATAAAAATTAAATATGTGATGAACCAGTGTTTTTTGATAGGAAATGCCGTCTGACTTTTACTGACGACTGTAACTTGATTCTGATGACATAGTTTCAACTTTAGAAATAATATATTTTGGAATAATATGTTTTGGATATTACATTTGAGAAAAATATTTTTCTGTTTCAGCGTGCAGAACTCAACGACTTTGACCGCTTCAAGCTGCGTAAAGCGAGGCAGATAAGAAATAAGTTGCGGACGGATGCGTTTTACAGATTGAAAAAAGGGAGTAAAAGTACGAAAAAAGTTGAAAAGAAATAATATTTTTAATTAAATATAAGATCATTTCATAGAAAGTCTTGTTATTTAACATATTCCTTTTATATGCTGTGAAAAATTATTAGTTAATAAAGCAAAGGTTGAATTTGATCAAGATTAATAATGCAGACTAGGGATTCTATCCACTGAACTATGAGGGAGTGTTTATATTTGCCGTAATCGTATATTTTGTATGCCGTAGTCTAAAAATTGATTTTTGAGTATTTCCTTGTTACAGTCGAATGAGAGAGGAATACTTGACTGATTAGACCACTGACAAGATAGCAGACATTGAATATTTTGGATTTATTTATATCAATATAATTTGGGAATCGCTTGGAGAAATTTGGGTAATCATAGTTTTCTTATTAACAAATTTTATCATGTGTCAAGTTAGCAGACGATTTTATTTGATGTGTTTTATGAATGGAATCGATTAGAAATCATTTTGGGAAGACGTCTTTATTATTATTTTCATTTGGAAAAAATCACTATTTGGTAATTCAATAGATTGTTAACTTTTCTTGCTCCTTAGTAACCCGTGTGGACAGTGGGGTGTGGATACAGTAGTGAGTAGAGTACTAGTAAAATTGAAGTGATATTATTTTTGTTTACCATTCATGTTCATATAGATTTCCACACATCGATAGTACATCGATCGCAACGCGCACACGAATTCTTCCGATTCAAATATTTGTCCCAACCAAAATGGCCGCTGATCAATTGCGGCCACGAATTTTCCTCGATGTTCATTCCAGTATATATATAGTTCAGTGCCTCTATTCGCGCGACAAATTTGCCTCTCGCTCTCTCTGAGGCTGTATTCCAAAATTTACTGTCAGTACTGAAAATTTATAGTTTACATACGTGCACTATAGATTTTCAGTACCGGCAGTAAATTTTGGAACACATCCTGAGGCTCTGTAACTGCCATCGTCGTGTGCATTTCGGAACGCGCCTCTGGCTGGTCACACTTCGGGTCATATGACCGACGTTACGCCGAGCGTTGGACGTGCTGTCGTAGGCGTTGACTGAACGACTCCTCTTCGCCGAGTCTCGTGATCTCGAATCCTTGCGAGCCCACCGAGCATTTTTAGGGAAGAAAATTGACCGGGCGACATCATGGCTCTCAGCGACGCAGACGTTCAGAAGCAGGTAAGCGAGGAAAAATAAGTCTCCTGTGTGACGCATTCTTCCGTTAACGGAACAATCCATCCTTTTCCCCAACTCGCCATCGCCTCCTTCGAGCTCAGCATTGTACTCTTGCGCTATTAATATATTTTTGATTATTTATTGTTACGCTAAAACGTTACTACCTTCGTCAGATACATTTCTCAAGAGAGATTATATATTTTCTCAAGTATTTCGGATTTCTCATTTTCATAGCTGCTCTAAATCGCGATTCTTGTACCAGTAGACGAACGGAGCGAGAGTAAAATCGAATAAATGAATGACGGTTCGTGAAAATTGGACAATAACTGATATTTCGTCGAGAAATTCATTAGTCGTTTTAATGTCTGTGAAATAAACATTGAAAAATTTAGTAATTAAATTGAAGTCCCTTACTAAGATATTGGAGATAAAGATTTGAAGATCAAGAAAGAAATTATATGATTATAGATCAAGCATATGATGGCCTTCATAGAACAAGAGGCCAATGAAAAGGCAGAGGAAATAGATGCCAAGGCAGAAGAAGAATTTAATATTGAGAAGGGACGTCTGGTGCAACAACAGCGTCTCAAGATCATGGAGTATTATGAGAAAAAGGAAAAACAAGTTGAACTGCAAAAAAAGATGTATGTATGAAAAATTATTTTATTTTATTTTATTATGTGTATATACTATACATTGCATAGTGGACCAGGAGACTGATAAAAGTGGTCAGTAATAATGTATCAATAACACATGAATCATATGTGCGCAAGTCCTACTGAATCGGTAAAAAAACAGATGACTTTAGAATCTCTTTAAGCTTTAATTTTATTTATTTTATAAGAAATTATAAAAATACCTAATATACGTTTGCGTTTTATTTTATAATTTTATTAATTGTAGACAATCTTCAAACATGCTTAATCAGGCACGATTGAAGGCCTTAAAAGTGCGTGAAGATCATGTACGCAATGTTCTTGAAGAAGCTAGAAAGAGATTAGGTGAAGTAACTCGTAACCCTGCGCAGTATAAAGAAATTCTCCAACTACTGATAATCCAAGGGCTTTATCAAGTAATATTTTTATATTTTTAATTATTTTGTTATTATTGTGTATTACGTTGTTTATCATTTTTTAACCTTATAAACATTTTTATAGCATAATTTATATTTTTACAGCTAACAGAATCAAACATTACTCTTCGTGTTCGTCAAGTTGATATACCGCTCGTAGAATCCCTTATTGACAACGTTCAGCAGCAGTATAAGCAGAAAACTAAGAAAGATGTTGTATTGAAGATCGATTCTGATAATTTCTTGCCCACAGAAAGCTGTGGAGGTGTGGAATTATTAGCATCCAAAGGTAATTATATCATCAAAATATATTTTTTATTGTATTAAATTATTAATTTTAGTACATTTTGCAAAAATAATGAGAAATATATCACGTAAATTTTAAGTAATTTGAATTACAACTTTGATTTTAACAAAGTAATTATATTAATTGCTGAATTAATATTGTATACGAAATAACTTTTTGTTCCACAGGGCGCATAAAGATTAGCAATACTTTGGAGACCAGATTAGAGCTGATAGCGCAACAATTGATACCCGAGATCCGTTCCGCCCTGTTTGGACACAATTCAAATCGCAAATTTAATGATTAAGCTAGTTTTTCTCGACAATTGATTGACTCTCCAAAACATTCCTTTTGACAGTAAATTACTATCACATTATCATGTATTATATAGAATAAAATTAGCATACGACACACTTTTTGTCGAGACTCATGCCTAATATTTTCAATGAAAGTATTTGATCAATTGCCGTGCAATATTTATCGTTGAAAGAGTCGTAAACAAATTGTATAGTACTCATCACAAATATCCTTTTATTTTATCCCTATCCTTCTGACAGACGGTAATCATGAACATAAAGTGTATAGCGATGAAATATTTGGTGATATATTCGATATCGATTCAAAATTTTCATTAAAATTGGTGTTCACAAACAAGACAAAGTGTACTTTCTCAGGATAGGAATGTTAACGCGGATGAAATGTATTATTAATAATTAATGTTCTTGACTGCTTGTGTTAAAAAGAATAGAAATTGCAATTGAATGTAGTAGTCAATATATTGTGCAGAATCGTAATAAACAGAAGTATTGAATGCGCTTTATATGTATATAATACATTTGTATACTTATAGAGCATATATCAGTATATTATGTACATTATGTATAATATAATAATGTATCACAATAAATATATGATTCGTTGTTGTTGTAAAAATATCTTTTTAAAAAATTTATTTCCACAAATCTAATATCATAACACTTAATATTATATCAGTAAACATAATCCAAGATGCAAACACTTATATACTATTTTGATTTAACATATTCTTTACTTAACTCTTAGCAACTAACTAAAGATAAAATCTCAGTAATAAATATTATGTTCCTTAATAATTAATAATTCTACTACAAATGCCATTTTATTTTAAAAGTTGATTTACATATTTATTGCTTGTACTTATTTCTTTAAGACCGCGTATATATTTCCGCAAATAGCTATTTATTTACATTAGTAAATAATATACACTACTAAGGCCTTTTTAAAAATTGATCAGTCACCTTCTATTAAATTACAAATAACAGTCATGTATAGTTACTGACATGATGATGTGTGCCTTCCAATAAGCGACACAAATGACACGGTGTGACACAATGGATCATTATATCGTTGTTTGTCAATGTTAAACAAAGATGACATGATCACTGTGTCGCACTGTGTCGCTTGTTGGAAGGCACATGATAATTTACATGTGTTTTTAAAGTACGTAATAAAGAATGTATGAGTAAATGTCATGCTTACAATACAAGATGAATACAATGTATGTAAAAATGTATTTAAAAATTTCAGCTATCTTTTTATTACACGTTACGCAGAGATATGAAGATCGATACACGCTTCTCCTTCGAGATCTAAGGACTCTGGAGTATCTGATGGATTAATCTGTTCTCCATCAAAATAAAGTTTCAAATTATTCTCCTTCACGCCAAGTTGTTCGGCGCAATTAGCGAATAGCGTCTTGAATGGTTCATCTTTCTTAAGTGGAATAATCAAGGACTGTTTTTTGTTCGCCGTTTGTACTTTAATATTACATATGTCCTCATCATTGCTCTCATCCTTGGGTAATGTGTTCATACCTGGATTCACTATACCACCATCTGCAAGTATAAAGTAAACATTACATTATTGTATTAAAATCAACGACTAATTTATACGAACCGAGTATATCTATAATGGAAATTTGGAGCGATGCAGGGGTATCGGTATGCTGGACAACTTTATCCTTCTTCATGATTAAGACTTCATTCATGGAAACTCCTTCTAAATTGGCATAATGCTCAAAAATACCTTTGAAATTATCATGCTATAAAATAACAGAAAGTTATCTTCACAAATATGTATTAAATAAATGATAAAAATAATTATATGAAACTACGATTTGCCATATGTTATTAGTTAACACATAACTGAGATACATACTCTACGCATACTTAAACGATCAATTCTGTTTGATCGCCAGTACACTTTTATATTTATCTCATAGTTGTCATCTTCAATGTAAGCATCATCATCTGAAAGTGCAATTACATCATTGCAAGATTCGGATTGCTTTTCTTTCTCCACGATTTCCACATCGTACTCTAGATCAACAGGCAAACGCTGAAACATTAACATAAAAATTATGCAATATCTTCTTGAATTAAACATTGATGCATATTCTATAGATTATATATACAGGTTGTTAAAGAATATTTGAGACAACAATACTCGTGTGCAGATAGAGTAAACTAAACTCAAAAGGTCTTCTATCATTTTGCAATTTTCGCAATAGTTAACAAAATATTAATTGCTAAGTATTGGCGAAAATTGGTCTTTAATTTTTTACCCAAATACTATCAATAATTATAGAAAAACTGCAAGAAACAAAAATTGTTTCTTTTCTTCTCATAGAACTTCAAGAATTTTTAATTAACTTTTTAGTACTGCATTTTCTTATTAGTAACTATTTTTATCAACATGAGAAAATACGGTATTAAAAAATTCTTAAAAAATTCTCAAAACATGAGAAGAAAATAAACAAGTTTTGTCTCTCGCTGTTTTTCTGTAAAGTTTTGATAACATTTGAGTAAAAAATTAATGAAAACCAATATTCAGCGATTTTTAGTAATTAATATTTTGTTAACTATTGCGAAAATTGCAAAATGATAGAGGACCTTTCGACTCAATTTAGTTCGTTCTACACACGAGCGCTTTGTCAAAGCTTACGGGACATCTTCTGTGTGTGTGTGTGTGTGTGTGTGCACGCGCGCGCGCACAATTTAAAAAAATAAAAAAAAAATTACCCTTCCCCTAGTTCGCCTATCGACAGCTCTAGTAATACTTTTTCTAATCCTTCTATCTCTTACCGTCCTGCTTCGCGTTTGTATTCCATCATTATTTATTTCATCGTAATATACGTTTTCATTATTTATTTCATTATTTATTTCATCATTTATATCTTTACCATGACCGTTTATGTCTTCACAGTTTGTTTTCTGCGCATTGCTGAAAATAAAATAAATAAAATATTATACAATATGATAAACAAAGAAATATGAAAATCGAGCAAAGCTTAAATGCTGAATAATTTGTATAAAAATGAGTGTTGTTCGTACAAATACGCAAATATTTTAACCTTAGATTGAGTTTGCATATTTGTATGAATGATATTTATTTTTACAAACATTATTCAGCATTCTCTTAACCGTTAAAGTACAAAATTAAAATTGTGTTAAAATATTCGAAATGTCAATCATTAGAACAATTTGTATTTAAATCTCTATTTAAAAAACATTTCGTAATCAACATTTTATTCAAAGAAAACAGATTCTGCTCTGAATAAATTTTTAACCGTGAAATGTTTTTTAAACAAAGATTTAAATCTAATTTTTTTATTAATTGCCGTTTCGAAAATTTTAACAATTTTAATTTTACAATTAATCAATATAATTATGGCTCAATTATATAAAAACAATAATTAAAGTGTCAAGGATTAAGAGCGCAACAGCAAGTTGATCTATGCTAATGTTTTAATTTATACGTAAATACAAACAAACGTTTCAACCAATACATTTAGGTCACTTTCAATGTTAATACATGATATAAGATACTAAACAGACCGTTATGAGACCTACATATTAAAATACTTAATTTTTGCTCACATTTAGATATAATATCCTACTATAAAACCTGTGTAATCTTCCTCTCGCATCGTCGATTGAATTCCAGTTAACATTATGTATCTCTTGAACGCAAATGCAGCATTAAAATATGTTTTCGTAAAAATAACAATATG
This sequence comes from Trachymyrmex cornetzi, assembly GCF_001594075.2. Lineage (NCBI taxonomy): Eukaryota > Metazoa > Arthropoda > Insecta > Hymenoptera > Formicidae > Trachymyrmex > Trachymyrmex cornetzi. The sequence continues at coordinate 755,486 of NW_017299923.1, read as the reverse complement.
TCATCAATAAAAATTCAGTTGCTACCATGTGTTCTAAATTTAATTATGTTATATTATATTGATTGAGTTTAATTTCAAATTTTTTATGCACAAAAACTGAACATTATGAGTACCGAGCAATTTAAAAAATATTCCATACCTTAAACACTTTTTTAATAAGTTATCCATTATATTTCTGTAGATTTGAGATGCAATATGTAGACTAGAACTTGTAACTTATAATTTACATGGATAACAAAATTATTCAATATGGAATATTTTTTAAATTGCTCGATCCTCGTAATGTTTAATTTTTGCGCATAAAAAATTTGAAATCGAACTCAATCAATATAATATAACATAGTTAAATTCAGAACATTTCAAATTGTATAATATTTTTATAATTTGATACTAGCGTTCAGTACAAACCACTTCAAAAAATTAACGGCTACTTCGACTTAAAATTTGTCAAGAGACAAATGGTGGCAACCGAATTTTTATTAATGACACATTGCTATTTTTACCGAAAACACGACATTTTAATGCTGCATTTGTGTTCAAGAGATACATAATGTTAACTGGAATTCAATCGACAATGCGAGAGGAAGATTACACAGGTTTTATAGTAGGATATTATATGTAAATGTGATAAAAAATTAAGTATCTTAATATGTAGGTCTTATAAACGCGTTCTTTTTAGTATCTTATATCATGTATAATATTAACATTGAAAATGACTTGAATATAATGGTCGAAACGTTTGTTTATATTTATGTATAAACTGAAACATTAGCATAGATCAACTTGTTGTTGCGCTCTTAATCCTTGATACTTTAATTATTGTCTTAATTTTACAATTTAACAATTAACACATAGATAACCGAAAGTTGCGAAACGTTTATATATTTATATAACTAATACTTATTTTTATAAATATTATTCAGCACTTAGACTTTGTTTGACTTTTATATTCCTGCATATCATATATATTTGATTTTAATCTATTAATCTATTTTTGTTTATTATTTTTAATAATTATATAGATATTATTCATGTAATGTAAAAATATTAGTATTCCGTAATTAATATAATATTTTATATAATCATGATTTATGTAATAAGTACCTCTCCTTAAGAGAAAGTTCCACTCTCTCAAAGCGTTGTTTTTTCAATGCTAAAAACAAAATATTGCATTTAATTGTAAGAATTCATTCCAAATATCAAAATACATTGCAGAGTTGCTTTTATTTCTATATACTTGGTTTTCATAACCAGTAACAGAAACACATCTTTTTTACGTTAAAAGAATATATGGGTTTTTTTAATTACAACCTGCTAAGGTATTTTGTTATTAGTTTTACTTTTTTAAGGACTTTTCAAGTTTAAAACTGAAAAATGAGATTATGATACATGAAATTATTCCAAATCACATTACTATTTAAAAATTAAGAAAAATGTCTGGATTAGAAGAACTCATATGTTCCAATTATAAATTAACATAACTGTCACAAAAAAGAAAGTGTTACCTCTTAATCGAGCAACGGAATTTGTATATGGATCATCTTCGTCCGAAGAACTATCTGTTATTTTATTCATTATACTTGTATGATGCAGTTTTCCCTAAAATATATGATACAATTCATTTCAGATGTTGTATTATATTGCAAGACAATAAAATGTTCAGTCTCGTAAAAATCTCAAAACAATGGCGCGTTATCCATCAAGTATACGTAATCTTGATATAAAGTCAAACCTAACGTACAATAATTAACTGTGCAAAATGAAAAGGAACAAAAAATAAAACATGAAAACTACTTTTCATTACTTATTTGTCGCTTGCCAATAATAATATTAAAATAATCGTTTTACGCAATTTAATGCAAACTAAACGGGTAATTATTTAAAGATAAAATGTCCATTCTTGTAAAAAAAAAAGTAACGTCAATAAGTATAACCTCGAAGTCAAACGTAAGCACAATAATCAACTGCGCAAAATGGAAAGGAATAATAAAAACCTAAAACCTAAAACTTGAAAAATATCCACTTTATTTTTCATTTAACACTTGTGGCTCTCATAATATATATTAAAATAAATGTTTAACTTAATACAAGCTCAACTTACTTTACAATTTATCGAGTTATTGATCAAATTAACTTCTGCAGCCTCGTACACGAAGCACCCAATCCTCTTCAGCGATATGTCCAATTTTTAGTCCACACTCAACTGCTCTTTTATAGAATATACCAAGAATACACAACAGAAATCAACAACTGCGAATAGTTGAAACTGAGGCTGCGTTCGGGGAGCGCGCCATCAATGCTATTTGTGTCATATTATCCATGATGTAAAGCCCTAAACACAATGCGAGGCAATATGCTGGATTCACCCTGCATCCGATTTGCGTCATCCGATGCTCTGATCATTCGACTGTGATTGGTCAATTTCTTACTCTTACTTCTTACTCCGTGTATTGTAGACGGGCCTTAAAAGAATAATGGTGCAGCCACAATAGAAGGAATAAGGAATTAGAAATAAGGAATAAAGATTCCAATCTATCAGAAACCGTATATTCCGGTGTATCCGATATCTGATAGGTTAAAATCTTTATTCCTTATTCCTAATTCCTTATTCCTTTTATTGTGGCTGCACCTTAATTCTTCCACCATAGTGAATATGCGTAGAATGAGTTTTCGCTCTACCAATAGGAGAGCGCAAAACGCCATTAATCCAACCCAGGTTGGTGCAAACCCGGTCGGGCCGAAAACGCTATCAGAGAATTTGTTTTTTTAAAGCAGAAAAATTGTGTTTATGAAATAGAATTTGTGTACCTAATCTTCTATGCCATCGATGTGACAGCTTTCCTAACCTAACAATAGTTAACTTTTTAACGATATTTTATCTCGCTTCGCAGTTCGCAGGCAGAGCAACACTTTTTTTGCCAGATTCGTTTCGTGCAAAAACGCGTCGAATAAGCCTAATTTTGTTGATTTTCGAGGTGCTTTATCTAAACTGTATAATTATCCAAAAAATTAATGAATGGATTAATCTAACAGAGACAGATGTCTAGTCTGGCCTAATCATCGGCTTTCAAGTGCACGTGTAAAGAAATGGCAGATTACAATGAGAAATGTTGGGACTGTTCATTCGATTATGGCGAAGACAAGCAGAAGGGTGTTTGTTTAATAAAAGAAGAGTACGTAAGTTTGCCGGATGGCTTATATTAATCTTATACGAACATATTTGGAAGCGCGCGTATTCTTTTCTTAACCTTTAAATAGTTCATTAGACACAGATTATCATTGTCTGTTTTTGTTCCTTAATTCAAATTTTTTTTTTATATTGATAATTGTAATTATGTATAGTAAGACATTGAAGGACTTAATCTTTTCTCAATTTTTATTTAAAAATTAATATTTTATCATCATAATATAATAAATGAGATTCTTTATATAATAGAATATCAAATATATTTTTTACTTCAATATCCTATGCATCTTTTACTATCTATTTAATAAATTTCTTTATCTATCTGTTGACCTATTCACAGAAAAGTAAGATTTCTTATCCTTACATATCACAAAAATATCACAGAACATAATCATAGTCATATTCTGCTATTGCTGCCTTAATTTGCTGCTGTCTAATTACATCAATTAATGCCAATCTCTTTTGTAGTTCCCTTACATTCTGCATTCTTTTTTCTAATCTCCTCCCTTTCTTTCTTCTTAAAATCTTCCTAGAACCTCAAATTTTCCGAGTCCAGTTCTTTGTTCTAAAAAGTCTATTCTATATTTTCATTCTATCCTTATCTAATATCCTTCTACCAGCTGTTTTTCTGACATTCGTCAACATAACTGACGTTCCATGTGATTTGTGCCTACTTCACAATATATATATATATATATATATATATAAAATCGA
>NW_017299923.1:729356-751523 GCF_001594075.2 Trachymyrmex cornetzi | reverse complement strand
CCCCCCCCCCCCTATTCCTACATTATTCAAATTTTCCTTCCTTAAATATTTGTAGCTTCTATTTCCTATATCAAACTCCTTGTACCTGTTATTGTATATGTCTAACTGTGAGCTTAACTTACTACCTTTCCATTGTCTTTGTGCATACCTTTCTCTTTTAATTATTTTTTTCCTCCAAATTTAAATAAGATTCTATCTGTAATTCTATACATTAAATATATTAAATATATGACAACGATAATATGACATGTTAATGATAATTTATGACAATAATAATTTTCTGTGAAAATTATTTGAAATACTGTTCATCAATAAATTTTTGCACACAAGTACAATGTATCTAAAAAATAGTTATATATTATATTTGTTATTATCTATTAATTATTATCTTATAATTAATATATGTATCTAATGTATCTGATATTGTAGATTTATTATTGAGGACCATGTAAGACAATTGAGTGATCAGTGCTTGACAAAGATCGATAAACAGAAAGTATCTACTGATGCAAATGTAGAAGATACAGAAGCATCATGGGACCAAGTACCTGCTAAGAAAGCCAAATTGGAAGACAAGAGAGAGAAGCTCAGAGGACAAAATAAAGCGAGGCCACCTCCATTTAAAGTTTCCAAGGAATTGAGTCTATGTCCATGGATCGCGGATCAAACTGCAAATGAATTGGAGAGAAAATGCTCGAATCAGCGCTGTACTTTTCTACATGATCGAAAGGAGTATCTGAAGATCAGGCCAGAAGACATAGGTACAGAGTGCTATATTTTTAATTTGACTGGTAAGTGCCCGAGAGGAACCACTTGTAGAATGGGCTCAGGACACTTGACTGAAGATGGCTTCAACATTATTGACAAAAAGAAACTCGAGGAATACAGCAAATTTCCACCAGCTGTCAAAAATTATTTATCCAAGGACTTGCAAAACAAATTGCGCAAGCACAAGTATAATTTTTCCAGGGCAGAGGCAATCGTCAAAGCCAACGGTCCATCTATGAAAAAAACGCAATTGCAGAGTTTGAATAGTAAAAGAGAGGATAAAAATGATACAAAATCAGATGTCACGATTAATATTTCTGACAATAGCAATGGCGAGAAAATGGCAAAACATATTTCTGATAACGCAAATGACGAGAAAATGGAAAGAGATGCTTCTAATTGCAATATCACGTATAAATCAGAGGAATTGAAAATCGGACCCGTGGACGACAGCGATTTGATCCGATTGCGACAATCAGAGAAAAAGACAATCGATTGGAACGGCAAGATACTACTAAGTCCTCTGACTACGGTAGGCAATCTGCCATTTCGAAGGATTTGCAAGGAATATGGTGCGGATATAACCTGCGGCGAGATGGCATTAGCACCGAATATACTGAAAGGTACGCAGGAGGAATGGGCGTTGGTGAAACGACACGAGAGCGAGGATATCTTCGGCGTGCAGCTCTGTGGCAATAATCCGGGAGTGCTGGCACGATGTGCACAATTGCTGAACCATGAGATCGATGCGGACTACATAGATTTGAATCTTGGGTGTCCGATCGATATGATTTATAAAAACGGAGGCGGCAGCGGTATGCTCAATCGATTGAACGTACTTGAGACCGTGATAAAGTCTGTTAGCCAGGTGTTGGACATACCCTTATCCGTTAAGACCAGAACTGGGGTCTACATAGATAAACCGATTGCACATAATCTAATGCCGAGGTTTCGAGACTGGGGTGTATCCATGATTACCGTGAGTAAGTCTGTTAAATTTATGTTTTTTGTTAATGAATCAGTCTCTTTTAAAAGACCGATTGTGGTATTTCCAAAGAATTGAATTTATCAAGAGAAAGAAAAGAATGTTCTCTCTTCAAAATATCTTAATAACTTTAAGAATTCACAATAAGTTAAGATCGCTATATAAAGAAATCAAATAAATGAAAAAGAACCAAACAATCTAAATATTGGTATTTACTTAATATTTATACGTAAATTTTAAATACATTGTACAGTTATATAAACTGCGCGCCAATTACTCTCGGGCTTGAAATGCAATTATAAACTGAAATAATATCATAAATTAAATTGATCGTCAATGTAATAACACTTATCAATGTAATTGCAAAAAACTTACTGTGAAAAATATTAGTCAGAATTATAATACCACATTATGATTATTGTTATTTAAAAATTCAGTTTTGCATATGCTACATCTTTAAATTATAACGGAAAATTCACGTTATATTAATCATAGAAATATTAAAAAAAAAAATTATTCCTGGGAAAAATAAAAAGATGTTAGTAGGGTGTTTATTACTTGGGAAAACTGGACTTTTTACACGATTTTTTTTTATTTTTAAAAATCTGGAATTTTCATGGAATTTTATTGATATTTAAGAAAATTTTTGGAATTTTATTTTTACATTTAAATTGTGTTTCTTTCCGAAAATTATTATTCCTCTTATTTTTTTTTCTTGCAAAATGTTGACAATCGATTTGCAATGTACGGTCCGTGTATATTCACATATATTTTTGTGTATCTTGCGAGTTTTTATTAAAAAAAAATCAAGGTAGCAATAGAACGTTGTTTACACTCCAATTTATTCCAAAATTGTATTAAAAAATTCTCTAATCTTATCTAGGATTTTGAATAAAAAAACCTGAACAATTCGAGAGAATTCTCAAGAAATTTTTTTTACAAGATTTTGGTAAACATCCTGCGTTAGAGAAATACGATCTTTCTGTATTATATTGTCTAACTCTTATTCAGTTTGATAATTCTTTCAGGTTCACGGCAGATCGCGTGAGCAGAGATATACGAAGCTGGCCGATTGGGAGTATATAGAAAAATGTGCGATGGTAGCGCAGCCGATACCCGTGTTCGGAAACGGCGATATCTTGTCCTTTGATGACTATCATCGCGCAAAAGAGATCTATAGTACTGTGCAGGGCATCACCATTGGACGAGGAGCGCTAATCAAGCCTTGGATTTTTACCGAGATAAAAGAGAAAAAGTTGATCGACATATCGAGCGTGGAAAGATTCGACATTCTCAAGAAATATGCGAATTACGGGCTCGAGCACTGGGGATCTGACACCCGCGGCGTTGAAAATACCAGGAGATTTATGCTGGAATGGATCTCCTTCCTTCACAGGCAAGTTTACCTTGAGAAGAATGTGTTTCTCTCGATTAAAGCATTATATTATTCTTCAATATGGATTTACATTGAGCTATATTGCAGATATATTCCTGTTGGAATTTTGGAGAGACCACCACAGCGGATTAACGAAAGACCACCGTTTTACAGAGGTCGCAATGATATGGAAACACTGATGGCTAGTTCCAACTGCGCCGATTGGGTGAAATTATCGTAAGATTATTAGCTCGATCCATTCATTGAACAGTGTCAGTTTCGATTATATCCATTAATGATCTTGTTTATTTTTAGTGAGATGTTACTTGGGAAAGTGCCTGATGGATTTCGTTTTTTACCAAAGCACAAGGCGAACTCGTGGAAATAATCTACTGCAGGAAGAATAGTTTTATAGAGAAGTATTTCTCGAGGTGACTAATATAATATTTATATTCTTCTACATTGTTGATTATTCGCAATAAACGCGATACATAAAAGAGAAGAATTAATCATGGCAAAATTTGTTACGTTCTTTCATTTGCGTTTATATATACATATATAATACAATGAATAAATATTTTTATGAAAGACACTGTTAAGATGTTTAGAGAGTTTCGCGATATATATATTTGCACTATTTAATGACACATTAACTTTGCTAACATACAACTTGACTAAATCAATTGTGTTCATTTATCTCGACAAGGTTAGTGACCGGCCACATGCAATCACAACCACTAGCGATTTCCTTTGTATATGGTTGCCAACATTCACTATCCCAACGTCGTCTGGCTAAAGATAAAAGCCGACTTCTTTGCACGCACTGGAATGCCGGATAAACACATTTCTAGAAAAACAAAATGTTAAATCTGAAGTCAAAACTTTGTTAAATAAAAAAAACGTTTTCTTATTTTTTCCTAAACTAAACTTAAAATCGATTCAACGAAAATCTAACTTATCAGATTAATTATTTCTTGGAAATTATCTTGCAACGCTAAACATTTATAAATTTACTTTTAATTGACCCATATTTTTTGCTCAATAAAAACCATCATTTTGAATTTCATTGAATCTTTTCATCTATTTCACTGTATGACGTGTAAGTTTACTTGTTCCAATGGTTTCATTATTCGTTCGTCTTCGCTCAACATCAAATAGCCCTCACAGTAGACCTCATAATAATGCGGGGGTTGATAGTCGTAATCGTCATCGAGAAGCTCCACTTTTTTCGTTATTGTTTCGCAAAGATTGCGATATTCCTGCATAAATCGCAAAAGAAATAGACATTTATCTCAATACAAATAGTGATATGTACAGGATGTTCAGCGTAACGGTCCACACGATTTTTCCAACAACTAAAAAAAGATTGAAGGGTAAGTATTTCTTTGTTTTATATAGACTACAACATGCGATAAAAAAATTAAAAAAAATTTTTTTTCATAAGAAAATCAAAGTCATTTAAAATTTTTTAAATAGCACTATACGATTTTTTTTCCATAATATTATAGGAGTCTTCAAGACGAATTCAAATCACTGTCGAAATATCACTTTTATTGATGTTTTATTAATTTTATTGAATATATTTTATTAAATATAATTAGTACATGTATGTATATATATATATATATATATATATATATATATATGTATAATCTGTATCTAATCAGAGGTTGTATTAAGTACTGCTGTTACAAATAATGTTACAAATTTAATATTAAATATCAATAAAATCAACAAAACGTCAATAAAAGTGACATTTCGGTGATTTGAATTTGTCTTGAAGACTCCTACAATATTATAAAAAAAAAATTGTATGGTGCTATTTAAAAAATTCAGGATGACTGATTTTTTCTGAAAAAAATTCTTTTTAATTCTTTTCGCATGTTGTAGCTTATATAAAACAGACGAGTATTCATCTTTTTACTTTTTTTTTAACTGTCGGAATTATCTGAAAAATCGTGCTGAACACCCTGTATAGTATAAATATATGAATATTAAATAATACAAATACAATTTAAATCAAGAATGAACTTGCGAAAAATAGATGAATTAAAAGAATTTGACAGGAACTTATCCTAGCTGATTTAATTCCTTGTTTTAATAAAGCTTTTTTAAAAATATTTTTTAACATTTTTTTTAATGGCGAAAATTCGATTGGAAACACTAGTGCGCACTGATTCATATTAAAGCCGTACCCTGATTTGAGTAGAAAAATGAAAAAACGCAAATATTTCGAATTATGAAATATATATTTTACTTAATAGTACAGTAAAATGTATTGAGTATTTCACAATTTAATCGATTTCTATGTTTATTTATATCTTTACGTTATTTTGTGTACGTCGGCTTTAATGTGTTAGAAGCAAGAAAATACACAATAAAAATTTTTGCAAAATATATCAATATAGAAATATGCATTTCAATAAAACAACACGATCAATAGAACCAACTAGAAAATATATCGAAATCTTTTTGTTTCATTTATTAATAAATAACTATATATTTGGAAATGAATTATGTATATTATGACGCATTATATATGTATATATATCTAAAACCAAAAATAAAATAAGCTGTATTCACAACTATGACAAACTCAAATTAATAATATAATTTTTTAAACAAAGAAGACTGTTTCAGTATATTTTAAGAAAATTTTCGGTATGTTTTATAAGTTTATTCTGTTATAATTGCACATGTTATTCTATTGAAAGATATTTCTATTTAGATATAATTTACAAGAATTTTTATGTATTTTCTCGCTTCTGGCGTCACATTCTGAGATAGTAGTGGTGAGTGAACTTTAGTGAGGAATAATCCTTTTCAGAAATAAGAAAAAATTTACTAACGTGCATATTTCTGCTATCTCTGTTCAGCTGCTGTAGTCCCCTTGCCGCAATTTTCGCGTCATAATATTCCTCCAGCGGATAAGACATATCTCTTATTACCGGTATTTCACGTAGATAATTAAGCTTAGAACCAAAGCTGTTCCTAAATAACTGAGTACGATTCAATGGTTTGCTCAACACGTAGAACACATAGTTGAGGATAAAAAATTCAGCAATCTGCAAACGAAATGTACAACTTCCTTATAAACGAACGAACAAAAAGTGTAATGAGAAAAATTCCAAATTTCTTTACTATGATATAACACACATGATTGAACACACATAGCAGATAAAAGATTGTATTTTAATTTTATGCAAATAATCACAATCAGTTAAAAAAATTGTTCCAGAGTGACGCGCTGAATTATCTCCAATTTTGATCAGACTGAAATTGATTTCCCAGTAGAAGAATCCCAAGAATTTTAATTGGCATTATGCGAGTCATGCATGCGCGCATATCCGATTATTCTTTTATGAATGACACCGAATATAATCAAGTCAATGCCTCTTAAATATAACATTGCGTCACTGATAGAGCCTAAACCTTCGATGGAGGTCTCAGTCAGCAGCCTTTAGCGACCCATCAAACCTGATGATGCGTAAATCGCACGCGCGGAGGGTCGACGCCGCAAGTGGGAATTGGAGGTAGGATGAATCATTCGTTTAGAGTATTTGCAACTGACGAAATGATTTCACGCCATTTATCATATCGATGAAATACGATATGCATATTTGACGTATTTCTAATTTCTTTCATCTGTACATCCTTAATTCTATTCTTGCTTTTTCTCCTCTAGAGAAAAGTTACTCCCAATCTTGCCTTTTATGTTGCGAAGAATAAAGGACATCTCTATATCTCATTTAAATTTTCAACATTTCCTAATTATAAAATGTTCCGATAACACATATTTTGATTTTATTTACGTAGAGACCGCTTTAAAAGATCATTCACTCAGAGAAAAAGACATAATGATAGTAACTATAACGGTGATAACTATACAAGTTTTATCAACTATTTCACTACATCATGAAATTGTTTATTCGACTACGATAATGATAACATTAATTCACCATAAAACTTTAGCTATCATTAGAAATTATTATTAGTAAAACTAATTGCTATCTTTAGAATTATCATCACTATATTTTTCTCGAAGTGTTGGGGAAGATTTTATCGTTTGGAATAGGATTAGATTAGTTTTAAAGCAAAGAAGATCTAAATAAAATTTTTGGCGAATTTATGATCTTTACAAAAATTTATGGATAATTATAGATTTTTAAAATCGATGGAATATTTAACATGATATGAGAATGAAGTAAAAAAAAATGATTTTGCACGATAAACATGGCATATTAACAAAAATTGGAATTTATCTATAGGCTTTCTCGCGAAGATCGGTATTAGTTGGTTTGCAAGGTCGGCGTGATTGAGCCGATGTGCTGTATGATACGGATTATTCTTCCCGCGTCATCAGTTAATTCATGCTACCGAAATGACGACAGAATATACGCACGAGATAATGCGATCTTCCAGCTCCGTAGTATTTACTTCGATTCCAAGTAACGTCAGAGGCAATAAATACAATAAATGCAACAGCAAGTAATCGGATGATGAATTGACAATAGATCTCTTTAAAAATAAGAAATAAGAATGAGAATTGGCAGGACTTTCAAATCGAATTTAAATCGATCGTCTTTTCCATATGGAACGTTAGACGGAGTCTTTCTCGGTCGCTCTATGCGACAGTAGAACTAGAACGAAAAGGGAAATGGAAAAAAGAAAAGTGGAAGGCCAAGAGAAGATGCAATGTATTGTATCTCAAAGGAACAAGTACTCGTAAAAGAAGAAGAAGAAGAAGATCAAGTGATCTAGAAGAAGTGGGAGAACATGGACTACGTGCAGGCTTTCAGCATCAACGATACGAAACGTTGCATTACGCGCACATACATGCGACAATACTGTGCCAATGTGGGGTAAGTAGTTATCCAATTGACAGTGCCCCGTCTGACATAGTTCAGTCACGAGGCGGGCACAGGATGATCCTATATCTCCGTTAACGGAGCGACAGTCGTTCCCTCGAAATTGCGCTCGCCACGCGACGTTCCATACGCTCTTTTCTGCTCTTTTTCCCGAAATCGCGCCGACGCGACGCGACGCGACGCGACGCGACTTCGTCTTTGATGACGGAATTTTCGCGTTACAGTTAAATAGACGAGGATATACATACGTACGTATGATACGTATACATATATATATAAGAGCCGGCAATATCGTGTATTGTGATATATGAGAATAATGTCAATAATACGAGCGTGTTTAGACCGAAGAGATTGGTGTTTCTTTCACGATGAGAATGATCCCGGTCAAGGTTGACAATTGTCAGTGACAAAATTTCGAAGAATCCTTGCCGAATACGGTTGATCGTTGCTTTTCCACGAAGTAAAAGGAACACGAAGGGAGGGAGGAATAAACAAGATCGACGAGATCTCAGCTCATAACATTCCTCGGGGCATCCCACGAAGATCGGGATGCCATCGGATTGACACCGGTACCATGGCAGCGGATCTCTATGCGAATGGCTCTTTAAAGTCAACGTCCGCCAGGTAAGATCAATCAGAAATCGATTATACTTCCGTACTTTTATCTTATCGATGAAGCATGTATATTTTAAACCAGATTTTCTCAAAAGATAAGACTGACGCAATAATGAATGATCCTTAAATTTCTTTTAGAAATATATTGGGATGCAATGGTATAATGAGAATCAGATGCATTTTTAACGATAAATTAATAATTTTTGAATCTTTAAATATAGATATAGCTAAACTCGCCAATGACATATTAATATTTATTTGTTGAAGGAAAGAATTTATAGACATTTTAATCGGTTTGAGCAAAGATGATGAAATCATTCGTGACATGATGATTCGTATTCTCAGCATAAATGTGGCCATCTACTTTTGAATTTTATCTGCCTATCAAGATGGCATTCACAAATGTTAACGTGACACGAGAATCAGATAGCCGCGTTGAATAGGACCCCAATCCAATAGGATTCCAAGGTTTATTTGTTTAATTCGGCGAGTAGATATATTTAATATCACGAAAAATCGAATAGATAATTTTAGATAAATATGAGATGCTTATCGTAATATGTAAATAAATCGAGAGAGAGAGAGAGGGGGGGGGGGGGGGGAGAGGAAAAAGTACAATATCATAAATTTTAAAAGCGCGTTTGTCTCTCTCTTTCTTCTTAATACAAAAAGTTAATTTCTATTAATTTTACATTCAAATTATAATTTATTCGATACTCTACTATTAAAATTAATAAAAATCAATTGTATAGAATGTTTCTACAAAAAATATTTAAAATATATAAATAATTCAAAATAACACATACAGAGAGTGAGAGAGAGAGAGAGAAAAGAAAAATACAAAAAGTTAATTTTTATTAATTTTTTAATTAAAATTTTGTTTTTATTTTATTAAAATCTCTGTTTTTTATACTTTACTGCTAAAACTGAGCACTTAATTGATAAATCAATTTCGAATGTTTTTACAAGGGAAGCAGCACGTAAAATATGTAATTCGTGTATTCTTTAATATAACCATGATTCTGCAATGTACACGTGATGACACCGTAATTTTGAGTAATGTATACGATGACGTATCTAATGATACACCGAATGCAGCTGTACAGCATTGAGTGACTGCTGATGCAGTGTTGTTTAGATTCCAACATCATTTCCAAGCGTGTTTGATCTAATTTCATAAGCTGACGTATAAATGTGACCGCCAAATTACCTTGTTTCCGGCGACTCGTTTACGATTTAAGGCGACTGTAAAAAAGACACATGGCGAGCGACGTTTACGAAGTGTGATGTTTACAAGGTACTTTCCAGAATGTGCCCGAAGGAAGTAAAACGTTTCTTCTGACTCGCGATCACGACGTTTAAATTGTAAAAGAAATTCACCCATAACGACGACGGCAATGGATCAATCTATACGTATGATTAAGCAATCGAATGTATGTTTGTTTCCGGATAAACGCGACCGTTTTCGTTTTTTGCAAACCATTTCAATGACAATGAAATCGTTTAATAGCCGCTATGGCTCTTTGAGTTAATAAGCAATTGACCCTCGCGCGCGCGGGCTTGTCGAGTAAAGGTTCCATTGATGAAGAGCATTATTAAGTGAACTCAAACTCTCAATTCTTCGAAAATCCCAGCGCAATTATTCTTAATTATTATATACTTGCCGTAGGACTATCCAATTAATCATTCTTCCTAACATCTTAAAATGGATCTAAATATGTCATTGGTTTAAAAAAAAAAATTGAATATTGCTTCTTCGTAAGATATCTATTCAAAGCGAATCCAAGCAGAGAGAACAACAGGTCACGACAACATCAATGTGACATTGAAATTAATTGTAATTGATCGAAAAATGACTTTTGATCATTATTTTGGAGCTCTATTGACGTCATCTCAATCAACACCAACTAAAAGTATCATAACATTAATGTTATAATTTCGTGCTCTACTGTAATTGTAAAAGTGACCTTACACGATCAATAACACTGATCAGTAATATGGAATCATTAATACTGACAGCATATATTAATATTTTTATTATCTTTATAACCTTACACATCAGTATTATTGACAATATATTTCATTTTAGTTTTACGTACATTATCTATTGTACTTATGACAGTGCGACATGGATCCTAATAAAGTGATATTGACACTCGAGAATCAAAATCCAGATCATCAGTATTCTACATCAATTCAACAATATTAACCACAATAAGTATCTGTGAATATTGTCAGTATTTGTTAATACTGACAGTATTATTGACCGTGTAGAGACACATCTTCACCATGTGTTACATTATATTTATATTATATTGTTGAGTGTGAAATTATAACATTGACGTTATATTATTTTAAGTTTGTGTTTACTGGTGTTACGATGATTTTTTACTCTGTTTGGGAACCGTCAAAGGTGCAAATTATACAAGTTAATAAACGTCCATTTGGACGTAAACCATTTGGGAAGTGTTCACCAAACCGTCAATTTATAATTCCCTCATTCGTGAATATTTATAAACAAACAATTTAATGAACGTTAATTGCAGAGTGAAAGGCAAAGATAAAAATCGGTAGACATGTGCAATTGTAAATAGAACATCACACATTTGGATATACACAGAATAATCACACTGGCACGCAGTGAAGTCAAGAAAGCTTAAATTACAGATCAGTATTTAAAGAATATAAATTTTTCTAAGAAACATGCGGTCATTTACCGTCCAATTCCACTCGAACTGTGATCAATTGTTATCACTATATATAATAAAGCATACATGTCTCTCTCAATGTAAATAGCAAGTATTAAATTATGACCAGAAACGAAAAATCATAATTTATTGTGTAACACACACACACACGCATGAGGCATTCTCTGTCAAACTGAACACTCCTCTGTCTAAAATTCAGTTCATCCAAAAAATTTCTTTCTGGACTCAAATTGTAGGTACACATGTCTATTTTCTTTGGCACTCTGATCTTTTTGGAAATCCAATATGGTGAATCTAACATAATGGCTATAGTTGACGAAGTACTGATTGAGAAGAAAAGTGTTATGAATATTTTAAAATTTCAAGTTGATTAAATTAAAACTGTACGAGTTATCATGCGATAAATGCAAAAAAATGCGATTTATGCATTTTTCTCAAAAGTATCAGTCTTGACAGTATCAGTGCGCTTCTCGCATTGATGAAGTGAAAGGCGAGGTTCGCGAAACGTTGGCATTAGCAATGAAGCACAACACAGCGATAACCTGCAAACCTTTTGACATCTCTGAACACTTTTCTTTCTTGGCTGACGTTTATGAAATTGGACGAACCTTGGCCCATTTGAGTAATAATTTAAGCATTCTCAATTGGTACTTCGTAAACAATAGTGGTCATGTTAGGCCCTTCGTATTGAATTTATAAAAAGGCTAGAGTGCTAAAGAAAGTAGTTGATATGTGTACCTATAATTTGAGCCCAGAAAGAAATTTTTTGGCTAATAAACTAAATTTTAGACAGAGGGGGTGTTCAATTTAACAAAGAATGCCCCATATATATATCTCGAAATGTCTTTTAGATGAAAGAACCGTCAAGAATTAAAAAAAAAGGTAAAAATTCGTGTATCTCCAAAATTTTTTAGATTCGCATTCCATTTTACGTGCCATATTGGGGAATTGTCAAGGCTAAAATGATCTATATTATAGTCAACAAATTAAAACAGCGATACTACAGTAGTCACAATTCCGTCTAGTGACGGTGATCGGGTAGCTACTACATTTGTTTGTTCAATTGTACACGCGCTGACTAAGATCGATGCAAAGTCAATTCAATAAATCTACATGTCGTTAGAAATACCGTAACAGTGACAGTCCATTAATTTGTATGAAGCGGCAAGTTATGTCGATGCGACTTTACATAGAATAATAAGATTTTTATTAAGACCGACGTGAAATTAAATACTAAGTATAAGCATATTCAAGCTTGTAACGGTCAAAGCTAGATCTTCTCAATGCCTAAATAATTCACGGTGAATTATCTATATCCTCTATATGTACATGCATATATACCATATTTTTGTAGTTATTCAAATTGTGCGCCGAAATTTTTCCGGACTTTTTCAAACGCAATTAAACTACTGCAATAATATCACAAGTTAAATTAAATTGACAAGCAAATTTTCAATCTTCGAGATCCGATATCATATTATAAGGATGTTAATGTGCTGAAAACCTTAAATAAATTTTTATTGCAAAAAATATTACCTCGGCCGGGACCGAGATTGAGAATTTGCTTGTTAATTTAATTTAACGCGCAGTTTGAATAACTACAAAAAAAAAAGGTTAACATGCATGTACATATATATATTGGATATAGATAATTCACTGTGAATTATTTAGGCATTGAGAAGATCTAGCTTTGATCGTTTAGTTATAGACTTGAATGTGCTTATACTTAGTATTTGCATAGAATGTTACAGAATGCACTAAAAACACATAGAAAAATGTTGTGTCGAGCAGATCTAAAAATAATTTCTCCACGTGGTTTCTCGACGACGGCGAGCAAACGTGAGCATTCACCCGAAGATGCCCGAAGATTGTCTCGTTGGACACAGTGTTTAAAGTCTAGAAAATGTGTGGAATCTGCGAAAGAAGAGAAAACAATTAAAAAGAAAGATAAAAATATATAGAAGTCTCCCTTTGTTCAGCTTCACAAAATTTGAAATTGTTTAGAGAGAAGGTAATTCCATATTAATCATTACAATTATTACGATCAAAATGGGATAAAATACATTAATTTTGTTTCTTCCTTGAACAAGATACCAACGAACGTTAGAGATGGAAAATTGTCGAGGTAGAGGAAAACGTTAAATGCAAAAATGAGTAAAGTAGATTGGCAGAGCGCTCGCGTTCGCGTGACGCGATATGAGGCGGAGGAAATGATGGAATGATGAAAACTTGAAGAGTGTATCGTGGCCACGCGTAAACTGAACGTAGGCAGCAGATGACGCGGCGACATACGTTCGTTGGTCCGAATTAATTAAATTAAAATCGCAATTCTAGCCCGGCTGCGAGTTAAACTTTTAACCCAAATATTAGAAGAATCCCGTTATCCGAGAGATAATGAATGAAGCATGGAACGATGAGTAATTATCTATCTTCTCGCCAGATTTATTCAAAAAATTTATAGACTGTATATGTACTCTACGTACACTATAATTTGAACGGGGGGAAGAAACTAACTTCTTAACTCATCCCTATACATCGAATAATAGAAATAAAAAATCCAGAAGGGAATTGAAAACAAATTAATATTATATGAAAAACGGCTCAAATGAATAACAATTCAATTAAAAATATGTAATTTAGAATGGCTGTCCGAGCCTAGCAAGTTGACATGCGCTAATATTTTAAGGACGATTAGTCATAGTGTAAGTAGAACTTACGCACAGATAATTTATATGTCATTGATACATCGCTACATCAATATCTCATTCACACATGCCACACATATGCATAAATTTTCTGTAAGTGTAATTCTGTATACGTTCACTGAAGAGAACCGTTAATAAAGGTCAAAATTTGTTTTTATTATTTATACGATAAGATTAAAATATTAGCGCACATCAACTTGCTAGACTCGGACAGCCCCCTTCTAAATTACATATTTTGGAATTGAAAACATTTATACAAAAAATAAAAGAGAATAAAGTGAAATGTTAAAACAAGTAATTCAAGATATATTATAATTAAGGATGTAACTTTTAATTTCACGAAAAAATTATGAATTAAAGAATTACAGATTTTTCTATTATATTTGAAAGTAATACAAAAAGTTTGATGGCGATTTAGAGAACCTGGATCCATAATTATTTCAATAAGAAGTAGATATAAAATGAGAAAAATTTTATTTAAACTATAAAATTATATTGTTAAATATTTAAATATTGACTTTATTAAATTTCCGATTCCAATTACTTTGTATAGATTATACTGATTCTTAATAATGGAGAAGTGGAAAAATGTCTATCAGCTATTTAAGAATTCTTTGAAAATAAAATCTTTTATTTTGGATTAGCTCTTTAAATAAAACGAGGCTGAACGTGAGAAAAGAAGTGTTAATGACTACATGCTAAAATAAGATATTGTGATCTGCTTAGGGTGATACTTTAAAACGTCATAGTCGTGTCATTTTCGCACGAGCCTTTCGTGTTTGAAGAGATAATTAGACCATTACTTTGGGATAAGACCGTTATAGACTTGTTAATCGTAATCAGGTGATGTCTGAAGCTGACAGGACAGATTCTTGTTGATGGGGTACAACCGGTGGATGATGTCACGCGGTGCGTTAAAATTGGATCGAATAATTTCGAAAACTATGCAGATTCAGAAGTTAAAATTACATTCTTAGAAAAATCCAATTTAATATTAAAAATTACTTTTTTTCAGTATTAAAAGCATTAAAGAATAAGTGCTTTTATTACTTAAAATAAGCAATTAATCACTATTTTTCAGTTTTATTTTTAATTTCTGTAAAGATTTTCAGCATGTATAATCAACTACTGCGACTTTAGAGAATTCTTTAAATAAAGTAGTCAATTCTAAGCAATCGTAAGGCTTGTTCTCGTAAAACTTCTTTGTAAAAACTTATGTCTGGAATGCTTGTAACTGTAGGATGCAGTATTTTTACAAACAGCTTCTTGCTAGTCATAAGAAATCGTCGATTTACGTATAAGCGTACACCTTATGATACGCATATGAATTACAACTTTCAGTTATACGTTCTTAGAAGTCTTATACGAGAACCAGTTACAAGCCTTACGTTTCTGCTTAAAATTGATCCATATGTCTTAAAATTATTATTGAGTATTTTATATCTTTTTTCTCCGTGAAATCTGAGATCGAATCCAATTGACTGTTTAGTTATATGGAATTACAGATAGACTGACAAACATGCGTGCTGAGAACAAGACGCATTTGTTAATTCGAATCCGTTCTCATGATTTATACGGTTCTTCCCGTATATCAAGGCCGAGAGCAGGATAAGAAGATTGTCAAAAGGAAGCAGGATCGTTCTAATAAGTACATGCCTGCGACAAAGCGCGAACGCCATCAGATTATTTTTAGCCAGCGGAATAGGGTCTATCCCCTTCGCCATGGCTAAAAATAGCTGGTAAGGCCAATCCAGGTCCAATTATCCCATCTAGATATTTAGGTGACAATCGACTGACCGCCAATTTAGAAATATTCCACTGGACTCGAAGTGCGAATATTCACGCATCACGCGTGTTAAAGTTCATGCTTCTTTGTAAAAAAAAAAAATCTTCCGGTTCTCCGCAGAATCAATAAAATCACTGGAGAAAACATTTGTTCGAACTTTGTGTGTAAATAACTTGAGATAATTTAACTTATTATTCAAACAATAGAGTTAAAAGGCTTTGAACCAACTTGGGTTTTAATGCTAGTTAAGTAATAAACACTGTTACAAAAGGGTTTTAATAAATAATGGAAGCATTACAACGATATAAAATATGACAATGAGGATCGAACCGTTTATTATATTTTATATTGTTGTAACATTAACTAGTATTAAACGTAGCTTTGCTCAAAGCTTTTCATTCTATTGTTTGAATAATAAGTAAACTAGACCGTAATGTGAATATAAATGTGAATACAAATAAGCAAAAAGCGCGTTAAATATACGATCGAAGCTGGATTTTCATGTTTAAAAATATTTCTGTGTAAATCTTAAATACGTAAATCTTTCAGTTAGATAAAACTACCTGTTGATTATTATCGGACTCAAAACGCAAATTGAAATTGAAACTGAAATAATAATATATCAAATTAAATTGATCGTCAATTTAATAATGATGCTAATGAGTATCTTAACATTTGATTAAACTTAGAACTAAAATAAAAGCAACATCGGAGAGCATTGCGCGCACTCTCAAGATATGCGTAAATCATTAACTGTCAATTCAGTTTTTCAACTACAGAGAAGACGAAATTACTACAGAAGAAAAGCCGTTAACGGCTTTCAAATTTCTAGATAGCAAACATTACATAAATATTCTACAAATATTTATGAAGAATATCCATATAGTCTATGTACTAAAGGTATTAAAAACTGTTATGTTCATGGCATATTCATAGTTTATTCGAATGACATAAATATAAATATTGCGTAAACATGCGTAGAATATTTTGTACAATGTTCTATAGAATATGCTGTTAATTTTTATATTCTATGAATGTTTTTTTTGTTACACTGAGAAAAAAATTGTTCATTTAATTAAATAATTTTTAAAAGGTAGTTCGTCTTTATTTCTTTTATTGGAGAACGTATTTAAGTTGAATATAATATGTTTAATTTAATACATTCTTCACCGAAAGAAATAAAGACAAACTAAATTAATTTAGTCAAATGAACAATTTTTTTCTCAGTATATAAATATGGATATCTAAGTAGAATATCTTATGTATATTTAAAGAACATTCAATTTAAATATTCCAAAATTAAGAACATTTGTTTTTTAGCAATAAGTAAATGTTAATATAGCTCATAATATGTAATGCAATATGTAGAAATTAAGCTAACAACGAGAAAATTCAAGATATAACATGTCAGATAATTTATCAATATGACAATTTTTACTAACAAAGCTGATAAGAACATTGTACTCTTTATTAGTAAAAATTTCCACATTAATTACTTGATACCTTGCAATATTAATTTGCTCATTGTTGGTCTTATTTCTGCATAGTAATCAACAACTGTCTAAACATGTAGTGTCTTTATCTAAAGGACGTTCTGGGAACATTCTGGGAATGTCTTAAAGTTTTTCTTAAAGGTCTGTGCTGTATTCTAAATTTCTTGGAGTAAATTCTCATTCTAAAAGAATGAAAATACTGCCACTATTAAAAAAAAGTGAAAATATTTGCATTCTTAAATAAGAGTGACACGATTTTCATTCTTGCGGAGTGTGATTTCATTTTTTTGGAGTGAGATTCTTTTAAAAGGAGAGAGATTCTTTCATTCCTTTGGAGTGAACTTCATTAAAAAAAAAAAAAAAAAATGAAAATCTGCCACTCTTATTAAAGAGTGTAAATATTTTCACTTTTTTTTCAATAGTTTTTTTCAGTACTTTTACTCTTTTGAAGTAAGATCTCATCACTTCAAGAAATTTAAAATGATGAATATGGTCCTTCAAGGCATCAAGTACTCTTCGTCTCCTACGATACGCAACCCGCCTAACGAGTGTGTGTATTGTTTTGCAGGGCCGTAGGCAGCATGGGACAACGTAAATCGGGCGCCCCGGGCGCCGCGGCGCCGATATCGACGGAGGAAGAGCAGCTGAAGTTTCAAGACAACAGATTTCTAGCGACTTTGGTGCTTGGCAGAAGTAGGTGAGTGACCGAGCGTGACTGACTGACTGACTGACTGACTGGCTGCCTGCCTGCCTGCCTGCCTGCCTGCCTGCCTATACCACTATATCTACCTACCCGACGTCTTAGTAAGACGGTCTTACTACGTCACTACGTCAGAAATCGTAAGGCACGTGATCGGTGTACGCGACCCACATCGAAACCCTGGGATTCGATTGCGCACCGACTATTGTTGCAAAGTCGAGTGCGAATCTCGTCCGATCGATCGCGACGGGAAATAATTGAAAAAAGTGGTCGAGCGCCGCGGCGAGTGCCCGTTTTCGTGATTTCTTTCTTGGCCATTACCGAAGCCGTATATTTTTGGCGAACCCCACCGAAGAGTGTGAGTAAACGCCTGTTTTTACGTTTGTAAACATTGAATGTTTGCAGAGATTTGAACTAGTGACGATCCAACGCGGCGCGTAAACAGCCGTAGCTATCGTTGCATATCTAATTGTGATGCTGCAAATAAGATTTAAATCCTCGTACGACTTGAAATTAAGACCAGAGGTAAATTCTTGTTAAGCACAAACTAACAGTAACACTACACCAAATTATTGTATAATTTCCCATTTAACAGTACAAATGTAACATGACACATGGTGTATTGCGTCGGAACAAAAGTTCGTAGAACTTCAAAATTCAATCAATTGTAACTTTGTTAAAAAGGAATGAAATTTCAATTTAAAGAAAGGGCTTTTAAATCTCTACTTTCAAAAGGTCAGTAGTCAGCTTTGAGTTTCTGCTAGTTTGGTAATTGTTACTTATAGAAAACCACAAGCCGGACAAAGTGGAAAATTTTCTTCTCATTTCGTGAACTTGTCACGTGCTCAAAAAGTCTTGCGAAAATTTTCGACTTTCTAACAAGAAAGCTTAAAGTTCTCCCTAAAAAAATCGTTTTTTACAAAAATGTTCTTAAAATTTTCGTTATTAAATTATTTTCGATTAAGGGAAAGGAACATTTTGACAACAATATAATCGTATCGACTTACAGAATATATCGATTGGTTAAAAAAGGAGCATTAAAGCCTACACTGGTTCTTAGTGCGATAACATTTTTTTTTTAAGTGATTACTTTAATCTCATAAATGATACAAAACAAACGTTTCGACCTTCAATTAGGTCATCTTCAGTATGTACAAGTTTCAAATTTCTTTAATTCTCGTTTACAAACTAATTTACCATAAAAAAAACCTGGTTTTCTTAACAGAATTTAATGTCATTCATTCATTCATTAATCATGTCAAACATTTTGACATTTTTGACAGTGATCTCTTTTGCACCAAGCAATTCGGAAAACAAATTCCTAAAGCTGAAACTGCTCAATCGACTGATATAATTATCAACTTTTTTTGAACATGTAGTACAAATGAAGTAATGCTATGAACTTTTGTTCCGATCTAATATCTATATAACAATTACATTGTTGAGTGGGAAATTACAATATCATAAATCGTAGGTAATCGAAGTAGCAAGATGAGGACACGTAAAATCTCAGTAAACAGAACGTCTGTGATGACATTTTGACGTTAAAATGATAACAAACGTCAATTTGCGGGAAATGTTACTGCTTGCGTTCAGCAAGTTGTTACCCGCTGCTCGAAACTTACTATCAGGATATTCATTTTTTCGGAACCTGACCCAGTACACGGATGTGATGGTTTTTAAAAAGTGCTGCAGACGAAGTAAACAAAACACTGAATCGCTTAACGAATGGTCAGTTATATATATATATATATATATTTGCGGAGGAGAAACAGCACACCTGTCGCTCTCGTACGCGATAAAGGTCATCACGAAATCTCGATGCAAATAACGAGTAACGATAACATTCCGTAGGTAGACGTAATTTAATTTAATTTTCTAATCGCGCGCTATGGGATTCATTAATTGCAAAAAATTGGTATCGTCGTATCGATAAAACACGGAATCCTCGACTTGTCGCGTCTGTCGATTAGAGATAATGACAGTTCTAGGTACACAAAGATTAACCCGTTCCAGAAAGAGATGGTCACGAACGGGAAATCACAAAACTGGCTTTTGAATTGATATCGTCCCCCTTATGTCGTCCACCTCTGAAACGTGACATCAAAGGTGTTGATTTTGACAATTAATTTAATTTAATGAGTGGATAGTTTATTACTTCAATTAATTTAATTTGATTTATTACGTGTGAACAAATTTTACATGAAAGTTACGTGAAAATGAAAAGAATGCTTACTAAATATCTTATATTAAATATAAAAAACAAAAGAGAAAAAGAAAATAATAATTACTACTGTCATATCGCTCCTTTGCTACGACTACAATCTACAAAAGATTGAAAAGATTAAGTAAATAAAATGTCCTAAGACCGCAAATGTGAATACACAAGAGAAGCCCCAACGATTTAAGCTGGATCTTTGTGCTTAAATATATATTTATATACATATCCAGTTCTAAAAAAATATAGTTTTTCAGAAAACATTTCAATATTTTGAATCATTAAAATTTTACAATATTAATCTTAAAATACAATTTTAGTGTAATAATTGATTAAAGAATAAAGTACGTTCTTTTAAAGTATATTCTTTCGTTTTCGCTTTATATTTCCGTTCTTTTTCTGCAAGCAATTAAAAAATGATAATTTTTTTTAGTTAGATCGTCGTAGCAAATGAACGATAATATGCCGTGACCATTTTTTTACACGGATAATTTTAGTAAAGGCAGATTTCTGGTAATTCGTTGAATGTTGTACTGCGGATATTTATGATCGGTGGTGGGAACAGCTTTATCTTTCGGGCCAATTAAAGCGATCGGCGTCACTGATTGCCGCTTACACTACTTAACAATTAGAAGCACCACCTCAAGACGATTGTAGCAAGAATGTGATGGATGGGTCTACGATTAATTTGTTGTGCATATAGGCCGACCGCGCGCGGTTCGTCATCACTCTGCTATTTTGAGAAATGTTAATCGTTTCAATGAATCGAGATGCGGGTTAGTTATCGGTGGACGCAATTTCTTTTTTGATGGAACTGCGTCTTAATATAGGAAATTAGAATAAGAGTGTATCTTCATCAAACGCAACTCTCGAGATTTTATTTTAAACAGTTTTCTCTTTGCTTCTTTCCTCTTTTCTTTTAATATCAGGTCGCCTATTCTTTGTAGCTAAACTAATGTACATACACTTGATTTAAAATAATGGAATAAGTATATGTATACACTATTTGACAAAAAAGTCAGGCACAAGTCTAGACGTTGCGATCATTTTCATACAGCTACGTCGCAGTCGGAAAAGAAATATAATAAAATATTTTTTCATTGAATACTTTACAAATTATACAGGTCAACGCTGGAAACGCTCTGTTTGACTATGTATAATATACATAATACTCGTACCATATTTTCGTTCATTTTTGTATTGTTAAAAAATACGACTCTAGGCCTTTTGTAAACAAAAATGAAAGAAATCTCTACGTAGTCTTTTATCATTAAACACGTTCTTAAAGACAAAACAAACTAGCCTGTTCGACAAGTGCAGTCAAGTTAAATATAAATGATTGAATTCTCAGGTAAAAATCAATTGTGTTCGATTGCCCAATAAGCAGGCTAGAGGTACAATACTTTTTTCGCAATCATTCGAGGATTGTTTTATTTCAATGTAATTTTTTAATGTATTTTTCATTATTATACTTATTTTATTTTTTATGAAGAAAAATATGTATATAAGAGAAATAAAATAAATCTCCGAACGGTCGTGAAAAAGTAAGTTGTATTTTCTGCTTTATCAAAAATAGGTGCTTTCCATTTGGTGACCCAAGTGTCCTATCTTTATCATTCTTTAAATGTGAAGAAAAAAAAGATAGCGTTTGTTTGTATCGACTTGTGTCACTAATGTTCATTTCTTCTAAAATAGATTAACTTTATAATCTCTCGGTTTAATTTACCCTTCATCTAATTATTAAAACTAGGAAAAGACAAAAAGTAAGGGGTAAATCGAGATTATATAAAATTAATCTAGAATATAGATAGAAATAGATATAAATGGAAAGCAGTGAGGAAAGTCGATTCTGAGAGGTTCAATTGATAGTCGAATTCGCAGAAATAATTTTTTTTTAATCAAATTGCGTATCTCCTTCCAGGAGGATCTCGCCAGACGTGCTGCCG
>NW_017299923.1:722641-728918 GCF_001594075.2 Trachymyrmex cornetzi | reverse complement strand
GGCCGTCGTCTTCCTGACAATAACGCGCCGCGGGACGACGAGGATATAATAATGATGACGATCTCTGCGAAGCGAGACGAGCCGTTTCGCGCATCCTACCGCTCGTCGATCGAGCCTCACTCGATCGCGTTCCGTCGCTCTAGATTTTCCCCGCTTCAGGACGATGACAGTTTGGCAATTGCAATTTTCACTCTCATTCCTCGTATCTTTCTCGCACTCACGCTGTCACGCGGCTGCCGGTATTACTGCACGAGAAAACCATAGCACATCCTATCCTAACCTAGTTAACCTGCCGCTGCGGAACAAGACGAAGACTGTTGCGACAATTCGCGCGTGCCAGTGCCGGATGCACGCACCGAGATTCGAGGGGCGATAGGGCGCTAGACGAGCAAAGTTGTACGCGAAGCAATTTGCGTGGTACAAGATTCAAGATTTTTTTCCTGAAAATATAAAATTAGAAAGAAATACAATGAACGATATTATTTTGGCAAAACAAATTTGTCTTTTGATTCACAAATGTAATAATTCTGACACAATTTGCTACAGTTACACACTGAACAGAACTCAGCAGTATTTCAATAAATGAGTTTAAATGTTTTAAATCATTAAAATTTTGTAATTGTTATGTTGAAATACAATTTTGATACAGCAACTGATTGTATCAAATTATAATGTAAAGGAATGAAAGTATGTAGATTAAAAATTATTTCTATTTAAAATTATATTTTTTCTTTATGTTTTTGTTCTTTTTGCGAGCAACAAAAAAAAAATAATTGCTTATTCAGCAGAGAAAGCAGTTTTGCAACTGTTGTAAAATTCTTTAGTACGATTACCTCTTGCCTTGTTAATTCCTTAGGCCGGAATCAGACTATGCATTGAAGATTGAGATTGAAGATTAAAGATTGAAATTTCACCAATAAAGACAAAGAAATTTTGACTTCTTTTGTTCTGATTGGTCAAACTTCAATCTTTCAATCTTCAATCTCATTCTCCAATGCGTAGTCTGATTCCGGCCTTATGCATTTAAATGTATAAACCAATCATATTGAAAAATTTTACAACAGTTGTGAAGCTGCTTTTTCTGCTGAATGTAGTCAATGACAGAATTGTTGAGTTATAGGATAAATGGTCCACTTATTGATACATTAAGAACATTTTTAACTGAGTATATATCTGGTTGATAACACTTTAATTGATCAGTTTTTGACTTTTTTGTAGCTTTAATTTAACAAAAAATCTATAAAATTTATAATTAAAAAAAAATTTATTTTTCTCTATAAATGTAATTTATCTTGTATTAAATTTAATAGTTACCGAGATCAACATTTCTAAGGTCGGTATCAGATTACACATTGAAGATTGAGATTGAAGATGGAAAGATTGAAATTTGACCAATGAAAAGAAAAGAGCTAACATTTCTTTGTCCATTGATTTGTGATTTGTGATTGACTTATAATATCTTAAGATTATATTTAAGACAGTCTTGCGTTCTCTTATTGCCGAGACACTACCGTGTCTCCCGAATAAAATATTCTAAATTGTGAAAAATTTTATTACATTTTTATATTACATCTTTTCACTTGATACACGCTAGTGTAACAGTAAATTATTAGAAGTAAAAAATTTAATTTTACTTGTGTTTTTCATACTTCTATTTTTGAAATTATAACTTTTCGAAACACATGTGATTGTTATCTTAAATTTTTATAATCTGACATTTCAGGACATTGTCGCACATTTGAGATTTTGGAACATTATCTTAATTTTCGGTAATTTTAAATTTCGAGATGTTAATGTAAATACTGGCCTGAGTGCTGTAAATAATTCCAGACAACAAATCGAAATATAAGACGATATCCTATATAATAAGAAATTAATTACACGCATAATTATGTGTGTGAAAGTTCTATCATATAACATAGATATAAAACGTATTGTATATTTACGTATTTCATGCATGCATGTCATACAGCAGGTATTTGATACATATAGGTTGCTGGGTATATATAAGTAATTAAATTACCTTTATATTAAGTATCACTTTTATTAAAGATGATGTACTTAAGAATGTTATACTTGAGTCTAGATATCTAAATAAACACAGTACTAGGTCAATTACCTACATGTGGCGAGGAAGTTAAGATATCGCGAGGATGCGACAATATCATATCAGTATATTATGTTCACATTTAAATTCATGTCCGTAAAATTATTGACAGTAATAAGAACAGCACCAATACCATGAACGTATTACTGACATCAATAATTATATTGTATTAGCTATATATAATTTATTTAATATTTTGCATTTTTTACTTACTTTCAAGCCTATAATACTAAAACAGTTTGAATGTCACTTTCTGTTAATTTTAATTTAAAATTATTTATTTCCATAACTGGGGGTACCTCTTATTGCATTTCTTAATAAGAATAAACGTGAGTTGGATAAAAATCAAAACTTTCAAAATTCAAATTTTTTTTAATTATAAAATTAAAGTTTGGTTTTAGTGAAACGTCATCTGAAGAAAATAAGTAAAATTAAATACAATTAATACTTATAATTTATATATTCATAAAAGCAGTTTAAAATTGAATTGTCAGTATATTTGGGACACTTAATCAGGTGTCATTTTTAAACGCATATAGAGAAGGTAGTATTATGGCACCCCAGTTACATTTTACACAATAACTTTATTAATAATCAATATTTAAGTTTAAAACTTGACAATTACATTCGTTAAAATGTTGTGGAGTCGATTCTGGACTCAAAGTTACGAAATATTTATTACTTAGGACACTTTTAATAAAAAAATGTGGCGACATTGCATAATGACTCGAAGAAAAACATGGTAATGTGGCTTTCCATAAAAATAGCCTTAAAAAATTAGTTTTATTTAGAAAACAGTATTTGGTCACAAAATTAAAAAAAAAAAATAAAACATTTTAGAATGTATAATTAATATATTGGGTTTGTTTTGATTATTTGAGATCACAAAAGCCTCGCGACAGAACTACGTACTTATTTGCGTGATCGTTATCGCGACAGAACTAGATACTAAATAGTGTTTTGATTTTTGATATAATAGGATTAATAGGATTGATATAACATGTCTTTTATTCGCTAGTATACATTAATATTTGGATAATATAACTTTTTATGTTATTAAATCATTTAAAGCTTGGAAGAACTTTAGATTTCTTCCTGCCGTTTCACCGATTGTGTATTATATTTGTAAGAAGACTAGCTGCAAGTTAGCGGAGTTAAATTATTTAGCGGCTTGCCAACGCTAATATTGCACTGTTTTTAACCGCATTTTACGGCATGTAGAAAATATTCGCCGAATTTTTTTATTAAAATCATAAATTGCCTACGTAACGAGTAAAAATATCGAGGCTTAAAATTTAAACGTCTCTCAGCCATTCTAAAATATATTCGCTGCATATATTTATAAATAGATCTACAATCGAGTTTCCAAATCTCACGGAGGTTTAATTAAGGAAGCATTTCGTAAAATATTATGATTTGTGCGTCGATAAGCCGGATAAACAGTAATGACATAAGGTTCCGCATTAACCATATGAAAAAAGTGATTTTAGTCGAATTGGCAGAAACTGTTGATATTTTGAGATACTGATCGAAAGTTTTCTGAAGCAAAACCATCAAAAATGCTCTCTAGAGCACAATCTGATAATTTTTTATGGTTTTGTCTAACAATAAGAAAACTTTTGATCATCTCATAATTTACAAAATATTACAGTTTCAGCCAATTCGACTGAAACCACTTTTTTTCATACATACATGGTCAGTGCAAGGTCCTTTCTTTTAACAATTCCTTTTATTAATTTCTTTTTATTAAAATTTAAGGGGTTGGAGCGACAGCTGTAGTGCACGCGGCGTTTTGCATTCCGCGACAGGAGAAATGCGCGATCAAGCGAATAAACTTGGAAAAATGGAACACAAACATGGACGAGCTATTGGTGAGTTTTATTGTAATCTTGACATTGAACTTCACGCAGCGACGAATCAATATGATACACATCCACAACTCTTTTGATAAGACTTATAAATTGTATGATTCATTGGATTAACGAGCTTATCGATTACAACGTATGCTGCATCCAGCATGATGCAAGTTTTTCGTATTGAGCACAATGATACTGCTAAATTCGTATCTCAACGAAATGTTATTCCAAAAATGTAGTCTCGAGATAAATTTATATTCGAATAAATCCTTTTTCACGAATAAAGTTAAACTGGTAAATTTTATTTTACTTAACCATCTATCTGCCATCAAGTTTTACTTCCCCGGCTGCAATCTTGGTTTTTTAACTCAAACATTAAAACCTTAATTTAATAAAAATTAAAATTTCAGTAAAAATGTGGAGGAATAAAAATTTGTTTAAAAATATATAATTTAGCAATAAGAAATTCGGATTCTTTTTTTATGTCTCTTTGGAAAAATTTTACAGTGAGTTTGCTTATACCGAAAAAGACCCAGATTGTAAATGTAAGGTTAACGTGCAGACAAGTAGTTAATATTATGATTATTATATAAGAAGTTATTGTTAATCGAGGCTTTTTATATGGCGAAATATTAGAAAGAGATACAGGCGATGTCTTCTTGCAACCACGAAAACGTCGTGACGTACTACACATCGTTCGTGGTGAAAGAGGAACTCTGGTTGGTCTTAAGATTGCTAGAAGGTGGATCTCTGCTGGATATTATCAAACATAAAACCAGAACCACTAATTGCAAGCATGGAGTATTCGATGAGGCCACTATAGCTACAGTACTTCGAGAAGTACTCAAGGGACTTGAATATTTCCACAGCAACGGACAGATACACAGGTATTATGAAATACGCTTGTCCCATGTTATTCTATTTTTATTTACAATCTTAGAACGGTACTGTTTTCTTTTTTTCTATTTACCTTGTTTAATTATTAGAGTGCAATTGTATCATTTAAAAAATACAAATGGGCTGTATACAGAGTGTTTATTATACTTCGAAAAGCCTAAAAACTTGGAATTTTCAGGGAATTTCTTTTCTATCCTTAACAATCAAGAATTGTTAAGGCTTTATCAGTATTCAGGGAAATTTTTTGAATTTTACTTAAAAACTGTGCTTTTTCTATGTAAAATATTGTTTCTTTGATCTCTTTTTTTTTTGTTTATATAGTCTTGTTAAGAATCCCCGTCTTCTAACTTACAATATATAGTTTGTTTGCCTTACTTGTATTGCAGTTTATTTCAAAATTGCATTGAAAAGTTTTCTAATCTTACCTGGACTTTTAAATAAAAATATTTGGAAAATTCGGGAATTTTCAAAAGGAATTTTTTTTTGTAAGATTTTAGTAAGCATCCTACAGATATAACTCTTTTATTTTCTCTACGTATCTAGACAAATTTTAACGGCAGAATAATATTAGGGACATAAAAGCGGGTAATATCCTACTAGGCGAGGATGGCACAGTGCAGATCGCCGATTTTGGTGTCAGCGCGTGGCTCGCGACCGGACGTGACTTGAGCCGGCAGAAGGTTCGGCACACCTTCGTCGGTACGCCTTGTTGGATGGCGCCCGAGGTCATGGAGCAGGTGAGAGAGGAAAGTAACACTACAGACTTCTTAGCCTGCGTGTTCTTTGTGTCTACATTTGTGTATGCGTTTGTTAAATGTACACGACACTTTATCGGGACGCGGGAAATGTGTACGTTGGCGACACATACGTTTGTGACTGGCAAAATACGCTTATATACATTATCGTTGAAATGACACACGAACCTTGAATGCATCAGTGTCGGTTTTACCGTTGCGTGCGACATGTGGAAATGCTTTTATCGTCTCGTTGAACCGAGAATTAATTTGAATTAGCAATCATATTATTTTGTTGAGCATGCTCTGCGTTAGGAATGTTATGCAAGTAGCCACATAGAATATTGCACTGAAGATATATTATGTTACGCAGATTTTCAGAAAAGTTTTTCAATTAATCACGCCATTATTTTACTTAGCTGTATATTTCTGTATCATGTCTGTATTAGTCTGTATTATTTGTTTTGTTTCCGTTATTTGTTTTGTTTCCTCAAATCAGTTAATGCCACAGCATAGACTTTTGCATAACGTTGCAAAATATCTACAATAAGATTTTAAGGTATAAAACTTAAACTTTAAATCTTAAGCCATAAAAAATTGACAATTATAGTCGATTATTTTCCTCACATTTGATTATGATTGGTCAACTTTTTAGGCTTAAGGCTTAAAGTTTAAGTTTTACG
>NW_017299923.1:662759-722526 GCF_001594075.2 Trachymyrmex cornetzi | reverse complement strand
TTTTATATATATATATATATATATATACATATACAATATATATACACATATTGATTGATAAAAAGACTTTTTGAAAGTTAGCAAAGATGCTTTTTGCAGAATAAAATTAGATAATTGCTGTGTCAATAGAGAAATCGATATCAAATTCAAAAACATATTTTCCGTTAATGACAAGTCACCCTGTATGTGTATATGACTACAGTTATAAATCACATTCAGAAGGTTCTGGCAAGCATGCGACTTTTGCAAGCACGATTTCATGAGATATTGGCAATCTCACATATACTATCTACTGTTGAATCAATTATGATATGCGTATCTGTTTGTGCAGGACCATGGCTACGATTTTAAGGCCGATATATGGTCACTTGGCATCACGGCGATCGAGATGGCAAGCGGCACGGCGCCGTATCACAAATATCCTCCGATGAAGGTCTTAATGCTGACGCTGCAGAACGATCCGCCGACTTTGGATACCGCTGCGGATGACAAGGACCAATACAAAGCATACGGAAAAACATTCCGAAAAATGATCGTCGACTGTTTACAAAAAGATCCTACTAAGAGGTAAGGATCCTACTATTTCATTTACATTGCTACTTCTATTTGCCGAAGTAGTTGGAATAGTTGGAGCAAATGGGTAATATGCTAGATGTATTCAACTTACTTGAAGATGGTATTATCATAATATGGTTTATAGTATAGATTGTTAAGTAGAAAAATTAAGAATAGAAACGGATGAGTGTATAAGATTGTAAAATATGTATATTACAAATAATAATGTGTATACTTTTTTAGACCAACAGCCACTGAGTTGCTAAAACATCCCTTTTTTAAAAAAGCCAAAGATAAAAAGTATCTACAGCAAACGTTAGTTGCGATTGGACCCAGTTTAGAAACACGTGTACAAAAGGTATATTCTTATTGTCAACTATGCAATATATGCAAATTTATACGTAATTACTTTTTATTGAGCTTTTGCAAAAATTACAGTTGAAAAATTATGTTTAAGCGCGCGCGCGTGTGTGTGTGTGTGTGTGTGTGTGTGTGTGTTGTTAAGAAATATTAAGAGAAATTTTCTTTTACAGGCATCAAAAAGACAACCTGGCACGTCGGGTCGTTTGCACCGAACGGTAACCGGAGAATGGGTCTGGTCGGAAGAAGAGAACAACGGTGACTCGAGCAGTGATGAAGGCAAAGAGACGTTACCGGTCAACACAATCGAAAAGGCCAGCAGTGACGAAGAAGCTGGCGAGCCTGACGAATGCTATGGTCAAATTAGGGTAGCACCGAGCCAAATGGCTTTGCCAGCAACCGGACAAAATACACCTATAAACTTGGTGCTTAGATTACGGTATGTGAAATCCAAATGAAAATATTATTTTCATATATTATACTTATTTTTTATAGATGATAACAACCTCAGTATTTAATGCATTTTTAAAAAATACAAGATAATCATCTGAAAATACTTTTTTCAGAAATGAAAAACGGGAGCTAAATGATATTAGATTCGATTTTACTGTTGGAATTGACTCTGCACAAGGTATCGCAGCGGAATTAGTTGCTGCGGGCTTGGTCGACGGCAAGGACATTGTAATGATAGAAACAAATCTAAAAAAACTGATAGAGAGTGGAGGACAATTGCGAACAGTGACATTTTCCTTGGTAAATAGTCTTCATGTTATTTGTTAGATGCAAAAATTATATACTTTAATATTACATATATGTATAATAATTCAAAATGTGTTTTTATCATTTAATTTGATTATATTTATTAAATATAAGATTATTGTCTTTTCTCGTTGTTACAGAACACTGGTTATGCGGTGAACGAAATACCAGATGACAAGGCGTTAATAGGATTTGCTCAGATCTCCATCACTGAATAAACAACCTCGATTGCGTTCTGAACTTTCGGGCTAGTGTTCTTAATTGATACATTCGCCAAGATACAGAGAGTACCAAAAGCTAATGAATCGGTTAGGTACTATTTCTCAAGCTATTTCAGGCTAAACTCTAAATAGTAAAAAGAAAGTCTCGGCACATACAAACATACAAGAATAGGAGTTACTTGTAATGCCGTTACCGTTACTATTACTTTCTTATTATAACGGTTTGATAACAATAAATTGTAAATAACATTACAATTACACTCATAATGGTAATGTGATAGCGTCATTAGAAAAGTTACTTTTAAAAAATAACTTGTTACTGCACGCATTACGCGTTACTTATTTAAAAAAGCGCATCAATAACTCATTATTTTATTTGTTACGTATCGAGTAAAACATGTTACTAATGTGTTACTCGTAATAATTAAAGTTACGAGTTATTTTTTTCAATGAATAATGAGTAACAATAACGAATCACTTCTAAAAACTCAACAAAAATGATTGTTTCTAAGCCTGGTGTTATCATTATTATTCATGAAAAATTTTAACGTCATTATCAAATCATTTATTATAAAAAAATAACGGTAACAGCATTATAAGTAATATGTTACTTTCCATCTCTACAAAACGTGTAAATTAATCTGATCAGTAAATGTTTGTCAGCAGATCTTAGCTTTTGATACTTTTGCTTCTTTCAGATTCTAATACATAGTTGATTGCAAGGCGTAGATATTCGAAAAACACATTTATTACAACACATCGGTAGTAATGAACTGCTCAAGTGTGTCTGATAACATTGTCAATGTCATAAGGACAATCGAACGAGGCGAATACATAAAAACATTATCATCCATGTACTGGCTTAAGGGTATACACTTACTCTAATCAATAATGGCTGTAGTTTTACATAACCGAATTGTATCATTCGTATTGCGTCAGTTATGTAAATATTAGTATTCGATCGATCATTTTTTTCTTTCTTTTTTTCTATGTGATTGATACATCAAACGGGATAAAGATTGCAAAATACGAAATTTTGTATAAATAAGAACAAACTTAGAAAATCGAGAGAGAGAAAGAGAGAGAGAAAAAAAGAGAAAATGCTTGATAGTTTAATTTATTTCTTCAAAATATAAGCAGTTTCTCTTGAATAGCAAGACTTTAGTTACATAAAGAAATCAATTGAATATGCTACACAGAGTCATCATGTTTATGTATTATATACAGATTAGCTGCTAAATATATGTATGTATATATATATGTATACATATATACGTTTATATGTATATATATGCCTCATGCTAGGAAAAAAAAAGATAGGCAATGTTGAAATAAAACTCTTTTGTACTTAATTAAATAGACTTACCATAGAGAGCAAATTAATATTTTCACAGTTTTAGACGTAACGAGAAAGAGAGGAGTTGATCGAAAAATTTTTACTTCGTACGTCTCGAAAATTTTTAAATTAATCTTTTTGTAAAATACTTCTTAAAATGGATAAAATCAGAATCACGTGAACATGGCTAAACGAAAAATAACGGAAAAGGTGATTTCACAGTATGTTCAGAATTTACAACATTTTTTTGTATTTTTTATAAATCATGAAGATATATGTATATCTTCACGTTATATTGTCTTTTGTCATTCTTACAGATTATCAAAGTATATAATATTTTTTTACGGGATTTTTAAAAATATTTTTTAAATTAATTTTTTAAATGAATCTTATGAGACATATTTTAAATTTCATTATATTCTACACAGAGATGAATAGCAATTCTATTTGCGATGTATGTGCATACCACAGTTAGAAATAAAATCAAAACGTAAAAAGAATATGTTGTTATAATAATGTGATTCTGTATTTTATCGATTTTTTTATACAAACTACAGCGTTGGTCGCATCAAAGTATATGGTAAAGGACATATTCCGTAGTTTCCATTATTCCGCAAAATATATATATATATATATATATATATATATATATATATACTATTTTCGTGAAATTTCGCTATTAAATTATTGTTAATGAGTAGGATTTTTAACAATGGAAAATTCGCATGCGACTTCACATTTCCTTTGCCATATTGCCACAATTACACATAAAACGTACACACACATACACTCGCGCGCAATGCTAAATCTGCGACACAAGATTGTTGAGTAAAATCAGTTGTAGTAATAATCGAAATACAAATCTGTTGATATACATGTGATGATTATATACATATTCTTCGTACTAAGAGTCAGCTGTGTGGTTTAATTAGGCGAGGACACATTTTACGCGAGGAGTAAATATAATTACTTTTAAGCCGCAGATGATAATCGTACGCTAGCTTAAGTAGATTTTTACGGATAGTTGTATTTGATGGCACTATATCCCGATAGCACTTCTGAACTTCTGCACTACGTTTTCACCGATATCAAGTTTCGTTTCGATTTGACATAGCTTGCGCACCTCACTATGTGCCTTATCCGGAGAACGCATTGGTCATATCGAAATCTGTTTCTGAATCACAGTTACCGAACTTGCAATTCAAGAATTTCACATCGGGATCGGGATTCATTACATAATGTGACTAAAACAGTGCCAAATCGAGTGTGTTGTACGTAACGATTATAAATGTGTATCAAGAGGAAAAAAACGATAATTTATTTGTATCAATATCAAACGTCGTTTTGCCAATGAGAACCATTGTACTTTATTTCATTGTGAGTCTACGGTGACTATGTAAAGAGAACTGCGGACTGCGGCAGCCGAGAACGGGTAATGGTACTTAACGACAAAAAGAAAAAATTCCTCCGTGAACCTTGTCAGAAGTTTAGTTGTTTTATGTTTCCGAGCAAACGTTTCTATTATTGGATTTCCAGCAATAAATTATGATCTTCACAAACAAATTCTTCTAACGCTAAATCTTCAAACAAGAATTCCACATGAGGTGTAAACTTTGCGGAGCTTGTTCCTGAATTCGAAACCGCAGATGGCGTAAATACTGCAAAAGCAGTTTGCGAGTTTCCACTTTAATGTTTCGCTTTAATGTCGTAAATTCAAATTTTTTTTAAATACTGGTACATAAAATTATATCCTTTTACGTCTCGAAAAATGAAAAAAAAAAGGAATTTAAAAACACAACGCAAAGATAAATAACAGAACAACCATCAGCGGATCTTACGTTTACTCTGATAAAAATTTTTCTTCACCTAATATTTTAGATTTTTTTTATTTCAAAATTTTCAGAATGTAACATAAATTTTATAACTTTTTTTTTAGAAATTTTTTTAAATTCTTTGTACAAATTGGAGTACTTTAGAAGTATCCAGAATGTCTACGTATTTTCTAAAACAATTCTTTTTATATAAGGTACGTATGTGTTCCTCGAATTGGTCGCAATTTTGAGCTACTTCTGATGGGTTGACGACAAAATGCTTCTAACAAAAATTTTTTGTTTTTTAGTGAAGAATTAATTGAGTAAGAAAAAAGTCAAAATTATTCGTTTTTAACCTCCAAAAATCGTCAAATTTTTAAAATGAAATACAATATTTTTCTTTCCATATTTTTATAGTATATAAAAAAAAACTAATTCATCGATATCAGCAGTATGTATCAGATTGTTAGATTAATTCGATTCTAAGATAATTCAATTTTTTACTATACCGAAAACGCTAATAAAATGACCGATTCGAGGAATACTCTGTATATGAATTCTAAGGTATACTAACATAAAATTCTAAAATTTTCATTCTGTAGTATAATTTCTGATAAAATCTTATCAAATCTGAAAAGTTATTTTTTTAGAAATTATAAAATAAGAAATCTTAAAAAATTTCGAAATTCACACATATACATATAAAAATTCTAATATTTGTTTTCGGAATATTAATTAATATTCTCTCAGACAACACAACTGAACTAATTCATTTCAACTCGAAAAGAATTCATCTTATGCATATTTATTATGCATATTTGTACGTTACTTTTAATGAAAGTAATATTTAATTTATGTAAAAACCGAGATAACCAAAATATAATTTATTCTTATACAAAATTAAAAAATAAAGAAGATTATATACTTATAAAAAAGAATACTTTTTAAATCTGGAAAAGAGCTCACAATTAACTCTCAGAAACATTTTGAACAGAAAATGGGACAAAATAGAAATTCATTTCGTAAATCGGGAATAAAAAAAATAATTCTTTTTGGACTCTGTGCTATAATTAATAATCTGAGCCGTTGTATAATTAATAAATGTAATTAGGGGAATTTAAGAGTTCACAATTTCGAGATTCGATATCTTGATTTATTTCATATTTTAAATACGCTATATTTTCCAAATACATAAATATATAAAATATAAACGCTTATCTATCTTGAGCGCTTGCTGTCGCATATCGCACGTCGCACGTGTCATATGTCAAAATATCCTATCCTAACCTAACCCTAATCCTGCCTGCTCGGAGTTGCGTCGATCAGCTGATTCGCAGAATACAGCTGATCATTGACGTTTTTAGTTGTTGCGGGTCGAGAATTTATCTTATGGATTTCGGAATTGTCTCGTCATTGTCAAACGAGACAACCGGTACTTCATAGTCACGGTGGTCACGTTTCTCACGGAAATATCATCACAACGAAATATTATCAAGGGCTGAAGGTTATAATGCAAACGGAGACGAAGCGCGAGAAGCGTAATTAAAGTTGGCAGACTCGGTCTTCTTTTGATATTTATTTTATATTTTTGAATTACATCTACACGTGTATGTAATTTATATCGCAATTCTGAGATCGAAGGTGTTCCAGTTACAGCATTGGCCGTGCAAATTTGTAAAGAGTCTGTCAGGGGAATTGCATCAAAAGTGTGAAGAATTCATCAAGTGCGGATGCTAAAATCTTAAAAATTTCTGACGAAATTAACCAGATTAATAGGTAATAATTATTAACAAAGTTTTGTATTTATTCAATGACGTTTATTCGATTTACTTGTGGAAGATTGGAGATTTGAGAAAGAATCAGAAAGCGAATTGTTACTAGCCGTTCTATCTCCGAGTGAGAAGAGGTTTGGTTGTGCGAATTTGCAAGGAGAAATTTGACAGACGTGCTCTCGTAGTTTCTTCCCACGACGCTCCCCAAGCTGACTCATGACATATTTGCGACTCGATCTCATGCCTAAACTCCAGTCGATCATGCGGCGGAGGTTCCTCGCCCGGGCAAATGTCCTCGCGTTCCTGTTCGCGGTAATCTTTGTCTTCCTGTGCGTGCGCTACCTGCCCGAGCGGGAATGTCAATCGAACCGACAAACTTCGGGGAGCAAGCTCAAGCACCGGCTGATTGCCCTGATTCTAAGCAGCCCGGACAACTTGGAGCGCCGTAACACCATCAGGAAGACCTGGCTGGCCGAGCACGATGCCACAGTGAAGCATTTCTTTGTCATCGGCACCCAGGACATCCTACCCGAGCAGAGGAATACTCTGCAATCAGAGAAACAGAAGTTCGATGATCTGCTACTGTTGCCCAGGCTGCAGGACTCTTACGGCACGCTGACGAAGAAGGTAACAATTTGCCGTGTGGTACTCTATCAGTTATATATCTTATATATATCTATATCAGGTAGGGCTTTGTTTCTATAGAGCTAAAATATTTATGTGCAAATTTATATAGGTACATATTTAATTCTGTAATCTACGTGCCGAAATTTTTTTCGATCTTGTAATGCAGTCATGAGCAAAACTAGAGTAGTAATATTAATTACTACACTACTCTTGACAAGTAATTTAATAATTTTTGATATAAATAAGCATCTTTATAAGAATATTAATAATTAAATTAGATTAATGAGAATCTTATATCTGCAAATAATTTTATTACGAAAAATATTATCTCAGCCAGGGTTTGTATGTGTGTGTGTGTGTGAACCTGAAACTTCCTACTTTCCAGGATGGAAAAAAATATATCATACCGATTCGACCACCGAGATTTCAACAATATTTATCGCAATAACCAATAACTAGTAAACGAGCATTATGTTTCAAGGAGACGCGTGATAAACAATATCATACGAATTTAAGGGCTAATAAGAATAAATTTAATTAATTAAAATTTTGGGGCGCACCTTGTACAATCAGATATGTATTTAAATCCACACAGAAATATTTAAGCATTAACAAGACCCGCTTTGACTAAATATAGGAATTCTCTTATTTAATTATAACCACTTCTTTGTACAATATATAATTGATTTATTAATTTCTAATTGTCAATCATTCTACTCAACAATGTTATTGTTGTTATTATTATTATAAGGTTCTCCACACCCTGAAAGCCGTCCACGAGCATTACGACTTTGACTACCTGCTGAAATGCGACGACGACTCGTACGTGCTGGTGCATAAGATCCTGAAGGAACTCGACAAGTGGCAGAGCAAAGGCACTAAGCGAGAACTCTATTGGGGCTTCTTCAATGGACGAGCACAAGTGAAGAGGAGCGGTCCCTGGAAGGAAACCGATTGGGTCCTGTGTGATTATTATCTTCCTTACGCCGTAGGTGGCGGATACGTTCTGTCTTACAATCTCGTCGAATTCATTGCTAAGAATGCAGACATCCTGAAGTGAGTATAGCTACGAATTATGTACAAAATATTCTGTATTTAACGTATTAATACTTTGATATACAGTTTTCTTAGATTTCTTCATATAATTTTTCAGAATTTCTATATAATTTTTACAACTTTTTTCTTTTAGAAAAGTTCTTAGAATTTTTATATGAATTGAAACTTTTTAAAAGCGTTAGGAAGGTCTAGATTTTTCTAAAAAAAATATATGTAAACTCTTTTATAAAATCCTTTACATCTGTGAAATAGATTCTAAGACTTTTAAGATTTCTTATTTTATAATTTTTGAAGAAAGCTTATAAAAGCTTTGTTAAAATTTAAGGTATTTTTTCAGAAATTTTCATACTTAATTTAATAAATCAACATATTTTTAAAAATATTATGATATATTATGAGAATTATTTTCACCAGTGTTCCGCTTACAATTAGACATATGCTGAATTCGTTACAATCTATTAGCGATACATATTCTTCCAGATGCAAAAGGCTCAAAAATAGATTTCAGAGCTACTCTTTACACTGGCGTCCACCTTCTGTCTTAGAACCAGTACTTTGTATGTTATGAATTTTTCTTTTATTATATGTCTAAACGGTCTAAACGGAACACTATACACTTTGCATATAAGATTCTGCCATATAATGAAGAACAGTAATTTTGTATGTTCCCTGAAAAAAGATTTTTCTTATTTTTAAGAATGTCATATTTTTAAGAGAATTTGTCATATTTTAAATTTATGAAAATTTCTACAAAAATATTTTAAACTTTTTTAGAATTTACAAGCGAAATTGTCTTCAGAAATTATAAAGTGAAAAATCTTAAACAATATTTCACAATTCATGAAAAATATTTCAATTCGTATAAAAAAAAAAAAAAAAATTGAGAAATTTTCTAAATTATTTTAATAATTATATAAAGAATTCTAACAAAATTTTTCACAAGCTTTACACCCTAGTCTTAATTAATTCTTTCTGTGATATTGTTCTTTCAAATTCATGCACCCCTGCACAATCCTAGATTACACAATTCCGAAGATGTCTCCGTCGGTCTCTGGCTTGCACCATTGGCGAACATCGAGAGGAAACACGACGTACGCTTCGATACGGAATACAGATCGCGTGGTTGTTCCAATCAGTACATAATTACGCACAAACTTACGGTCCAGAATATGCTGAGTATGCACGACTATTATCAGGCCTCCTTAGGCGCACTGTGTCCTAAAGAATTTAGGAATCGCATGAGTTATCAGTATAATTGGACCGTACCACCCAGTCAGTGTTGCAACAGACAATCCGGTATTCCTTAATGCGACAGGGAGATTTCTGCAACGTTCTAGTCGCGTTTTTTAATACTTGCTCAGAAAACATGTTTATCTCACATACATTTGTAACGGCTTCTATAATATTTATAAACCTTCTATTTATGTTCTGACTTATATCTTCATTAGGATATATTGATACCAAATGCTATAAAAATGTAGCCGTTTTTAAGAATAAGTAATTTAAACAGTATTATTGAAGAAAGTTGCGAAAATTTATAGCGAACAGACTTTGCGACATTTTGTCGAAAGAATTGAAGCAACTTCAAATCTGGATTTTATTCATTACTCGAGCATAATTGTACGACAGCGCTATTAAATAATTAATTTAAAACATTTGTAAATATATTTTGTAAATATTTAGCAATGAAAAGATAGACAAAATAAGTTTCGATGAACTAAATATATTTTTTTTAATCATATTGCCATACTTCGTTTATAATACACTTTTCATCATTAACAGGAGTTTACTTCATGTATATAAAGCGTTGTTTCTTAACATATAAAAACAATAACGTTAATTTAATATACTAATTAAAACTGTAAGTCGATAAATATAATAGTCTTAGCGAGTGAAATCACAGATATATTCAAGAAACGGCCGTCGAAAATGTAAAGCGCGATTTGCATTATCAATAATAAGTTACTATTTTAATATATAAAGAGAATGTATTGTGAAGCGATAGCGAGATGATGGCCGATTCTCAAAACGTTTTCCGTCTGTGATAGGTTTCCATTTGAACTGTGCTTCCATTACATCTAAAATTAATAATAAAAATTCACTTATGATATTTGAATCAATAATAAAATGTCATTTATGTATCGTCCATTTGATACGTTTAAAAATAAGATCTTAAACTCACTATATATACAAATCATAGTCACTTCAATAGACTCCTTTTAATATAGAAAAAAAACCCGTAATGTAATTCTATGATGATAAAAGGAAATTTAATTTATTACAACAATCATTTCTGGAGAAATTATGTATAGACATTATTTATAGACATTATTTATTATAACGATAAGCGAATATGTGATTACGTGTCATATATTTATTATTATACACGTCACGTAAAAATGAAAGAATTACCTCGTTATTAGTATTAGATGCAAATGGAAATGCAGTTCTACTCTCTCTTTCTCTCTCTACACATCTCTTACAAATTTTTTATCGTCCTTTTATACAAAAGTCGATTTACTTTCAATATGAAACAGTTTTGCACTAATCTTTTCTTCAAATCGATGATAATCATTTCCAAGGTTTATTTCTTTTTGCGATCTTGCGTACATTTGGGACAATACCATTTTCCTTTAGGTTTTGTTGTTAAACCCACGCAGGCGAAGTGGAACCATTCTATAGGGCACTAAAATGAAAAAGAAAAAAAGAATTAATTACCTTGATCCTGTGATATCGAGAATTAAAATGAAAATTGAAAAAATTCATTAAAAAAAATAGATAACAAAGTTTCATTCGTTTAATTTCTAATAGATATTGCAATAAAAAGATTTAAACAAAACTTACATCTGGATTATCACAACCAATCATTTCTCCATATGATACTTGATGACAAAGACAGTAAGTCGGTTCATTAGGATCGACAGGCATGTCAAGAACGTCGGCTGGATGGCCAAGTGCTGTTGCATCTACCTGAGCGCCACTTCCTACAGCGCCGGTGGACGATGCTGAAGCTACTGAGCCACCTGATATGAAAATATATGCATTTATAATAAGATGTAATGGATTTAATATTTAAAAATTTATAAAATTATAGCAACTTACAATTATATAACTTGATTAATATACCTTTCTTTTGTTTCTTTCTTGCATTCTTGGCCTCATCCTCACTGCTAACTACCGTACCCTTCTTTCTCTTTTCCTTCTCCTTGAGCTTCTTCCTACCCTTTTTGCTAGCATTGCTCTCCTCCTGTGCTCTATTGCTGTTTAATGTTTTGTCCTGTATCTCTGCCTCAAATCTTGCCAAATCTGAATCCAGTCGTCTGATGTGCTTGTCAACTAATTCGTAAGTTTGAATAGCTAATTGGACCTTGTCATCTCCATATTCCTTAGCCTTGTTAAAGAGACTTTGTATATGAGCGAGTTGTTCTTTTTTCTTTTCTGGCAATTCCTTCTTCATATTTCTCAAGTAATCATCTGCTAGTTTATCAATATCTTTCATAAGACCTTGAGCTCTAGCGTCTAAGTCACGCATTAGTGTAAAATTCCTCTGTAATTCAATTGGCAAATGCTCGAGACCTGCAACGCACATAAGCAGAAATCAAATGTATGTGTTCATGTCCAAACTTATAACTATACGAAATTAATTTGAATATTGCATTATTATCTGAGAATCTTTTAGTCAATAGAAGCATTTCTGTAGCTTAATATAACTAATCAGTTTTCTCTGCTAAATACAGCCAATACTAACTAAAGAACTATTTTGGATGTTTGTACATTTAAAGGAACTATTCCTTAACTGCACTAGACTACAGTAAAATTTTATATTTTGCTTTTGTCGAATATTTCATATATTCTATTTCAAGTAAAGTGAGTGTAAACTACTTTAATTACGAGGAAAACTACTAAAACAAAAATTAATGAGAAGTAGAGTCTAATTTAAAATGCATAGTTTAATTTATCTCAAAAATTAAATTCAATACTAAATTAACTTTAATTGCATATAAATTAGAGACTTATATATAAA
Organism: Trachymyrmex cornetzi; assembly: GCF_001594075.2. Classification (NCBI taxonomy): domain Eukaryota; kingdom Metazoa; phylum Arthropoda; class Insecta; order Hymenoptera; family Formicidae; genus Trachymyrmex; species Trachymyrmex cornetzi. The sequence continues at coordinate 710,005 of NW_017299923.1, read as the reverse complement.
TATAATAAACACTATACCTCTCAAAAAAGATAAAAAAAAATATTAGAAATTATTCTTTTTCTTTTTAATCAACTTTTATTTTTGAAAAAGTTAGGTTAGGTATCTAATAAAGCAAATGTCAAATCCTTCAATTCAGACACTAACAGAAAGTATGTTTTTATAATTTCAAACTTCTATTGAGAAACAAACGTAATTCCGCGCAACGCAAACAAATAAACAAAAATTTTAAAAGATATAGAAAAATTTAGACGCGAGAAAAAGATAGGACTAAATAAATAAAAAAAAATAAAACGCGTTTGCGCTCGATAATCTTCCACATTTTCTTACTGTATCTTTATTTTTCTCTCGAAGAATAAAAAAAGGGAATGTAAGAATTTGAAGAAATAAGCTAGCACACACGTACACAATGTATGTACATACAACGCCAATACTCACTGTCGAGATAATGCTCTAAATACAATGCGGTCGTCATGACGATAGCGTCGTATCTTCATGTAAACAAAAGATATTGTATAAATAATTAACTTTTTCACGAAATGATCAACGAGAAATAACGACAAGATAAAAATTCGTTCAACTGACAACGATACTCGATAACGGACACAGATAAAACACGACAGTAGCCATGATGACTGCCATCACGGCTGCCATTGCTGCCAACCATGCATGGTTGAACAATATGAAGTAACGTATTCGGCCCAAACGGGATTCCACTAGAATCCTAGTGGATTACCAATAGCAGCGAGCGCTCACGGATCCGCTCCACAACAGTTGAGTCTGCTGAACGCGACCAATCAGTGGATGCATCCATGGGGTAATAAAGCGAGTGTTTAATATTTGATAAACAACAAGGATAAAATGATTCCACGAGCGTCGCGGGCGTTGAGTGGAAGGCACCCTATGTCAGATGGTCTGTTACTGTTCCTGCACTGGACTGTTCTAGAACTGTCTTTCTCGCTTTAAACAATTAATATCAAACGTATATCTTTCTCACTTTAAGTTCCAAAAGTGTACACTAGTTCAGCCACAGAAAACAGACTAAGGCCGGTATTCATAGTCGGATCTTATATTCAAGACTTCGACTGTGATTGGTCAATTTCTTACTCTTCCTTCTTACTCCGTGTATTGTAGACGGGCCTTAAAATAGAAGTCGTAGCAGTCGTAGGGTCTTAAGTCGTAGAAAATTTACCAATCATAGTCGATTATTCTTCTCAAGGCCTGTCTACAATGCACGGAGTAAGAAGTAAGAGTAAGAAATTGACCAATCACAGGCCGGTATTCATAGTCGGATCTTATATTTAAGACCGTCTTAAGTACAGTCTTAAGATGTCATGAACCAATCAGAAGGCCGCATTAGCGACTTAAGACATTACTTAAGACGATCTTAAAATAAGAACGGACTATGAATACCGTTCATTAGTGTCTTAAGACATTACTTAAGACAGTCTTGAAATAAGACTCGACTATGAATACCGGCCCTAGAGATTCCGGATTCGATCCCAGGCAGAATCGGAAAATTTTCGTACGCTCGTAGCTTCTCTCGGCAGGCAATGGCAAACCACCAAAAGCATCCTTGCCACGCACAGTCAGCACAGTGCATATGATAGAAGTCACCTCACATCCTTTCCAATCCTTTCGGAGGATTATGGACGGAGGAGATTAGTCATAATGCACGAATATTTAGAAAGGAACGCGCGTCTTGAGTATGCCTCAATACTCCTGCAAATTCAGATGGCTGTGTACCATTTATGATGCACAGCACTCTGCTACACGGTACGCTTATACTGTGATTGGTCAATTTCTTACTCTTACTTCTTACTCCGTGTATTGTAGACGGGCCTTCATATTCTACTGTGATTGGTTAATTTTCTACGACTTAAGCCTACGACTGCTACGACTTCTATTGTAGACCCCGCTTTAAGTTGTAGGAAACTGACCAATTCCAATCGAGTATTCTCCTTATATTTGATTGTGATTGATTGGTTTTCTACGACTTAAGACTCCACGATCGTTTACAACTTGACTGTAATTGGTCAGTTTCTTACGGCATAAGGCATAAAACACCTATTGTAGATCCGGACTAATCGGGTTTAATACTACATACGTAGTTATGAAATTGGCCAATCATAGCTTTTCGTCGGGAGAATGGAATGATTGTGATTGGCCAGTTTCATAACTACGGATGTTATTAAACTCGATTAAGGGTGCCGTGTAAATGTAGTCTATGTAGAGGACCCTTTAAAACTTTATCACTTGGAGATCGATTCTGTATTTTGAAACGAGGTGAAAATTACAAAAGTGAGCGAATTTACTAGAATACTGATCATTTCATTGGTCAACACCTAGTAAATTTGTTCACTTTTGTAATTTTCACCTTGTTTAAAGATACAGAATCGACCCCTTGGACCACGTATCACTTGGACACGTTAATATTGGACACTTGAACATGTTAAAATAAGATCCTAGATTAGATTAGGGTTAGTCCAAGTGATACATGTCCAATATTAATGTGTCCATTCCCTGGTAGCAAGCTGACGTCAAAATGACGTCAAAATGACGTAGCTTGCTACCTGGGTTTGCAACGTGTCCAAATGAAGGCTACTCAGTGCAAATGCTCTTAATTTGGGTGAATATTTCTTCTTTCTGGCTTTTTTACATTTTAAATTTTCTCGCATTGGGTCAAGTAACTGTGTTTAAAAAATACAAAGTGTATATTTTATTATTTAAGGTACAATTCAAAATCAATCTTAAGACTACCGCGTTATTATTAATTTCTGGATTGTATGTCAATTCATTTTGATTCATTATTATATACAATTTTGTCAAATTATACCATTATCGTTCAGCAGCACCATCTGATCTAACATTCTTTTCTTTAGATGATCTATCAAAGCTTTCATGACTTTAATACGCTTTCTCAATCTAGCAGTTGTTTGTTGTAAAGTTAAAATTTTCCTTCTTTGTTTTTTTACTGTGAGTTTTGCTAGATTTAAAGCTCTTTCAGCTCTTTCTGGTGTAGCTAAATGTGATATCTTAATATCACCAATATAACGTGGTTCATGTGGAGGGTTTGGATGAGTAAAGTTCATCAGCGACATTCCATCAATACCTGATGAATAATGATAATTCGTAATACTATATTCCCATGTATTGAATTATAATTAAGATTACCACTCATAAATACGAAATATTTAATATACACGTTAAAGAATAAACAGTGAAATCATACTTTCAGAGTCATGCAACTAAAGTCAGCAGTATACAATACATTTTTTCTTGCTCGATTGCATGCATTGTAGTAAATTAGTGGAAATTATTTATGCATTTTATATTTATATTATATATTTAGAATTATACAATTTTATTAATTTATCAGAACGCAAGCAATCCAGTAAGAAAATGTGTATCATATATGCTGCTAGTTTATTATTTAAAGAAACTTACCATGATCAATTTTCTCTTTCTCAGGAATTAATTCGTCTATATTTTTATCAGTTATTATAGTTGAATATGATGGTTCCTCTTTACATACATTTATTGTAGTTGAACATGATGGTTCCTCCTTACATACTATTGTTGAGCATGGTTCCTCTTGACATATATTTACCATATATTCACTTTTGTAGGATTTTGCAATCTCAACTTTGCTGTTATTTTGATTCCTACAATTATAATATATATTACATAAATACTAAAAAATAACCAAATCAAACAATTTGTTTTATATAACACCGTTTATTTTTTATATACATACCTTTTTCTTTTTTTGACACGATAAATAGATGGTATGCTTCCACTCATTAAAATTTTCCTAGTTGCTGTAAGTAGGTAATCTTTTTCCGTGAAATGTTTTGAGCATAAATAAGTAGAAGTTTTGACCACAAAATTTTCACCATAATTACAAAACTCTATCCATTTTTTTCTTATTTGCACATTTTTTGGAAATCTGCAAGAATTGGAATATAATTTTACTTAACCTAAAATATGCGAGTACAGAATACAAGTATTTATTGATAATTACGAGTTGTGTATACACTTACTTGTGGTAAGACACTGTTTCATCATGATTACAACACAAAACGCAATATCGAACCATTTTAGATAAGAAGTTATGGTAATTATCAAAAAAACGCTCTTTACATCAAATTCAATAAAATTATGTTCATTCGACGCATTTTTGCATGAAACGAAAGAATCTGGCAGTTAAATGTGCCTAGTCTCGCGAAGCGAGATATTTATCGTTAAAGTTGACGACTATTTAGGTTAGAAAATCTGTCATAGGTGTAATTCATTTAACGCTGTAAACACTTCGTTGACCAATCAGAAGAAAGAATTTTGTGCAATAGAAAACAGCGGAATCAGCGGAATGAAGTCACCAATCATGAACGTTCCGCAGTTCCGCATCTCATTGGAGCGCACTCTGACGCTTGCATGTGAATGCATCTTAAATGTAGTCGGGTATAAAAGCAGTCGTTCCGTCGTTGCAGCCTCCATTTTGCTTCATTTTCTTCATCGACGATAATGGTAAGTGGTGTTTGCAGTATGTACGTGTATCCAACGAAATTAGCACTTTTTCTTTGGCATCGGCGTCGAAAATCTACGTAATCGTGCTTTTAAATATTTTTTTCAAATTTCTAGACAAATATTATAGCAAATGTCGACGGTATTGTTTGCATCTTGCGATGGGAACAGATAGATAATTTTACAAGCACATGGTTCCTTTGTGCGACGCCGATGCCTCGTAATAATTTATATCATTAACATGATGATTTAGATTAAAAGTTTATGGTTTTCGTCTGAATAATCTTGACGACAGTATTCTAGGGCGGTCTGATTTTCTTTTTATCGAAAAATCTTAATTGTACGTTTGTTCCACGTGTCTCATTCCTGCGTCTTTTATTGTAGTCGCACAGAAAGTTCAGCGCCCCTCGACACGGGTCGATGGGGTTCTACCCAAAGAAAAGATCTCAGAGACATCGTGGAAAAGTAAAGGCTTTTCCAAAAGATGATCCTAGCAAACCTGTACACTTGACTGCTTTTATCGGTTACAAAGCTGGTATGACTCACGTAGTAAGGGAAGCTGATCGTCCTGGGTCAAGTGAGTATGTTATAAGACAAAAATTTGTAAAAATATTTTGTATAATTGCTGAACTTTTTCGAGAATAATACTTTTGATGTTTTCGCGATTATATATTTATATATATATGTATATTTCTTTTTTGGAGCCGAAAGATTTACGTGTCATCGCTGTGTCATGATCCATTATTAATGCCGTTTTGTGAACCTTTGCGTTCATGAAACGTTGGCATTAACACGGCGATAGCTCACGAACCTTTTGGCACCATTTTTTAAGAATATTTTTCTCTAATTCTACAATGAATCGATAGTTGGTAGTTTTAGGTCTTATCAGTAAAGTTGACTGTTGAAGACTACCAGCTACCGACTTATTGTAGAATCAGCATAAATATTCTATATGTTTGTTCAGAATGTATATGAACTTGTGATGTGTTAACCCAAGTTGATCAATACAGAAATGTGTTGATCCACCTGGGTTGCAGTGCGAGAGCTGCTTTTAATGCAGTATGTTCTCAATACTGCCATATCGAAAAACAACACTGTACGCTGCTTGTGCAGAATGCATAGAAGCAAGGTATATTCCATAAACTCTTTGGAGCTCGTTGAGCGGTAACCATTGAGACAAACCATACCTAGTACAGTCTCTTCAAGATAAGCATGTTTTTTTATTAATTTTACATTTTATAAATACTAAACAATAAGTGATATTTGAGCAGTACGTATATAACACAGCTAAAAAATAAAAATGTGTTATTCTAGGTCTAGAATTTGATTTGTACTTAGTATTTTAGTGTAAATTTGTACATGTCTAGTTCTATAAACGTAAAAATCATTGTGTGATTTAATTCTTTTTTTAAGTCTTGAAATGGATATTAAATTGAAAATGAGATAGTAAAAATTAAATTGAAAGCATTAAGACTTGAGCACAAAGATAACCATAACTGAATCATGGAACATAAGTTCAAAGTTGTGGTTATAGATTGACCAAAACATTGTGCGTTGATCTATGACTATTGTTCCTTTTCTTGAGAGTTCTAGAAAAGTTCCTGCACTAGACTGTTCTAAAATTCTCTTTCTTGCTTTCGACAAATATCAAATGTATATCTATCTCACTTTAAGTTCCTAAAATATACACCAGTTCAGCCATAGAAAACAGACCTTACAACTCATGTTTCATGATTCATTTACGACCATCTTCGTATTGAAGTCCTTAGCCTAATATTTCATGTGTCGTACAATAAATTTTTTTTAAGTCTATCGAAGTCAGAAACAATGAACAGTGCAGACAATAGGAACAGGGAAGAGATTACAACCTATCAGAAAGCGTCCATTCTAGTATATATGGTTTTTGATAGGTTAAAATTTGTTATTTTCTGTTCTTATTGCTTGTGCTTTTCATTGTGTTCATTGGCTGTAGGACAGAGAGATCTGAGAACCTGTCCTGTAGCTAATCAAGTAGACTTTACAAGCCTTGTCATACAACACATGAAAAATGTTAGCTTTATTCATAACATCATTACTGTTTCATTACTTTTTCTATCTAGACCGATAATGGTAATGAATTCAGCTATTACTTTTATCATTACAATTTACAACCTTTATTTTTAATTGGCTTGAAACATTTTATAATAGAAATTTAAATATCAAAAAATGTTTTGTATTTCATTTCTTAGGCATAATATTAATATTCTGAGTCACTGCCAATATTGAAAATCTGTATACATATATATAACGGTAACTATAAATTTTCAGTATTTACAGTAAATATTGAAATTGTGACGATAACGTGTTACTTTTATGAAATTCTCAACCCTGTTAATAACATTACAAAATGTTAAAGAATTTACTACAGAAAATAAATATCAATTTTTTTTACAGAGGTGAATAAGAAGGAGATTGTGGAAGCTGTTACTATCCTCGAAACTCCACCGATGATTGTTGTTGGCCTTGTTGGATACATTGAAACACCACATGGACTTAGAGCGCTTGCCACTGTCTGGGCGGAACATTTGTCAGAAGACTGCCGCAGGCGTTTTTACAAGAACTGGTTAGTAGAAACTATTTAAAATATTAAAAATGATCGTATATTTTGGCTTTAAAATTATACAAATTGCGACGTGTTAACTTGGATGTTGATCAGTGCGGAAACGCATTGATTCATCTGGGTTGCAGTGTGAGAGCTGCTTTCAATGCAGTAAGTTCTCAAGACTGCCATGTCGAAAAAAAACGCTGTGCTCTGCTTGTGCAGAATGCATGGAAACAAGGTATATTCCATAGACTTTTTGGAGCCTATTAGGCAGTGACCATTGAGACAAACCATGCCTGGTACAGTTCTCTTTATACTTCTCTTAATTCTCGTTATACAACTATACCATTCTTTTACATACACGATACTAAAACTATTGCATCAGCTCTCCGCTCACACGATGAGAGTAATCATTTGGATGTGGCCATTAAAGCTTGATTTTTAATATGGTTAGTCCAAGAAATGTGTTCAATCTCCACTCATTACGATGAGACTGGCACGTTACAGAGATATCTAGATGGTGTACGCAAGACACATGCATAGATGGACATTGCAATTGATTTTCCGACAGGTATAAGAGCAAAAAGAAGGCATTTACGAAAGCGTCAAAGAAATGGCAAGATGACCTCGGCCGCAAGTCCATCGAGGCTGATCTCAAGAAGATCAAGAAATATTGCAGTGTCGTTCGCATCATCGCTCATACTCAGGTAACTGGACTATGCGACGATATTAAAATATTGGATATATACACTTGTGATGATAATACAGTTACAAAGTTTTTGTTTCTTACCAACTCAATGGTGATTCTTGTACACTTTTTAGCTACTAAAAAAGAATATAAGATTAAGAAAGTTCCATTGGCCATAGATTGAGAATTTTTTTTCCGAAAAAAACTAAAAATTTAAATAATATACAACTTTTTTCTTATAAAGTAAAATACATAATAAAAAAAAACACATAAAATACATAAAAACATAAATCACCATCCAAATTGTGTTGAAAAACGAAAACCTTGTTAATCAGTATTTTTTATATTATTAAAAATGATATTAATAAATTTTATTATTTCAATATTTTACTTAAATTGTAATAAACGATAAAAGAGGCTTCACACGCCATCACATTTACTTTTATATATATTTTTAAAAAATATATAAATTTCTTCTAACACTCTTACTACAAATTTACATTATTATGCAACAGATTGAAAATGGAATTTCTACAAATTGAAGGATGATGGAATTTTTTAAAAGCTTTCCTTTTAAGTATAAAAAGATTTGTTACTTGTAAGTTATTTTCTGTAGAGTTGAACTAGTATGCACTTTGGGAACAAGTGAGATAGGATAGATATATGTTTAATATTTGGCGGAAGCAAGAAAGAGAATTCTAGTGCAATAAAGGAATAAAAAAAATGGGTTGAAAAATAAATAAATGATCAAAATTTGTTGCACTGTGTAATTTATTCTTTTCATTGTCTCCTAGATGAAACTGTTGAGGCAACGTCAAAAGAAAGCCCATATTATGGAAATTCAATTGAACGGCGGCACCATTGAGGATAAGGTGCAATGGGCGCGCGAACATTTGGAGAAACCTGTGCCTATCAGTAGCGTGTTCGCTGCTGACGAAATGATCGACGTGATTGGAGTTACCAAGGGAAAGGGCTATAAAGGTACGTTCTACTATATGTATATGTGTTGTGTGTGTTTGTCCCCCCCTTCCCCTGCTTCAGAATTGCCGCTTTTTGGCACACCCACCCCGCCTTGGACCTAACACACACACATACACACACCCTGAAAAGCATGCTTTTAAGAAAGTACTTAGGACTGTATGATGAAAAAAGCATGACGTGCACTTATCTGATTATCTTGAGGATAATACCATGCTGCCTTCCTACTGAAGTCCTTAACCAAAGAAGATAACTAATTATGAATCAAATATAGCATTCTTATTCAACGAGTGCGCGTGATTTTTAAAAAATATTAACATTTTTCTCGCTTTTTGCAGGCGTTACATCCAGGTGGCACACGAAGAAATTGCCGCGTAAGACTCACAAGGGTTTGAGGAAAGTTGCTTGTATCGGTGCGTGGCATCCCAGCCGCGTGTCCTTCACTGTCGCACGCGCGGGTCAGAAAGGGTATCACCATCGCACTGAGATGAACAAAAAGATCTATAGAATCGGACAAGGCATCCATACTAAGGATAGCAAGGTAATCATCGCTTTGGGTTCATGAATTACTAGTGCCTCTTCCCCTATGTCGATCTTTGGAATATGAGAAAAAGATCGATCCTTAATTTAAAGAGGCGAATATGAATGTTACTTGTTCATAGTACCTAATGCATAATTTACATTAGTGCTTTAGGCCTCCAAGACAAGTTACAAGGTTATAGTTCATAAACTATTCGTTAAAAATGATTGATTGGGATTTATATTTATTATGATGTCTATTTGCATTTGTAGATCGTGAAGAACAATGCTTCGACGGAATACGATCTCACTGACAAGAGTATTACACCTATGGGTGGCTTTCCGCATTACGGTGAAGTTAATAATGACTTCATTATGATCAAGGGATGCTGCATGGGTCCAAAGAAGCGCGTGATTACACTGAGGAAGGTAAATATGATATCAACGGACAATGATATATTATTCTGCTTTACATGATGAATTTCTATAGAGCTTTTAATATTATTGATGATCACGATGATAATTAAATGATAGGACTGATGAAATATATTTGATATTATATTAATAGATATTTACAAGCGTATTTTTAACATAAAAATGTTGTATCTTGCAGTCTTTATTGGTGCACACCAAGAGATCAGCGTTGGAGAAGATCAACCTTAAGTTCATCGATACTAGCTCCAAATTCGGACACGGTCGTTTCCAGACCGCCGTCGATAAAGCCTCCTTCATGGGACAACTCAAGAAGGATCGTCTACGTGAAGAAGAGGCGCGTACAGTCGGTATACCGGCCGCCGCGCCGGCGCAGTAAAACTATGTTCTACTGAGCACGATTTAAGAGAAAAAAAAATATAGATTTTTGGAGAATCTTACAAACTGGTTTTATATATGTTTATTCCTTTGCATTTTCTCCTGTATATTTATATCCTTTAAAAAGACAGATTTGTACCCTGATTCTATAATTCTTAAATAGCAGTATTTATATTACATTATTGCGCATATTACATGGTAAAAAAAACATGTGCAACGACAATATAACGCGATATCGAACTGTTCATTAAGAAATAAAAGATCTATTCGCGTTGCTTATACTTTGTACTTGTTTTTGCTTTGTCTCTTCGACACCCGAATATTTTTTTTTGGAGATTTCGAGTAATACGAACAGACCTAAGAATTACAGATGGAGTACTGAAATTCTAAGTAAAAAAAAAAAATGAATCGCACAAACTATTTTTTCACTTTTGTTTTGCAGTCTGATTTATTATCTTTGGATTTTTTTGAGGAGTCATTCTGTTTTGAAAAAAGAATTTATTCCTCTGAAATTTATATATGTAATGCGAAATAATTTTTCTCTCTAATTACATTATTTTCTTTTTCTCCATAATTACTTAGTTTTTGACTTATTTCTTATTTGTATATATATTGATTTCTCTCCCTTGCATTTCCCTCTGTTATTGTTATTACTGTAATTATGGTTTCTTCCACACTGTAATTAGTACCACTCCAAGTAGTACAAAGTAATGACCATGAATTGTCATGAATCGCGCAGTGTCGCCTGTATCGGCACTATCGGCTATATGGCTATATCGTGTATAGTGAAATGGTCGTGACGTCACGTGACGTGTTTCACATCGCTAGGACGTAAAGATAACTTTACGAGAAAAATATTAATTGTTGCTGTTGATTTTTCTATTCAGCCTAGTTTAAAATTATGGCAGAACAGGAAAACCTTCTTTACAGACTTATGAACTCTGTAATTTATGTGCTAGACGCGCCAGTCACCTATGTCCGAGGTATTATCTAATCGTGGTTATGTTATTCCTCTCGTAACCTCTTGGGCTATGAAATTCCAAAATTCCGTCCACTCCGAGAAAGATTTGCTTTATGTACTATAGTACATGTGTGTTACGTGTGTATTATATATTTCGAATAAAAAATTTTCCTCGGAGAGAACGTTTTGGAATGTATCCTTAAACGAACGTCTTTTATTGCAGAGAAATTAGTAGTACCGAATCAAAAGAAATATCCATGGTATCATCAACAATTCCGTCGCGTGCCGACGATCGACGAGTGTTACATGGATGACGTGGTCTGTTATACCGAGGCAAATTGTCAATTTAAACGCGATAAGTAAATAAAAGTTTTATGAGGCATTAAGCCTATTCTACAATGTGCTCTTTGTTTCCTGTTTCTTGCTTTTTCCCCCTTTTACAACCATTTTCGACAATTGCATTTCTTGTTATGTATTTCCTGCTTCTTCCGAAGTTCGAAGTTCGTTAACTTTTATCTCGGACGACATAAAAAAAAACTGGATAAGAAGCAAAAAGACAAGATGTAAAAAATAACAAAAAGTAGAAAATAGAGAACAAAAAGCACATTGTACAATAGGCTTTAGTAGTAGGAAGCGAAACTGGTAAACATTTTTTTCAGAATTTTTTATGAATATTAGAACATTTTTCAAAAGTGTTAAGAAAGTCTACATCTTTTCTAAAATTATATTATATTATTTTCTAAAATTCTATATATATATTATATTATTTTCTAAAATTCTTTCTATGTAAAATCTGAAATATCTAAGATTTCTGATTTTATAATTTCTGATAAAATCTTCAAAATTTGAAAAAGTTTTAAAATATTTTTTCAGACATAAACTGAGAAATTTTAGATTATTTTACAATTTCTAAAATTCCTCCCTTCCCCTCCTAAAAAAGATGTAACTTTTTCAAGTGTTCAAATTCGTATAAAAATTTTGAGAAGAATGTTTGCCACGCAGGGTAATATCCCTCGTTGCTCTTTTTTTCTTAATGTTGTTTTTCCTTGTTTCTTTTTTAGGGCAGTAGAAGATCAAATTTTATTTATTCTAAGAAGTCGGTATGAACAGTGTTCCGTCTATCACGGCGAAGACGTACATTTGTGCGATTCTATAAAGAAAACTTATGATGACGCGGCTGTTGCTTGGTTCATGAAATGTGAGTATGCATTCGTGATAAAAATTATCATATGGAAATTACAGGATAAATTAAATATAATACGAATTTGAATCTTTAGCAATTGTGGTTCAAATTGTTTCTTATAAGCAAGATAATTGTACCTTCTCACATTTTTAATAAAAATTTACAAGTACATTTCTTTTCTATAACTACTTTTAAAAATGAAAACATAGAATAACTCTCAAGAATGTCAAATAAGATAAAAAACATCTCGGGCTAATGAGTTTTAGCGCGGTAATTAGTGCAAAGACAGTTACCGAATTTCTAATTTACAAATATTTAATAATTAATAAAACATGAATAATTATACAGACATAATTACATTCGAGCGTTGACCTTCGTGAGAAGCGTTTCACGACTTGTTCGATAAAATATAAAAACTCAGTGGATTTTTGTTTCTTGAAATTTGGACAAATGTGGCAATACGGAATTTTATCAGATCGTTCTTTGCCGTGTCAATGCAATAGAGGATGAGATCGAACCATTCGTTTGACCATATAGAAGTAGGAATGTAATTGTAAACAGCACACGGTTCGAAATAAAGCCAAAACATTTGTATCATTATTCACGTTTTATTAATTAAATATTTGCAAATTAGAGAGAAATTCGATATCTGTCTTCGCGCTAAAACTCTCATTAATCAGTTTATCTTATTTAACTACTTTTAAATTTTAAGAATTTATGTTAATTTTTCCTTTTTCTCTGTAACTGCTCTTAAATTTAAAAAATTATATTAATTTTTTTTATTTTTACAACTGCTTTTAAATTTTAAATTTATTTGATAGTCAAATTTTTCATTTTTTAATTTAATCAGCGGATCTAATGTGTATTGACATCTTTATTTAGCTTATTTTCTCAAATGTGCAGACGGTGAAATGGGAGTAGGTTTAAACGCAAAAAATGCATACATGAAGCAGAAACATCGTATGATTTGGGAGCGCCGTCACGGGCCAGTGGGTACAGGCATGAAACAACAACCGAATAATGCGTAGCATACTTGAACCGGCATCGTAGCTGACTATATGAATTTAATGGCAAACGCATTCGTACATTATGGATCTGAATTGCATGTTTGCTTAATATGTACAGATGTGTTGTGATTTAAAGACGGCGGGATAATAAAAATAATTTATCAGAATTTTAATCTCTCATTTGTAATCTCTATAACAATCTTCTGTATCTTATAATGATATATATAAAACCACACAGCGTGCACGCATCGACAGCAAATCTTTGAATATTGCATGAATCAACATCTTTCCTTTTATTTCTTCATTGTACAATATATAAAAAGATTATACCTATTGTACATGTATATCAAATTAATTTATGAAATATTCATTTAGACACGATTCCATCGATGATTTATACATTACAATTTCTTTTGTTTTTTATTACGATAAAATCATCCTATATAATATATATGAATTCTCATTTATACAGTTTTCCTCCGTTTTGACATCATATTTTAACCAGATTACTCATCCGTTATTTAGAATGCCAAAGACAAATTTGAATACACATAAAACTTATTTAGCGTTTAGGCATTTAGAACATAAGACAATCTCGCATGATGTACCATACATGATGGCACACATTTAATACATGAACTTAAAATACTTCCAACTATTTGAATGAATTAAAAGTTTCCTTCTACGGGACACATACGTACAGAAATTTCTTTTTTTAAGCAAATATAAAATACATATAGAATTCATTATTATGCATAAATATACAACACGTAACGAAACCATTTCTTTTAATAGGAATAAATTAACAAAATATTTAAAAAAGTCACTACACGAATACTACACGATCTTCGTAACTACCTAACACCTGACGCTCGACTGTCATACTTAACACGTATCCGCAAATTTTTTAGCGATTCAATGGAGATGAACATTACGTATACCTCTCTCCTCCCTCTCTCTCTCTCTCTCTCTCTCTCTCTCTCTCTCACTCTCACTCACACTTTGTTTTTTTTTTTAAAATAACGTATTACGAGATAAATTGGCAAACTAGTATCGCATAAAAACTTGGAATTCATTGTAGCTATAATCCTACAGTACAATCTAATTGATCTCTCTATGCTGCAAATTATTACACATCCACGTCATATTTACAATGAGCATGGAGTATACATGATTAAAAGTGAGATCCATCACACATTTATTTTTTTCTGTACAATTAAAAAAGACTTGCATTTTTATTATACATCTGATATTACGCATTTAAATATATCGGTAGAACATTATAAAAAAAAGTTCTGTATCAGGCAGAGTCACAAGGGTATACTCCCATCATTGCTCTTCAAATGAAAAAAAAAAAAAACTCAATAGCCGCTACAGAGATATATTCGGTGCAAATGTTTGTCTCGTCTCCTTTTGAATAAAATTACATAATATTTGTCGCCATTTAGTAATTTCTGGACGAATTTGTCTCAATGACCTATGTTAAAATTTCACCTCTCGTCGCGCTATTACATCCTTCCGATTCTGCCATACAATAAGCACTAATCTCAAAACATCGAAGCTTTTTTCATCGATAAAATTATTTTCTCTTTCCTTCGCGTATCGCGAAACTCACATGGCAACATCGTATTATAATCATCCAATTTTACACATCTGTCATCGCTGTATCGCATAATCGCACTTATTCACATGATACATTCGTAAAATTATACATTGAGCAATAAAAAAATGTATCGATATGGTGTGAATGAAGAGAAATTCGTAAGATAATTAACAAGATAAATAACTGAAGGTGCATGATATAGACAAGAGAATTTCGTTTATCTTGTAATTGGCAACAATTATACGTAATTATCTTTTTTGGACATATAGTATGTTATATGAATGCAACTCACATTGTCCTTGGCAATGTGAACGTAAGCAAACCAAAAGAAGCGTTTCTCAACGATAATTTATTTACAAAAGAGAATAGTTAATGTGTATGTGTATATATATATATACTTGATGACTACGGAATCTAGTCTAATGTTCTTCCAATTTCGTTTAACGAATATAAAATAAAAAAAGGAATGGATATAAAAATTATTTTTTCACGATATGTATTGTTAACTAATCGAAACAATCAAGTAAAAATTGATTGTAAATTTGATACAAACACATGAATAAAGATTAAAATAATATCAAATAAGATAGAATGTTAATAAAAGAAAATATTAGATAGGGACATAAAAAAGGTTCAGACATAATTACATATTTCACAAATGTACCGGGTCACGCTTCTTGTGTGTGATTTACCGCGAAAAATTTAATTATTGCCATCCCAAGCTCCCTTCTTGATGTAGTATTTACTATCATCTCGCTTCTTTTTATATCCTATATCACAGTACGAAAAATGCTACATGTTTTCCTAGCCATCAGTACATGTCATTCAGTATAAACGTCGCTCACACATTTCTTATTATGATTCTGATTATACAATCATAATCTACTCGATGTATATTTTCATACTCTTTGAAAATAATTCGTGCTATAATCCTTTCCCTTCAGTTTGCATATACATTTAATCTATATGGATTTGTTGTAAATTTTGAGTATAAATTAAGTATGGTACCTACCACATTCATGGAATAGTATAGGTAATTTAAATCCATTTTAGGTGACAATCTACTGAAGTCCGTTGAAGTCCAAAGCTTTTTGTTATTTCCGTGAAAAAATCGATTACACATAATCTGATTTTGATCCTGAGCTTATCACTTTTTTAATATCTCTCTTTTCCTGCACATTTTCTGCTTATGGCTCGATCGGCTGATTGAATTGGGCCGCCAGACGTCTCTTGCCTTTAACTAGCGAGATAAACATAGTTTCCTGATATTTTAAAGCGAATGAGTATATACATATATATAAATGATTATTTTATAAAACATTAGTTGATATAGAAAAGGGTTTTCTCTCTTTTTTTTTTTTAAATAATGTAACTACTCACAGAGTTTACTAGAAATGCTATGACTGTCGCTGCTCTCATCATCGTCGATAATATTATCCTCACTTTCGGAATTTGCAAGATTGAGATGAGTTCTCACATTGGTGGCAGTCTTTTTCTGATTATCTGCCAATATTTTCTTCTTGGGTGTTAACGATAAAGAAGGAAGAGGCAATTCTGACGGATGTGGTGCCACGACGGACTTATAGTAAGGAGAAGTAGACGGATACAAGGGATTCGCAGCAGCGGGCAATAGATTTTTAGTTGGCGACAACAAGTTCGATATACCGTCGCCAGACAAAATCTGATTCCAACTTGGTAAGATCAACGGGGGAACCTGAAAGGAGACAACGGATTAACAAACTATGTAGAAGAGCAAATAAACAATTTTTTCGTGTGTAAACATATCCAATAAAAAGGAAAATATACCTGTACGTTCGTGGAATGTTCATCTTGCGGATAGGTAAATTTTGTTGGGGACCAGAGCGATGATTTCCAGTGTTCCTCCTTGCATACAATATCCTACAAGAAAATGACAACTCAGTAATTTTAATCAGATGTATTGAGATGAATATTAAGGGAAATTCTAATGTAACAGCTCTAAAAACAGATGACACTTTTATGAATTTTTAAGAAAAAATGTTGATATCCACATAACGTTTTAAGATACGAAGAGGCATTCTTAGATATAAAAAGATTTTGGTTAAGCAACCAGGACTGGAGAGCATGTATTTGAAATACTTTTATTTAACATACAGTATTTACAATAAAAGTATATTTTGTATGTTGTATTTCAGTAGAGCACATGAAATTACGTATTTTGTATTTAAAATCGAAAGATTGAAAATTCAAAATTCAAATACATATCTAGCCCTATGAACAACGTATAAGTAGCGTTTCGAAAAAAGTCGATTTTATATTGCTGTAAAGTTTTTATAGAAATAAAATCGAAATGGCATAATATCAAGAAAACTTCAGAAAAATTTTTTGTTTGATGTTTTGTGATAGATGCTACACTGTACGCCATACATCGCTGGAAATAGTTAACTATTACACGCTATTCAGTATATGTATAATAAAAAATGTAAAAAAAACCAAACTTTTTTATATTCCAAGAGAATGCCTCATTATAACTTAAAAAAGTTTATTTGGATCTTATTAAACTTTGTCCAAAACATTTATAAAAATCACTGTTTTCAGAGCTATTACAATAGGAATCCCCCTTTAATTTTAATTAATTAAAATAATACCTCGGGTGGTGAGTCGGGTTTGGGTGGCGGCGGTGGGAAATTACATTGCATTATCGGTGTGCGCATCAAGCTGTTGAGGAAGCTTTCGCCGCCGCTTTCCGAGACCGGCCAATTAGTTGTGCGTTCTTCCGAACTCGGCAAATTCTTCCAATGCTTATCACAAACCTCCGACCACAGAGTTTTATCGTCCTTCGTTTTCCAAGAATTAATGTTTGTCAACTGATCGATCCATTTCTCGTGATCCATCTGATCGTGATCCATTTGAACGCGAATGCCGAGAGCATTTGAGGCATTTGCGCGACATGAAGAATCACTTTCAAATGAATCGTTGCTGGAATCCGTATCGTGATAAGATGACATCGGTTTATATATTGATGGCAAAAGTATACCGGCGGAAGCTTAAAGAGTGAAAAATTCAAATTAGCAAGATACCGACGAACACATGAAAGAAGTTATACTTCAACTATTTATTTACCGGCTAATTTTTTATTCAAATAGATAATCGCTTCTTTCTTCCGTGTCTCCTTTATCGTTACAGTACAAGGTAAGGCTTGTAAAAGTGCAGTTATTGTTGGAAAACCATACTGTGCAGGTTTACAAGCTATGCCTATAATATTCAAGTATGACGTATCAAACTGTGATAAGTTTAATGAACCACCATAATTCATCATTACGCGATAAAGTTCACAAGCGAAGCAATGCAATGGTGTCAGCTCGATGAATTGTTCGCCGTTTATCACTGTGAACTGTAAGATATATTTGTAAAATATGGTAAACACACGCAAAAATACTCTGAATTATTCAAAGAGCAATTTTAATCAGGCAATAAACGGCAATATGAACAATAATAGATCGCTTCTTTTGTATTAAATTTATACATACTCGAACAACGTTTGCTAGATCTTTTTTAAATTCGTCCAAATTACATGGCTTCATATAATATTGAGAGTATTGTTTTACAAAATCTTTGATAGGCATTCTATGTTGGGGTTGCTCCATTAACACACGTCGGCATTGGAGGGTTCTTTGCTGCAAATGCGATTTATCTACTGTGATGATAGCTGGTCCTGTAGCCAAATCTATGATCTGCGATAAAGGAGAGTCGAAACAGTCAATATTATTAAAGCGTTGCTAATTGTTAGACTTGATTGTACGATGCTGCGTTATTATAGATACCTGAATGGTATCTCCAAGCTTCTGCATAAGCTGCAACATCGAACTGCAACCGTACAATTCAGGACGTAGCATGTAGCCGAAATGACGTAAGAACTTCGGCGCAATACTTGAAACACTTAGGCCACTTCTAGCACGTATCACCAATTTCGATACTTGTTCGGAGAGAACCTTAAGACCCTCTTTCTCAGTTAAAGATATCTGTCTCTCGCCGCCGTTTACTTCCTCGATTTTGACTACATCCGGAATTGCTTCGAACAATTCGATCAGCTTGGTGAATCCGTAATCCGACACGCGACATTGATGGCCGAAGTGATGATGATAGGAAGGTACAAACTTGTTGAATAACATCCTACATTGTGGCGCATGTTGCAGTAATTCAACTACCTGTTAAATTACAAGAATTTATTTTAATAGAGCTCAATAATTATGCGTACAGTTCCTGCAAAAAGTTTGAAATTGGAAATATTATATAAATATTGTATTGTATGAAATATTATATAAACAATATTTATATAGATTGTATTATTAATAATATTTATATTATTAATAATATTTATATTTTCCATATAAAAATGAATACTAAAATTACATATGAAATAGCCGTTGTGTGAATAACATCATGTATTTATTTAATAATACATTTTTATAGTTTATTCATTGCATTTGTTATTTTTTATTGTTATCCTAAAAAATAATTTCAATATTTTGTACAAGTACTTCAAATTCTTGAAATTTAAGCAAAGTTTTATTGTGATTCATATATTAATTTTTCTACATAAATGAATAATGCTTTATTTATAGAACAACTAATATATAAACTACAATCAAAATGTACGTAAATAATTTTGATTATTAGAAGTACCTATACCTATACAAAAAAATTAAATTTGTTATTCTTCTTTTAAGTTGAAGTACTATAATAATAAAATAATAATAAACGCAACAAATAAAGTGTCATTATAAATAAATATATAATATTATTTGCACAACTGTTTTATATGTATATCATTTCAGTATTTATTTTTGTATAGAAAATATAAATATTAATAAATATTTCCAATTTTCATCCTTTTGCAGGAACTGCACAGTTAATACATCTTTAATTCATAGTAATAAATTATTTTATTAAGACCGTAATATGATTGAGTTATTAAAATATTAAAGATCTAGCTTCGACCGTTATAGGCTTAAATATTCTTATTTATTGTTTAATTCATAAGTTTTCTTAAAAAACGCAATTCGCGAATTACGTACCTCCTTAGCGAACAATTTCGTTCGTTCCATTTCTTCAGCAGTCTGTTCGCGTTTGGGGATGGCTATCATCTTATCATTGGCTTCCATAGGAGTTACAACGACCGTATTCTCGGACACTTCACTAAGAATATCTTCGATATTGCATACACCGTAATCCACAATGTCCCATGGTTTTGCTAACAAAAAAAATGTTACATGTTACTGTGATCACCTACCTAAAAAATAAACGCGAATAAATAAATGTTAAGACATCGTACCTATCACTCGTTGATAAACGCTTGGAAATTCCGAGAGTGCCACTTGTTTGCTCGCTTTCGATTTCAGTACTCGTAGTAAATCTGAGGTAAATCTGCGTACTTGAGCACGATGTGACAACGTAACCACACGCTTATTGCCTTCTCCCATTACCTGAAAGAATACACGACGATTCGTGAATCTTTCTGATTTAACATTAATTCACAGCCACTTAATTTACATTGACTTAATTTACTTGGACAGTGTATGTAAGTGCCTCTAGCAGATCTATTAGTTTAGTGAACCCATAATCGGCGACTCTGCACTGTCGTCCGAAGTGATGGTGATACGCCGGTATAAATCGATTGAATGGTAATTGGCAGTGCTTCGCGGTTTTCAGAAGATCGACCAGTTCGCGGCTAAAAAGAGCTAGCTGATTCGCGAGTGGTGGACTCACGCACTTGGTTTCTAAAAAGAGCAACATGTTGATTCTTGAAAAGAAACTTTGATCAATGCACATTTTGTTAACTAATTTTTATAAAAAATATATACATGTGTGTGTGTGTGTGTGTACGCGCGCGCGTGCGTGCAGTATCATATAAAATTCTATAATAGTAAATTATTGTAACAGCTAATTTTACATTATAATGATATAATTATATATATTACTATACATTTTATTGCATTACTATAATTAAAATTATAATTATTATAAAATAATTACCATCATGATTATTTTCATGATCCTTCTTCCCTATCCACACAATGTATTTCACACTGCCGATATCTTGTCTTAATTCGACACATGACAAGCATGATACCAAATGCTCTAAAGGTACACCTTTCTCTACAATTTCTAACTGCTCTTTGAATTCGGCCTCATAACAGTTCGGTAGACTGAAATTATTCAACAGATTGCAATACGTATTTTAAATTAACGTTAGAATTCTTTCGTACTATATATAAAATTTAATATAAATAATAAAAACATACCTTGGCAAGGGTAGAATACCATTGTGCGACGTTAGTAACTGTTGCAAACGAGACTCGAGAAGTTTCAAAGAGATCTTTACATTAGGTAAGGATGCCATTTCTTGTTCCGCCCAACCTTTGTCCGATAATGGTTTCGAGGTATGCATTGTGCAATACGGTAACTTGACTTGTCCATCCTGCAAATGTTGTTCAACATCTTTCATATATATCAAATGTATAATTTTCTATCCACAAAAGAGAGTAGTATATTAACTCAGAATGAATCGCTTTACAATTATGATCAAAGCTTTTCGACAGTAAGAGGAACTATAATGTAGTTCTACCGTCACCGGAAAAGCTCAGACTCGGCTTCTTATTCATCATTTAGCGAATACTAACTACACAGGAAACAACACAGAATACAATCGCGCACCTGTATCGTATTACTAAAACATGGCGACGGTGTGTTTCTATGATCCGGATTGAGCGAGACCATTCTGCCACTCGGATCTTCAGTGATTATGCATACGTCTCTCATCTTGTAAAGTTCTGACACGCTTATAGAAATCATAAATCGGCTCTCATACATCTCGCGGAATTTGAATAATGGTAGTTTGTGTCCCGGGACCTCTTGCAAGAGCAATACGATTTGTGCTCGGATAAGTTGCAAATTTGGTCCACCGATATGAGCGTAAGATATCAAAATGCGCTTGTAGCCTATTTTACGACGGTGCAATTGTGAGATCGCATATTGTGCGTCCGATAATGAAGGTACTTTTACGCTAGCGGCGTAATTACCATCTGATTGTGTAAATAAAGAAATATGACAGCTCTAAAATAGAAAAAAAAAACGTATCTCTACAATAAATTGACCGCACATAAATTATTTTACAATTCTTTCAATAAATAAGTGACCACGTACCGAGATGTGTTCCATGAACACAGACGAAAGAATTCGCTTCATGTCTTTCATATCGATGTTTTGATCTAAATTTGTTACTTGCAATTCGATGGGTATATTAGTGCCATTATTGATGTTATGTCCGACGCGATTATTTACAGGATTAAAAAACTTCTAAAGAAGAAAAGATTAAGAAACAATAGATTAAGTGAAAAGAATAAATTAACACAAAACAATCGGAAAAAAGACCCTGAAAGATCAAGTTGGATCTTTAATGTTTAAATAATTCCGTGTGAATTTATATATTACATATCTAATCCTACAAACTACGAGTTAAATTAAGTTTTTAATAAAATTTAATTAAATTTTTAATAAAAATTAAGAGTTTAATTTTTAATCTTGAAACGCAATCCTAACAGAACTAAAGCAATAATATCACAAATTAAAATAACAATTTTTTTCATATGTTTTATTATTTATACATTTTTTATGTTTTATTATTTATATATGTTTTAAAATAACAATTTCATAATATTAATGCTCATAGGCGATTAGGAACTTTATTTCCGATTTGTTGTATGTTCATATTACGGTCTCAAAAGATTCTGTATTTAATAAATTAACACGTCATAACAATATGCAAAAAAATACCTCTACTTCTTCGTTTTCTGCGTCACTTAGATGCGACCGTGATGTTTGATTATGCTGTCCTGTCCCTTGTAATATATTATTTTCGTAAGGTGATGGTGTTTTATTATTTCGTGTAGAAATCTGCTGTTGCTGATTCTGAAAAAAGGAAAAAGGAAACACTTTTCTAGAGTGTTTACTGAAATCTTGCAAAAAAATTCTGAAAAGTTGTTGCAGTATTTTAAAGGTATTCCCGGTATTTTAGAGATATTTTTATTCAAAATTCAAGAGATTAGAAAAATTTTTAATACACCTTTAAAATCTAATGAAATACGAGCAATGCAAACTATATATTGAAAACAGGAATTCGATAGTATCAGTGAGCTACTCTATTCTGCTGAGTATTGTCTTCTACTGTCACTTTGATTTTTTTCTAAAAATTCACAAAACACAAGAATGTGAATATACGGATGTGTGTCATATTTATTACTAACTAATTGTTAATATTTTACATTATCAAGAAAAATTGGTTAAAAAAACAATGATTTTTTTAGAAAGACAGAATTAAAATTTGAAAATAAAATTCCAAAAATTTTCCTAAATCTCGATAAAATTCTATAAAAATTCCAGATATAATTTTTAGAGATAAAAAGAAAATCCTCTGAAACTTCCAGGTAATAAACACTCTGTTATCTTTTCGTTTCTTTAAATGTGTTAAATGAATAAAATACAATTGTGTTTATACCTGACTGTGCCATGAGCTCTTTTCTCTAGTCGGCGCATCGTACAGCGGAGAAGGACTACGTCGTTTGTACGGATTGGATTGCACTGTTTCAATAATACACAATATTAATCGTCAAACACGAGGCAATCAAAATGACACAGTACATAATTGATTTCATAATTATTACCATTATAACCAAGTGGAACAGCTAATGAATTATATGGCTGCCGTCCTCCAATCCATTCAGAAGCATGAAGAAATGTACCATGTGTACCTCTTATGCGCCTAAGACCTTCAGGAGTGCGAGAAGTTGTGGTAACAGCAACGTTATTGTCCCAAACCTGCGGGACGTGAGTCCGTTTATTTAATATCTTTGACTTCTCTGCCTTAAACAAAAATAAGTAATCGTTTAGAACGTTATAAAAATAAACATTATAGTAAAAAAAATGAGACAATTATAGCAGATTATCAACAAGGTTGAGAGTAAAGAAAATATATCACAGAGAAATATATATATCTAAATATATATGGATAGATTTAAATAATTTTTAAACAAAACTAACTTTATATTGTGGTTCCCATATATGACCATATTGTTGAGGTCCCGCCAGTGGCCATATTATATTTGGTGATTGCACCCTAGTAAGGTCATTGTATGTCCTATTAAAAGATACCTCTCCGCTATTCAGATATGATCTCTCAAAAAATATTGGAGGTTGTATTAACCTGCGAAATATAAAATAAAAATATTAAATTTCCATTACAATTTTGTAGCAAATATAAAATTCATTTAATATTTTGTATCAGATAAGATCAAATTACAAGCTCATAGCCCGAATCAGCAAGGATAAAAATCTACTCGCGACTCTAAGGCTCTTTCTCGGATTATCCATCATTGAAGAAAAACGATATCATGTTAATTCACCAAATAAGAAATTTGAACACAAATTTCACAAAAACTAACCCCGATGGTGGACCATTGATGGGTGCGCAATGGGGATTGAAAGCAGGATAGCCACCCACTACAGAGGATGAGGACTGAACATGTGGAAATTGGAGGGTCCTTTGCCCTAGCACAGAGGCACTCGCAGCATACATTTGTTTAGAGCTACTTTGTTTAGAGTCAGTAACAATTTCCGAATCACTAACTGCCCTACTCCGAGTTATGATACTTCCTGAAAGAATATTATTAATTACAATAAGCTTGGTGATCAAGTCTTACGTCGCTTAAAATTTTACCAGCACAAACGTACCTAGATTTTTGATAATTATGTTTCCTTTCTCCTTCCCGAGATATTTTACAGATATTTTCGATCCAAGAACAAGTTCTCCTTCCATACGCTTCTGAGCCCTACCAAAAATAAAAAAAGAAGAAAAAACAAATTTACATTGTTATTGTATAGTCCGTTAACAAGTAATCTCACTTATAAATGACCTTGATCGCGAGAATGTACCTTGACATCGATCGATTACAACAGTAATTAACAATAAGTAACAATACAAAATTTTAACCTAAATAGAAATGCACGTATAAAATAAACTATGTATTGCATATAAAATAAACATTCCTCGATATTAAGCAGCATAAACTTTTTTGACAATGATGATATTACAACTTACCACAAATAGAAGTAAAACTATCACTCAACATTGCGATATTGAATATTTAAATAAAGAAACAATAAATACTAAATAATAAGATATATATTACTCTGTAGAAAAATTTCACTATAATAAATCCTATTATGTGCTCATAAATATAACAATTAAGTAAATTTATTATACTATATGACGTTCTTTGATATCACTATGTTCGTTACATTACTGTCTGTTATTTCGAATCTTCCCTATTTATGTTTTCATCCCTGCTACATCTGTATATATAATAAAGGAGACATATAAGACCGTTTTTCCTCCTTTTTTTTTTAAACACGTATACCGATCCAATGGTAGAACAGAGAATGCGAAAGGTTGATTTGCACAACATATATGAGCGGGATATTTAAATAAAAGTTAATATAGGATAAGCTAGCAAACGAATAAAGAATGTAAATTTTAATAGTAACTTTCTGATTAATATCTTTATACTATAAAAGATACATATTTCATATCACATTCGATTTACATATTGTTCATAAAATTAATTTAAGAAAAAAAGCAATTGCTTTATATATTTAAAGCAACTTTTATTTCACTATATCTGTGGTAATAAACATTCATAAAATATATACCTGTCTGCAGAACTATGTGACGTAAAGCGTAGAATGGCAGTATTTGACTGGACATCTACCACGCGACCACCGCAATTTTCAGATAATTGCTTAAGACGACGCTTAATGATATTAACATCCGTTTCATTGGGAAGGTTACTAATTAGAAGGTCATAGGATTCATTACCCTGAAAGTGTTAAATTACATTTGTAGGTAAACTGGGAATACACATATGTATACGCGAAAGGCAGATTATGTGACAGTAAATTTTAAAATTATATATATATATATACATATATATATATATGTGTGTGTGTACATAAATACATATACCATGGAAGTGGTAAATTTGTGTTTTGAAAAATCACTGGTCAACTCTATGATATAACTACATTGATAAACGTACTAAAAATTTGAAATTTAAATGCACGTTTCATAAAACTGAAAAATTTAATGTGTCCTCAGTGTCGCTGAATCATTGAAATATATCTTGATTGTGTATATCGCTTATTTGTTAAAATATGTAATGACATAATTCGAAAAACAAAGTTTTCCAGAAAAAAGTTTGAATGTTTTAAATTACTAAAATTTTTGGAATATTAATTTTTTATTATAAATTCAAAAATAAAAGCCCATGTAAACCGACAAAAAATTATTGTGTAACAAGTATATTAGTAAAATAAAAGACTAGACGTTTCGACTTTGGTTTGAGTTCTTGTCGGAATAGAACCGACATAATTAACAAAATAATTATTTTCACTTTATAGGAACAGTAAAATTATCAAAATGAGTAAATTTGGAACGTTGAGAAGAATCAGGAAGACATCGTAATCTAAAGTAATCCAATGACTAAAGATAAAAAAGTTATGAAAACTTAAAGACGAACGTCTTTAGTATTTAGAAGAAATTTTTATTTCTTGACATTAAGTCCATTCTACAATTGCGTAAATACATTGTCGTAAGTCGTTATAGTTGCAACCAATCACAGTAGAATATTCTCCTCATATTCGACTATGATTGATCAATTCTTACAACTATAATCACTTACAACTATGCTTACATAACTATAGAATAGGCTTTAAATTTATGATGTGTTTTTCAGTGGAAACAATGTTCCGAATTGAATAATTTTGATGTTTCTACTGGTTTTCTTATTGTAAAGCAAAAATATTTATTTTCATACGGATGTACGAAGTATGCTACATACAGATACACACAAGACAAAGTAAATTTGGAAATAAAGAATGAGAAAAAGTATACTACGTATACTCTATAAATATTGTTTATTAAATAGATACATATAAAAAGAATGTAGCGTAATTTATAATACTAGCAGCTTGGAATGGAAATTCCCTTGTCAATATTATAGTCGTCACATACCGGTCTTCATACCTTTGGTGGAGGTCTGGACGGCAGTGGTTCCGTGAGCTCCATAAAGTCATAATGTTCATTAGCGCATAATATTAACGCTTCTGAAGTATTCTTTTTATGTAGCAGTATCACATGAATCTTCTTCCTATGACGTAGATCACTGAGATCAGCGGCAAAATTAATATCACCAGATATTAGGATTATGGCTGCCGGGCTACCGTGGATGTCGGCAAACCTTCTAATGGCCTGTTTAAGCTTTTCGTCTGCAGCATTTTTACATGTAGCAGCTACATGTATTAAATTAACCTAACAAATGCAGAATAAGTTATTTGGTAATGAGCGTTGTGTTCCGGAGTTTATCGAAATTATGCCATGAAATTGTTTTACCTGAGCATCATTTAGTTCCTGAATGATTTGGCTATTCTCTTTCTGAACATCACAAACCACTATAAATTCTGCTTCTTTATAACCATCAAAAAATTTATCTCTAATTAGCTGTGTAACTCCTATGGCGGATCTACCTTTAGGAACCTGCAATACAATTATTATTATTTCGTGACAAATCTTATTTCACTGAAATCCATGATTAGAATATTTATTCTCTGTTACTGCACTGGACTACACTAAAATTTTTTGTCGTTGACGTTCGGTAAAGACCGTAATAATGCTTAAGGGTTGATTCCTAAGATCATCTTAAGACAAAAATTCTAGTACCAAAATGTCGACGCTATAATAATTTTTTTAATTATAAGCACTTAAAGTTAGCAAATCATGCCACATAAAGTTTGCACGCTTAGGTGCGATTGGATTTTCTGTAGGATTTTATCTAGAGTTACCATAACTATCTTTTTTTCCTGGACAGTGAACATCATTCTTTTATAGTGTTTGGAAATGTGTGGAAAAATTGTCCAAAGGTATCCCAAATAATTACTACTCATGATTATCCTAGACATCTTTGGAAAATCTCCCTAGATGTTTCCAGATCCCTAAACAAAGAACAAGAAAAAGAGAGCTTTCTGGAAAAAGAGAATGGATGGCAATCCTAGTTGTATCACATCTGAACGCGCAAACTTTAAGCAGTACCATTTCGATAACTTTAAATGCTCATAATTAAAAAATTATTGTAGCCTTGACATTTGGTATGGAAATTTTTGTCTCAAAATAATCTCAGGCATTTACTCTTAAGTATTGTTACGGCCTTTACTGGGCATCCTGTATATCTATAGATCTGTTCTTTCGGGCTAAACTTCTTATGAGGTTAATCTTTTCTTTCTCTCCTCCAAAATGAAAAGAAAAAGAGTTACGATAAACTATGCAAGAGAATATCAGCTAAAAAGAACAAATTATATTTTAGGTACAATAAGTATCCTTTTTAGCGCAACTTTTTGTACAGTTCATTTATTCTCTTTTCCTCCAAGGTAAAAAGAAAAATTTAAAATAAACTGTGCAAGTTTAAAAAAAAAACAGATCATAGTTTAGTCATAGGCCTATTATTTTGATATTAAAACAAGAGAAATTTTCTTTCTTGGAAGAAGAGATTATATAAAGTTCAACCTGACAATTCTCAATGTCCCAAAATACGCCAATGGGTGGAAGATGATTCGATGTACTCGACATCTTAGCTGGGCTATCATAACACAGAAGAGAGCAGTCATGTCTGCAATGGCTGAATGACAAAGAACCGAATGCCTTAGAGTCTATATTAGAACCGCTATTGTTTTCTAATCTAATGTCACACAGCGAACTGTTGGACTCCGAAGAGAAAAACTTTGGCGTAGACAACAGAAGTTGTTGTATCAGTTTCTCATTAAGGCCCTCGATCTCATCATTATCTTCCGCACAGGATGTACGGTAATCAGAAGAGTTCTCGTCAGCCATGTGTTTCACAAGTTTTCTGGTAGGAGTTCAATGTATAGGCTGAAATTAAATGAACAAGTCAAGATTAAACAAAAATATATGACAAAAGAACATACTTAATATAAATAAGTAAAACATTTTTATTTTATTATTCTTATTTGGTCAAAGTGAATACTCGTGCTTAATAATTTGTGTAAATTTTTGCAATTTTCAGTTCATACAAAATTGTATAACACTTTATATCGATAAAATTATATCTGTCTTTAATTTTTAAACGAGACATATTACATGCTGTACAATCGCGTAAACAATTCAATGGTATGTGTAATTAATGATTTTCATAAAAGATGTGTAATTGTAAAGAATGCGGAGAAAGAAAGAGAAATTTGTCAAGAGAACATGTCCTTCTGACAGCAGAAATAAGTTCTTAGCAAATTTTCCTTCGCATTTAAATCGCTACGCGCAAATGCACGTCGATGAGTTTTTGACATAACAAAATGTAGCACGAGGGAACGTTTGGCGCGTTACCTGTGAAATTCAGCCATCGTTCCACCATCACTTCCTATGCAGCATCGAACAAAAACGCGGCAACCGGCACAATAAAATACCTAACAGGTAAAACATTACGATAGGGAATCATAGGCGAGCGCATAATTCGAAAAATTCCATGTCCGAACTCGTCCGTCGGAATCAAGATTGAATCCGCAAGATGTACGTTTCTCGTATAATTTTTCTTCTATTTTACCTTGTGTTTCAATCCTCTCTCTGTCTTTCTCTCTCTCTCTCTCTCTCCTCCTTTATTCCTCTCTGCGTGGCATGAACAAAGAAAAATCTAAGAGCGATCATCTTGGTCTTTTTCATGTAACGCATACTGATACTAGCGTCCATTCTTATGCTCGGGTGGCACCCAGTTGGACACGGCTCAATTGGACACGAGCCACTCACAGCGCTTGAGACTACAAAGCTCCTAGGCATCGGTCGCTGTGATTGGTGTTGTCCAATCGAGCCGTGATCAATCGGGATCACCCTCTTATTAACACGGACTCCTATTTTCTGATTGGTTGTAGAGCGTCGTACGACGCAAATCGGATGCAAGGTGAATCCAGCATAAGCCTTAAGCCTTAATGAATAAGTTAAAAAATAATATTAAAGTTATTTATAATAGACAATAAGTTATTATACGTTGTGAATTATAATAAATAAACATATTAATCATAGATTAATCCCTTTTTTGCTCAGTGAGCGGTTTTTTCCGTTGAACGCAGCCATTTCTATTGGTTATTTCGATCGCCATTTTCGACCTAATTGTCTATAGTCCAATAAGCGCTTAGTATTATTTGTGTATTACTTTGCGCTACTTTGGTATGTCTAGAGCTTTACCCAGCTCTTGTTTAATGTCTATTTCTACTAACATAAATCAACTTTAATTTCGATTCAACTAACTCTTCATCTTTTTCTAGTTTTAAGAATTATAAGAAGAGACAGAGTAAATTAAATAAAGATAAAAATTTATCTAGATTAGTAGAAACGGGCCATATAATTCCGCCATGATGCGAACATCCGTTTGAAAGACCTGTCTCTCTCTTTCTCACACACAGCACACGCGCGCGCGCACACACATTGTAGGTCTGTTCGCGTTGCTTGCACTTTTGGCATTTGACATCTTCGCTTTCTCTCTTTTTAAAGCAAAATATGTATCTATCTCATTTTAAGTGTAAAAATATTTGGGGATTTCATACAACGCGACAGACCTATTGTCAGTGGCATCAGTGCACCATTATATGTTCTGTGAGTGCACCACTGACTTTCCTACGCACACCTATCTACGCGCCTGCTCGTACCTCCTTGGCTTGGCCCCTTGTGCGCCTTGTGGCCAGTGTGACTCAATAACACGGTATTCGATAATGACATTAGCGATACATGCGACTGCGTCTCGCTCCATCTCGCTCGCAGAGTGATTGCCCAAGATCTATTCGTCCACATCGAGAGCGAATTCGAAAAGCGCATTCCCAACTGAATTCGTCCATCCGATTTTCTCGACTCTAAAAATTCTAGAAAATCCTCTACTGTGTGAGTGAGATTCGTGCAAAAATCGTGGAATGCGCCTCCGACATACGCGGGACTAATTATAACGGGCTCAAACTACAATGCTAAACGACACAATACTAAATACATACGTCGCTTGAAATGTTCAGACCTTTCTTAAACATTTCAAGTATCTTCAATTGAGAGATTTGTCATGCTTTTGCCTCCTTGCAGGATGTCAACGTGAGAGAACGATTGTATCTGTAATATCTCAAAGCCGTTAGCAAATCGAGCAACAGCAGTAAGTACACACGCAGCCTTTTCACTGTCGAAAGCAGACACAATGATGGATACAGATCCGCCAGAATTTCTGTCGAAAGACGATGAGATTCAATATTGGATGGATCTTGCGAACCAACTACTTCAAAGGTAGATTGTCTTACTGCTTTTAAGGTCGATTGTGTCCAACGCGCAGTTGAACAACTAGAACATATATTTTACAATTTACATAGAAATATTGGGTGTTTTCCTGCTAGAGACAGAGATAAAATAGTGCCTATATCGTTTAATGTTACATTTAATGTGACATTAAACGATATAGGTGCTATTTCATAAGCACATCCAGTGTTGGCTTTTATTGGCTTCTTTTATTATATAATTATCACGTAACATTGCATACAAGAAAGATGTAATGATTTATTTACTGTATCTCTTGCTGAAAACATCCAATATTAGGTATCAGGATTTAGCTTCGACCATATTCGATATTTCTTTGTTTATTTGATTTAGGTTTATTTTTGTATGAAACTGCCATGGTGTAAATTACAATAGTGTCATCTATTAGGATCAAAATGACGTGATTATCAGGATCAATGATTATCAGAATTGTAAATATATGATTCGATTCTCAATATGTTCTGTGTCATGTGAGTCATAGGTGATATGTCTGGATTTTTCTTTATAGTAATTTTCATAGTTTTTTTTGACAGAGGAATACATTTGAAGGACTTTTTGCAACAGTGGGCTAATCCACATTTTACAAAACAGAAAACATGACCTCTAGTTGAAGTAATGGGAAAAATATATTTTACAAAATGTGGATTAGCCCATTGTTGCTATAAATCTTTCGCTTTACTTAACAAATGTAATAAATACAAATAAAAGTGCCAAGGATTGCAAGAGATCCACATGACATAATGAACAAATAATTTAAAATTAACGCAGAACATATTAAACAATTAATAGAATCAAATGAAAAATGTTACTGTGCCTAAGCTTATTTTATTTTAAAATTATTAATCTTACAATTGATGCAAAATTTTATTGCATTATGTAAATTAAAATATACATATACAAGTTATATTCTTAATTATCTTACTTAATGATTGAACAATGAATCATTACTTTGCATTTCACGTAAATTTTGGATGATTTGTTGGAGGATGTTATTCTTTGTGCATAATAGATATGTAATAAAACCAATTATAGTGATTTCTCTTTAAAGTAAAAGAGTTGAAAATAATGTTTATTAATATCCAGGAAAGATGACGTTGAGAGGGAACTAGAAGAATTCCAAGAGAATTCACAGATGCTGGAGAAAGAGCTGGAGACCTCTCTAGAACAAGCAGAAAAAACGAATAGAGAATTGAGGCAGAGAAACACGAGACTCGCCACAGAAGTCGAACAACTGAGAACGCGACTAGATCAACAGTCTACGGATTGCGCCATGTTCCAGGGAAAGGCACAAGATTTACAACAACAACACGAGCACTTACTGAAGTATATTAGAGAACTCGAACAAAAGAATGACGATTTGGAAAGAGCACACAGGTACTTGATATTTTCTCAATTGATACTAAACTGATAATAACTGATCGTTAACAATTTAATGGTTAATAAAAACTACGTTATTTCTCTTGTAGGATAAATAGGGTCACGGAAGAAGAAATAGAAGCTAAGTTTAATTTAGCTATAGAAAAGAATGCCTTGCTCGAATCCGAACTCGATGAAAAAGAAGGCCTAAAAGTCATAGTGCAAAGATTAATGGACGAAGTTAGAGGTAATTGATAATTTTTTCTTTCAACACTTTACAACGATAGCTAATATTCTATGGTATTTTAGATTTGAAGCAGGAGATACAAGTACATGAAAGACATCACGCCGACAATAACAAGTTGTCTGTTGAAAGAGTTCGTAGCATCGTTGATAGTAATAAGCTACAGGCTGAATTGGAGTCGAATTCACCCGCTAGCCAAATAGTCTCACAAACCATACCTCAGAATAATACGACGACTTCACCGATAAAAAGTAGGTTGTACAAAACTTTTGTTAAGGCAAAGTATTTTTTCCACTTTGCATCGAGAGGATAATCGTCAAAATTGATAAATATCACAAATCATGCGGACGTCAAAAAGTGCAAATGGTTAAGAAAATGAAAATATGTACTGCATACAATAAACGTTACTAATTGTTATTATTAAGAATTGGTTAAACTACAATCTCTTCTGTATTTTATTCGCTATTTATCTTGAGATATTCAACTATTTAACAATTTGTAAAATTAAAAAGAGATCACAGCAATAGATGTGCAGGATGCATTGATGTAACTAAATAAATATTTTTAATAGTATTTTCTTTTTCTTTGTTTCGGCTTCTCCAAAAAATCTGGACACAAATTAAAATTATATATATCTAACCACAAATTTATCAAAAATTTATAAATAGAAATTTATTTGGTCACAATAATTACAAGTCATTAATTTGACTTTTGTGTTTTTCGCTAGTTGGACACGGGATGGTAGGAGGTGTTATTGGGAATAACAATAACAATAGCCAACCATTACCACCCTGCACTAGAATACTAGCAATGAACATGATCGGTGACCTTATGCGAAAAGTCGGGGTAAGCATATACAATATATCTTGAATATTTTCTTTACTACACACCTATAGTTTTCTAAGCTTGAAGCATGGCTTGTATGTCTTTCCGTATCTTTGTACACATAACGTAAATTATATCTTTTATACATACATATAAAATTGCTATGTATGAATTTAATAGTACAAAGCAATTGTCTGTGTAAATACGAATTTTTTTAAGTTTTTATTAATTTTTCTAGTAAAGTACTCGTTAAAAAATTACATTACATCACAATTAAATTGACAAAACATATTATTATGTGTATATACGTAATATACAATTAATATGTAAGTATTTCCTATGCATTGTAAGTAAGTCGGACTTGATTTGCACTTGGAATAGATGGGAGTTAGTGTGATGTAGTTGGCATTTTGGTAGCTTGACAGGTGGGTCTGTATGGGCTGTAGGAGAATAAAATGCACTTGTCCGAGTGAACAAATATCGAATACCACCTCGTCTACTGGCCTATCGGCGGCCCAGACTCACGTGTCTACTCAGTGTATAAGGCAACAACCTAGACCGACCGCGTGCAGATCTTCGTCATGATTTCTCCATCGTTAAATTATTTTGCATCTCCTTAAAGAGCAGGTCTCGATATTTTATTTTCTCGTTATTACAAACGCTTTTGGTTATCCACGTTAATCATCCTGGCTTATGCATTGCCGAACATTTCATGCCTGCACTTAATCAAAACAATAATTCTATGTGATATATTATATATTCTAATATCTGTTAATCCAACATTTGTCACAACATTTATCGCAATCTTGTCAATATAACACTTGTACTTAACAACACTTGTACTTGTCTATTATAGCTCTGAAGGTATTCTTAAAAAGTAGCATATCTCTAATCATAATTATACTTTTCTACAGGCGTTGGAGAACAAGCTGAACACGTGCAGAAATGCATTCCGAGAAGATCAAGTTCGCGATCTCTACAGGTAACACAACAGTCACGTTTTAATCAAATTGCGTTGTTATACTCTTATTCTATCGTGCACTGTACTCACAAGTAAATGTCATGCATCCATCTTACGGTAGATCTTTCTCTTTTTATTTTGTCGTTAATTAATCTCGAAAGCACGTTTCTCGACAAATCTCGAAATTCCGAACAAAATCGCACGAAATCATACATGTACATGATATACTTACTGACTTGATCGTACTTATTGTTAGTATAACAATGTTGGTTGTGTTTCTATCGATTATGCTTATTATGATCAGCGCCAAGACGTCCAATTTCTATATATTTAAGGCTTTTTACGCAATATTATGTAGTACTGATTTTTTTAGCTTAGAAGATTGAGATATTTTACATAGATAGACGCGCGGCTCTTCCATTTGATAGACTACTGCCTTTATTATATAGCAAAGATTCTTTATTTTAATTAAATTTACACAACTAATTTTCTTTTCGTCATTATATTTATCTCGTCTTGTTCAGTCACGATTATTTATAGTATCAAGTATGTTACTTCTTTTTATACATAGGAAGTTTATAGCTTGTCTGCTTATGCTTCTTAGGCAATTGTTAAAATTAAGTGTACGAGTGATTAATGACAATGGCATAGGTTTAGTTTCATTAGTGTATTTCCTAAACCCTGTTGTGTCATGCTTGAGTATGTTCAAAAATAAATATGTCATTATTTATTGGAAATTACATCTAAATTTTGTTCAAATTGCTAACTCTTTTTTTGATCAAATTCAATAATTTTTTTTTAATTAAATACTTATTTACGTACGCGTTTATTTCCCGCGATAAATATGTACAGTAATTCTTCATACTTACATTGCGTGCACGTGAAATCTCGATGCAAAGTGCAATAGACACATTTCCCTCAATGTGTTCGAATTTGTACATACTTGTATAAATTAGAACACAAAGTACTTAGCTGTTAAAATGCATATATACGATAATATACGCGCGCGTACATAGTCTCTCATAATTCTCACAACCACAATTCGTGTTGGTCCATTGGAGATGTTTTACAAAGATATAATAGACACGATAGCACATCTTACACAAGGCTTGCTTGTCTTGCCAGCAGACAATTGTTACGCGAAATTCGACTAGAAATTCGTTAAAAGAAAAACGAATGAGCCGTTATAATTGTAAAATACACAAATGACAAATTTTATATAATTAGCGCAACCGCTACATTTTTCACGCGCGTGTAGAGAAATATTCATCAAAGTACAAAAATTGAAATTGTGAAAAACTATGCTAATAGGAATAAATACGACCGTGTAAATGATACACATATGTAAGAATGCCAATAATCGGTCAAAATTAGACGTTATAAATACATTATATATATATTCTTAATTTTTTAAATTTTAATTATCTCAGATATGACTGTGTGCTGAATCGTTCGGACATTAACCACAATCGATCTGAGACGCTAATAATTATTTCATAGATAGGAATGTCCGAATATTTCGGCGCCTTATCGTATTTACATTATTAGCGTCTCAGATCGATTGTGATTAGTGTCCGAATGTTTCGGCGCACAGTCACATCTGAGATAATTAAAATTTTAAAAATTAAGAATATATACTGTGGTAATAAGCTACATAATTCTTAAATTTAGCGATAATATATGTATGTACATATTGTATATAGACGCTAAGCGTCAGGGCATGTGCAGTTACATTAAGAATTTATTCGGCTCTGTAAAATAAAAATGTGATGTGATTTAAACGGTTTCGAAATAGCGTTCGCATACATCATAAACTATCGTAAAGGATGCTTTTTTTTATTTACTGCCATATTGTGTCATAGGCCAAAGTTCATAGTCAATTATATTTTAAGATTGTCTTAAATAGTCTTAAGATGTCATAAACCAACATACAGAAACAACCGTACTAGCATCTTAAGACATTACTTAAGATGCTTAAAATAAGAAGCGACTACAAATACCGGCCACGGTCTAGGCCAACAAGAGATTATTATTTGTGACTCAATCCATAAAGAAAAAACATCAATGTAGAAAATATCACATGTACCGCACAAAATACGAAATAATACACACTTGTGAGTCCCTCCTTGCATGAATAGCTATTAATTTTATATTGCATCCTTGCACATATTGCATCTTTTGTCATGTGGTAAAGAGAGAGAGAGATGTCATTAATGTCATGTTTTCTCTAAATATGTGTTAAATTAATTTCGAGATATTTCCGATTGTGATATTTGACAAGTCTATGCATAGATTTTGAATCATTAAATATTCACTGTCGCAAATTCTCGTTCGATGTATTCTTTTATTTCTTCAAGGATGTATTACATATATTCAAAAAATAAAAAAATTATGAAAACATTATTGTAGTAATAAAACGAAAAAATTTAGCGACGATTTAGAACCTAGATAAAAAATTGTTGCAATAAGTAGTCTGTTTTTCATCTTTCCAATGGAAATGTATAGAAATGTATTGTAAAATAATAACAAAAATCTATATTAAATTTTTTAATATTACTTTAACTATTCAAGATGATTTATACAGTTTTATTGCGATGGAGAGATTAGTTCTGTGTGTAAATAAGCAAAATTTATTTACTTATTTATTTAACAAAACGATTAATTTCTGCATTACAATGAAAATTTGTATAAATCATCTTAAAAAGTAGTTGTACAAAAAATTCAGATTTTTGTCATTATTTAAAAAATGTTAACGTTATATAACAAATAATAATACCAAGTAAATAAACTATAAAGTAAATAAATTATAAAAATGTGTCGTTCAATAAAAATAGAATGTTATAGACATAACTTTCATATGTATATAGTTTATTTAAAGTATAAAAATTAACACATTAAAATGTAAAAATGAGTGATACATCCTTAAAGCATTAGAAATAAACGCAAGCTATAACAAAAGATTATTGCGTCTGTTAAATTAGAGCTAGACGACAGGTCCGAAGCCCAGCCACAGGAAACAACAACCACATTCGATTATAAGCGAATTTAATGGAAAGGACATAATGTCGCAGCGATATGTTCGCACGTCCCGTTGCGATTCCAATGTTAATATTAGTTGGAAATTTCTTTTATGACGGACTTCTGTTCAAGTTTCATTAAGTTAGCCGCTAAGAAAGTTCATGCAAGATTGCGGAAGGCAATCGCCGTGTTTCAACGTCAAGAAATCGTTTCTGATTTACGGAGACACGAGAGATGGTAGATTCTTATATATATATTCCTCTCGACTATGTATAGATTTTCCCAATAGCGATGTTCCATATTACCTCGACAATATTTGTCGCGATATCTTGCTAGAAAACATCGCGCAGAATAATTATAGCGGCAAGTCGATGAATCATCGCTGTAAAAAATATCCATTTGCTCCAAGTATGAGATAGGTGTCGAATGGTTGCTGTAATTATTGCGAGCGATATTTTTTTAACAATATCGACAAATAGAAAATACGACATCGTCGCCCAGCCGTACTATGATATAGTCCGTTTTTTTACACAAGTAAAAGATATATTTTATTATAAAAAAAAAAATAGAAAACCTAGTGATTGCAAAAAGTAATTCGTATATGGGAGACATACATCTTTAAAAAAAAACTTTATTTTTAGAAAGTAAACATTAATTAGCAATTTATTAACAAAGAATAAAATAGATTGTGTATTTCTCAAAATTATTTTACCTAAAAAGATGTAATAATCAAAACATATTTATGTAATAATAAGTAAATATATATAAATTATATAATAAGTAAAAAATTGCATTATTTGGACAAAAAATATTCGTACAGTCGAAAATTTAGCTTCTTAAAATCATGAACACGATTATTTTCGCAAAGCTCTTTCGTTTGTATTAGGAGAGAATATACTCATTGTTAATAAAATGCTAATTAACGTTGTTTTTTTCTACAAATAAGGCTTTTTAAATCTTCCTTTTTAAACGTATGAATACATATATTGCATTCACTGTATTTATAAACTTGTTGCAGTAACAACTGAAGATATATTGAAAAAGTCCAATGTATTTTCAGTTATTACAACGACAGGTTGTTCAGAAATTGAAGAATCGACCTCTCTATGTAGTATATGCTAACGTTCAAGCCTTTTACGCTAAATTAATAGAATGAATATATATGATCGCTACGCGTGTGGCAACGTATAACCGATGATTAATTGTCATGTAAATATAACAGAAGGTAACGAAATAAAAGTAACAAAGTATCGTTACTTGTAATATCTGAGTATTTATAACAATATCTGAATCAGGTACTCTTTTTCTCTTCTCAATCGCGCTAAGACGTTTTGTGATTTCCTTTTTCGACTGCGCGACACTACAAAAGTCATATAAAAGGAGAAAATTTGTAAATGTACGCATACGAGGGCTTGAGGCAATAGGATATTAAGCCACGCAAAAATCTCAGCCTGTGCTCTTTAACGTAACTAGAATATTTAGGTCCAGCAGATGACCCTGGAACATCTTTCTAATTTTCAAATAGTATAACGATTTTTAATAATTTTATGTTTCACAATCTCATTTTTCACAATTTTGTTCTAATCATATAGACTAATTATTGTATATTATATTTATATTAAGTTTAAGTATTGCAATTTTCAAAGAAAATAAATTTAATAATTAAAAAATTTAGTACTTTTCAAAGATCCATATGTTCCAGAGCCACAAAACCGTGTTCCTGTAATAGGTTAATCGAAATCGATATAGTCTCGACAAAAGGAATCTTGTAATTACGCCAGGAATGATATAAAAGGACAAGTGTAGATATTGTATAATAGTTTACTCTCGTACGATTTGTGGAATTCCTTTAAACTGTCCTCGTGACTTGCCGTATTATTGCCTCAAGTACTTTGTCTTAAATTTTAAATATTAAGTGGTAGTGAATCATGGAAAATTATTTATTAAAAACGTAATATTTGTGACGTTTGTAGATAATTATATAAATAATAAATAATTTATGAACTTAATAACGCCGTAGGGTATAGTATAATTTGTATTTACCGTTGTCTATAAAATTAGCAGATATCTTGTAAAAATGTGTACTTTTTAGTATTTTAAACGTTATTATTTCTAGATGTAATTCTTCTATTTTTTAAATATTACAATATAATATAAAATTCCATAATTTGAAAATTATCTTTTTTGCGCTGAACGATTAGATAGATTCTAATAGATATGTATACATACGTTTATTATAACAAAGGCTAGCAAAATGCAATTGCGTCGAGTTTATATCTAAAGTTTAGTTCTTTAAACTGCATTACGAAAAAAAGAATTATCGGCAACGACAAAAAATTGTTACCCTGAATAGAAAATCATAATCGAATTGTATTATTGTATTATTGAGAATGTGAATTTCATTCAATAAATATCTTAATCAAAATTCATCGATGCACATGTTTGTGTTTGTATAAATCGAACCGTTTCACAGGAGACTTGACGGGCGGAAATCAGATAAAGCAAAGATAAAAGTCGTGCGGATTTAGATTTATTTACGAAATGCGTTTATTTTTACACAAATTTTTACACAATGCTTAAGTGATCAAAATGGTTTAATGTAATTCGAGTACAATCAGAGATCTAATACGTTAAGCACTATATCGGGATGTCGCTATGAGGATGTCTTAATCTAATGCACACTTTTTTTTTCTTCAAATACTAATAATGATATAATGATTTGTTATGTGTAACATTAATGACGAAAAGAAGACAGTAAATAGCGAAGGAAAAAGGAACGCTAATGAATGGTGTCTAATCAAAATTATTTAACAAAATTGTCGGAGCGTAAATTAAATTGCATAAATTCGTGAATA
Organism: Trachymyrmex cornetzi; assembly: GCF_001594075.2. Taxonomy (NCBI): domain Eukaryota; kingdom Metazoa; phylum Arthropoda; class Insecta; order Hymenoptera; family Formicidae; genus Trachymyrmex; species Trachymyrmex cornetzi. The sequence goes on along the minus strand of NW_017299923.1, from coordinate 669,460 downwards.
TCCCAGTAAGAGTAAACCAAAAAGCCGTGTCAAGTGCTTCGTGTTCCGAAGAAAAGGGGGAAAAGAAAAAATAAAAGTGGCTCTCTAATTTGCGTATTGTGAAGTCGACAATCAAAATTCGTGTCTTACAGAAATTTCTCTTATAGAGATTTAATATCAAAAGGTGATGATTAATTATTTATTTTGAATGTTAAAAGCACACACTGAACAAGAGTGCTTTTAACACTCAAAACAAATAATTCATCACTGGCAGTGTTCAAGCCGGACGAAGCAACATTCGGCCTGCTCGTCGAAATAAATGTGATTGATTGAATCTACCAATCACATTCGTTTAGCGAACAGGCTAGCTGCTTTGCCAATGTGAACACGGCCACTACCCTTTGAGTAAATGAGTCAGCACTGAATTGAATTTCGGTAAGGGTTGAAAATGAGAATGATCACTGGAGGGTAATACTACTGCGCGTATCTCTATGCAAAAGTAAAACAATATAATAGAGCTTGGAATGAAAGTGCTTCATCCATGACGATTGCGAACGATCATTAATAATAATTAATAATAATAATAGTAATAATAATGGTTGTAATGAACGGTATGTATGCGAATTACATAGCGTCTCTTAAGCACGCTCGCCACGGATTCGCCGGGCCAGCTGGATGTCTTTAGGCATGATCGTGACGCGCTTTGCGTGGATCGCGCACAAATTGGTGTCCTCGAAGAGACCAACGAGGTACGCCTCAGACGCTTCCTGGAGAGCGCCGATGGCGGCGCTCTGGAAACGCAGATCGGTCTTGAAATCCTGCGCGATTTCACGAACCAGCCGCTGGAACGGCAGCTTCCTGATCAGCAGCTCAGTCGACTTCTGGTATCTACGAATTTCTCGAAGAGCCACGGTACCAGGCCTATCATGGAAATTACAGAAATGCTATTAGTCATGACAAATCCGAGTTTAGAGTCACCGAGATTCGAGCGTCATTTCAACGTTTTGAGATGCATCTTTTATTTATTTATTTTTTTTTTCATACCTGTAACGATGCGGCTTCTTCACGCCACCGGTGGACGGAGCGCTCTTCCTGGCCGCCTTCGTCGCGAGCTGCTTACGGGGAGCTTTTCCTCCTGTTGACTTACGGGCCGTTTGCTTGGTACGCGCCATGATTCAACCTATGACAACAATTGTCGGACTAAGATCTGTTTTTTATAACAACCAAGATCTGTTCTTTTTACTTGAACTTCTTGTACGATTCTTCATCTTTTCTTTTTTTCTTTCCATCGCATCGATGCAAAAAGTTCAGTTAAAAAGAATAAGTGTACGCTCTTTGTACTTAAAGTGGCGTCTACAAAGAGATTTTAAATCCGTTCTTATTTCAAGAAGGTCCTAAGTAAAATCTTAGACTGGTATTACATTTGTCGTACAACAAAAAAAACGGATGGATGTAATATTAGCTTTTAAAATGTTAATACTTATGCGGCCATTTGATTGATTCGTGATACCTTAGGAGGTTGTAAGGCAAATGCAATATGTTACGAAATACTCGAAAAAATTATAGATTATTCTAAATTACATTTAAAAGTAATACAAAAAAATTAGAAACAGTTAACCATTTGGATCAAAAATTATTTCAATAAAAAGTAATGTTTTTTAAATTTGTATTCTAATAGAAATATATGAAAATGTATTGTAAAATAATGATAAAAATCTCAATTTTTTTATATAAATACTTTCTATATGAATTAAAAAATATTTATGTAGTTACATTGAGATACAGACATTAATTGTTCAGTAAACAAAATATTTATTTGTTACAAAGTAATTGGTGAAGCTCTACGAAACTTTGCACAAGTCATTTTTAATATTTGAGATATTATACAAAAAAATTTTAATTTTTGTTATTTAAAAAATTTTTGTTTATAATAATAAAACTAATATAAAATAAATAATTTATAAAAATGCGTTGCTCAATAAAAACACAACTTTCACATGTATGTAGTTTGTTTAAAGCGTAAATATTAATATCTGTACTTTATGCCCTTACAACCTCCTTAAGACTGTACTTGAGACAGTTTTAAATATAAGAATCGACTATGAATAGCGGGCTAAAACGTAGTATTCATAGTCAAATTTATTATATTTTAAGACCGCCCAAGTATAGTCTTAAAATGTCATTAGGGAGTTTTTGCAATCTACCGTTTATCCAAATATGGTGAACGCTAAGGTCAGGTTATCTTCTTAACAACTAATTAAGAAAAGGATAACGTGACTTTAGCGTTATTGCAAAAACTCCCTATTAAGGCACTCCAGCCATATTGAATTGTGACGTCATAAGCGATACGTTGATTTTTCTTGCATGCCATTTGTACATAAAGAGAATTTGGATGAAATGACGAGATCGCTTTAAAACACTTGAAAAAATGGACGAAAATTATCCTTATCTCTCTTGACAGTCAATAAATACTGTAAATTAAGTCGTAAAAGGCACGTAAAATGCGTTTATTAGTTTTTACTCAATGCGCATGCGTAGCCTATTTTCACTTCAAAAGCCTTTTTCGACTCTTTACTGACTATCGGGGGAGATAAGGTGAGTCTTGGTTCATTTTTACAAATGTTTTAAAGCGATCTCATTTCGTTTCATTCAAATTCTCTTTATTTATAAATGGTATAACGTAAGAAAAATCAATGTGTCATTTCTCGCTTATGCTGTCAGGATTCAATATGGCTGAAGTGACTACTCAGGAGCCTTAACTAATAAGAGAGCCGTATTAGCATTTTAAGACATTATTTACAAGATGGTCATAAAATAAAATGGACTATAAATACCGTTCGTAAAATTGATAAAATTTTAAGAGTGATATTCATAATTCGTTATTTCAAGGTTCATATTTCAGTCTTGAGCAATGGCTGCATTCAGTACTATGACCGCTTACTCAGCACTGAGTGAGCAGTCGTGCTTCTGGATACATTTAATGTCTTAAGATACTGAGAACCGATTGTTCCACCTTTTGGTAAATTTTACCTGTTAGGTAAATCTGGCAATCTGCGCACGTGATGTGATAATCTTGCTACTTACCCAACAGGTAAAATTTACCAAAAGGTGGAACAACCGGGCCTATTACGAATTAATCATTAGTTCGTGACATCTTAAGACCATATCCAAGAGTCTCAAATATAAAAATTAATTATGAATATTGATCTAAGCCTTAGGGGCTATGCATAATGAAAAAAATATTAGGGATAGGAATAAGTAGTAAGATTTCATCTCTTATGAGAAACCAACAGTTAAGCCCGATGTCCACGATGCTGGAAATCAGTCCGAAATCTCGGACAGAGAAAAAATTAATAAATCACATTTGAACAATTTGATCACATGACCATTGCTATTGGTCAATTCCTTCTTTATGCGAGATCTCGGTCTGATTTCTAGCATCGTGGCTTTACACCAGAATATATACTTTCTTAAAAAAATAGGTTAAAATCTTAATATTTATTCCTTTTTTTTTCTTTCCCCGAATATTGCCTTTTTTGAGCATAGAGCCTCAAGCTGTAAAAAATTAATCAATTCGAAACACGATGACAATAGTCGTGTAGTAATAATTAAACCTTAAGATCGATCAATCACAGTGAAATGTGAGAAAAATAATTAATATAATCAGTCAATTTCTTAAAACTTGATGGGTTTCCTACAATAAGCTTCTAGTTTTATGCCATAAGAAACTAATCAATTTGTAGTCGATTATTCTCCTCGCATTCGACTGTTATTGGTCAATTTTTTATGAGTTAAGGTTTAATAAGGGCCGGCAGAAGTACGAATGATGAGAAAATGCATTTGCGGTGCTGATATATGTACATATATTTGCATTTTTTTACTATAGGTCTGTTCCTTTTAACTAAAGTTCTTGCACGGCTCATCTTTCTTCCTTTTATCTCCGTTTCTCTGAGAGAAAAAGAGAAAAGATGAACCGCGTGCAAAGAAGTTGAGCTAAAAAGAACAGGCTACATATTGTCTTATAAAAGAAATATTTTGTCATGGAACTTGTTTTGGCTTGTATTTTACGAACTATGAAGCCCGCCAAAGAGCCGAAATTTTAAATTTCGCGATCGGTTAAGTGTGAACCGTGATTGATCAATTCTGATGAACAGCAAATGCGATTGGTCAGTTCTCCGTTGTAGCAATCAGGCGAATAAGTTGATAGAAGATAGTGAGATCGGCCCATAATCTACTTATAAATTACTGACGGTGCAGATATAAATAAGATCTAGTGAGATATCAAAACGAATTTCTATTTTGCATTTTCTTTCCCAAAAAAAGTTGCTCTCTAATAAGATGCAAGTAATTCTCCTAGTTACGAATATCGCAAGTATATTGCAATTGTTTCAACATTTTAGTCATCATTTGATAATAAAAGAAATTCGTCTCCATCATCGATCCTTAAGTTTTACATTTTTAAATCTCATTGTAGACGCCGCTAAAGTGAGATAAGTATATCTGATAGTTGATAAAAGCAAAAAAGAAAATTCTAACGCAAAAAAATCCAGTATAACAATAAAAAAAACTTATTCCGTGAAACGTTAAGATTTCTTAATTTCAAGAGATTTCTTGTGGATTTCCAATAAGAAAAAAGGAGATTTTTGCATGGTACGCTCGCGTATTTATCTTTCGTTGGACTCGATTTGTTGTAATTTGCATAGAATTGGAGACGGGCTGTAGCGATTGGCTGCATTCAGCAGAAAAAGCCGATTAGCTTTGCAACTATTGTCAAGTTTAATCCGATTGATTTAGATCCAGTGAAGAATCAAGGACAATCTTACCTTGACACATCAAGGAATTTTATAATAATTATCTATTAGTAAAGCGGCTTTTTTTGCCAGAACGCAGTCAATTGACATTTATCAATTCCTAATCGGCAGTGCCGAGTAGCGATGCTTAGAGCGGCGGGTAAACTCCAAAAGAACGGGAAAAGTACACGGTGAGTGCAATGATGGTGGGGATGGTAATAGGAGGCGCAAGGTGGGGGTGTTGCGTGCAATTCGCCGTCGTACGCGGGCGCACGTACGATTTGGCAAGATTGTACGCGCACCGAGCAAACGCCACGCGTTGCGCAATGTTAAGGGAACGGGAGGGAGGGGGGAGAGAAGAGGGGGTGGGGAGGGGGGAAAAAAACCACGCGTTGTCAGCCGAGGGGATTAAGGAATTCGCGGCAGCGAAGAGCAGCGTCGTCCCAAGTGATTCTACGGCGACGATGACGATGTTCTCGCGGAGAAATCGGCTCGTATCGACGACACCGCGCGCGGGGCTAAAAACCAGGACGACGATCGCGGTTTTAATCGCCGTCGCGGTGCGTTTCCACATCACGTCATGTCTGTCGCAAAATGGTGGCGTACGGCGGTGAAAATCCGAGGGGAAACACTTGACGAAATCCCAACGCGATTACACGTTTCCAGGTTGCCGCGCAAGTAATCGCATTCGTATACACACGCACGCGTAAAAATGATGATCGGGACGAGGATCCGAGAGTGGATTTACGCTTCACCTACCTGAGACGAGTTATCGGATACGAGCGGGGACGCGAAGCGAACTAGATACACTATCAGTTTTCTCGCACACTCCGATGGGATGGCAGTGGACGCTGACGCTCTCACGACTCTCGAGTCCACGGCTGGCTCTCTCCGCTCTCGCGCCACTCTTCCCTACCGCCCCTCGCCTTACTTGCCTACCTCCCCCCCCCCTCCCGCTACCTACCGCGGGAAATTAAATCGCGCGAGAGGCACGTAGGAGCCCGCGGTGTGCCGGCGGCCAATCCGACGGCGGGCCGTTGGCCGGCCGGCGCACCTCATTGGTCGCCGGGTGCATCGAGTGCAGCGGCGAGTGCCCTGTCAATCGCTCGCGGCTCGAAATCGTAGGTAGCTGGTAGATATGTACGTACATACTACGCTCTCTCTCGCTCTCGCTCTCTCTCTCTCTCTTCCCCCCGTGCCTACTGCCTACCACTACCACGGGTCGTCGTCCCATCCTTCGTTCCACTCCACGCTCGTACCGTCGTGTCGTACCGACGCGACGATTCCACGAACCGCGCCGCGAGGAAGAACGCGGACAATGTCGCGACCCGTGTGGAGACAGGAGCGCAGCCTGCTCGGCTCGGTCGTTTCGCGGCGAAGGGGTTAAGCGGGTTAAGCCGAAGCGAGGGGAGGGGTGGGGAGGGCGGAGGAGAGTTGGATCGATCGATGGACGCCGCGGAAATCTAATGAGTTTTCAGGGATGTAACTCGTATATGAGAGAGCGGGCAGCCGATTTCCAGACGCGACGCGAGCGAGATCAATAACGTAGAGCGGTAGAGCCGCGAGATTGGCGAGAATCGAGAGCGGAGAGCCCCTCTCGCAACGTCAGGCGTGTGGCCGCGTGTCCATGCGCGCGTATTTACGCGTTTACGCATCCCGCCGCCGCGCACGCCAATTAACGAGGACGTAGCTGCTTCACGCTCGCGCGTAACCGCGCTTTTATTCGGACAACGGTACTCGAGTAACGCGTCCGACGGTAATAGGCTTGCAAACTTTTGCAGCGTTTACCTTTCTCTCTCTTCTACGACATGGAAGGGACTGGAAAGAACAAATAAATCTATTACATTCGTATAAAAGTAAAATAAGAATCGCGCGTGCACGCTATAAATGTAAATAAATATGACCGCGGAGGAGAAGAGGTGGGGGGGGGGG